>NC_088845.1:34179011-34779011 GCF_904066995.2 Poecilia reticulata
CATGAGATGATTCAATAATAATACCAGCAGGTTTAGCAGGTAATGTCCAGCCTCTCAACTCTCTGGATTAATATCAGGCTACAGACCCTCAAAGCCACTTTCACAACTCTGAGCTCTAGCAGTCTAATAACACCCTTCAGTTCACATAGAGGAAATACAGACTGACTTTATTTCAGTTCTTACTTGCACTAGGGTTGAATAAATGCTATTATTTAAGCGCTGCCACATTGTTTCCTGTCTTCCTCTCTGTGCTGGGGTTCCAAACGGAAACAGCTCTTGTGTTGATCCAGGAAGAGATCAATGTGATGGAGTCACAGTGGACAACTGCAAAAACCAGCAGAGCACCGCAACTGGAGAAAACCTGGGGCAAGCTTTTCTGCAAAGATGGAAAGCATGGCAGGAAAGTTGTGAAGATGAATCCAGGAGGCTACAAAGTTGTTCTACTGCCAGAGCTTGGAAATAAACCCAATTTCTTGTTAAAATTGTTGTTTCACATGCAGTGAAACAGGGCAGGATTTGAACCAATCACTAAGCCCTCTGTACCTGGGTCACATGCTCTACCACCTGTCACCTTAAAATAAAAAAGTTTGCCGTTATGAGACAAGTTTTTTATATTATCAAAGCTTTCTTGTTTTAACGAGATATAAAAATACTCTCCTCTGACAGATTACGACGTGTTAAAAGTGCATAAAACACTTTGCTTTGACTCTCCTCACCCTGATTCCTCTAGATGAGGTAGAGGTGCTGCTATTTCACGGTTATAACCTTTCTTACTGAAAAGAGAATATATTTTGGTTTCAATGAAATATGAGTCTCATTATAACAAGTCCTTAAAATCTTGCTAAAACAAGAAAACTTTCTTGTTGTAACGTTTTTTGCATCACATAACGAGAAATTATTCCTGTTTTAACAAGATATTGCTCCTGAGTTTCTTTTTGAGCTCTTATAGTTAAACGCTTTTGTACAACATCTAAAGGCCTTGGTTTAGTTAAGGTCAGAGTTCATAGCTCAACAATAAAGAAAAAGAGAGAGGCAGAAACCACGGCTGACCCAAAACAACACAAAGGCCCGTCTCCTCCAAAACATATCTTGATGATGTGGGAAAATGTTCTGTGGACTGAGGAGATAAAAGTGGAGTTTAGTGTTTGTCCTGTTATAACAGGAACAGAGTTAACACAGAACCAGCTTCAGCCGTAGTTCTACTGTCTGCAGCTGAACCAAACAATTGCAGTAACACTGGAGGAGAATCATCCTGGTCATCAGTTCTGGCAAAGCTTGTGTTTTTCAGCATGATAATGATCTGATGCTCACCAGCAAGACAAAAAAAAATAAAAACAAAAGAAAAAAAAGAGTAGACACAGATAGAATAAACAGAGCGATGATGCTCCAGCTGTAAGGATTATTTTATTTACTGGAGAATAAATGTGCAAAGGCTGCAGCGACTCAGACGGACACTTCAGCAACATGACAGCTAAAGTTGTCATGAGGTTGAAAATGATCCACAAAGATCAAATTGAAAAACAAAAGCAAAATACTAAAATACAAGATTGATTTGTATAATTAAAGGAATTCAGGAAGGTTGTGGAGAAACTCCTCACATATGAAGCTGAAAGAACTTTGAGATTCAGAAGAGAAGAAGATGAAGAAAAGGAAATCCACAGGGATGGGATTCTACAGATGCTTTGTTGATGATTTAAACCCCATTCTAGTCAAAGTCTTTAATTATGACCTACTATGTAATAATATCCCAGTTATGTGTTTGGAGGTTTCATGTCAGTGACCTGCAGTTTGAAGAGATGAGATGCTAACCATTGTGGGTCTGGCTGGTCATGTTCAGAGTAACAACCCGACTTCTATCTTTACTCACTGTCTGCTGCCTGTCACTGATGGATGCAGCGCTCTGCCGTCTCCCATCGCCAGCCTCAGCTTCCTTTCCATTGACGCCCCCCTCCATCCCTCATGCGGACCCCAGCCAGAGCCACAGGCCTCAGCTGTGGACTGTTAGTATTCCTGCTGCCAAGCAGAGACCCCCAGGACCTCTGGAGTCACAAACACCTCACCCTCCTCATTCGGCCCCCCTCCACCCAGACCTGACTGCGTGCGTGTGTGTGCATGTGTGTGGATGTGTGGGTGTGTGTTGATGAGCTTCCACAACAGTGGGATTTTCATATTTGCTCATTTGGTATTTTGTCCATTATTTTTCTCTTCCTCATTTCCTTCACAGTAATGTTTCTGCACTAATAAGGTTTGCATTATTGATGAAGCACACACACACACACACACACAAACACACGCACACACTTGCACACCCCAATCCTCCTCCCATCTGTCTAGGCAGAGGGATAGAGGGGCGGAAGGATGCAGAAGATGGATGGGCAGAGAGAAGGAGTAAATGGGTGGAGAAATAAAAAGGGTGAGCTGGACAAAAGACATGCCTGGATGGACGGATGGATGGGCAGACAGATGGATGGACAGACTGATGGACAACGCTAAATGAGGCAGCCTTGCCAGTTTGTCCCCCCAGGAAGCCACGAAGTAGACTTGCTGTACATGAATCGAAGTCATATCCCACACACTATTATGTGGATAGGTTCAAAAACACACAGACCAGAGGCAGGGAACTGATTGACTCATACATTTACTTCAATCAAGCAACTTTAGCCATTTTTTGCATGTGCTTGTAAGAAAAACATCAAATGTGGCTGTTTGGGAGGGTTAAGAAAGAAACATCTTCTTTCTAAAAGCAACATAGCATCATGGGTTGGGTTTACAAAGCTGCATCTGAATGAAGGAACTTCTGGAACAATGTCATGGACAAACAAGAAGAAAGTAGAAATGTTTGGCCATGAAGCACAGTGCTACATTTGGAGAGAACCAAACAGCATATCAGCACAAATGCTACATGCTAACTTGTACACAGAGAAGAAGGGAGAAAATTAGCATCAACGTCAGAGCATCAGTTTGCAGTCCACTCACCGAAGTCGGCGAGTTTTAGCTCTCCAGTGTCGCTGATGAGCAGGTTCTGTGGTTTCAGGTCGCGGTGAAGGATGTACCTCTGGTGAATGTAGGACAGGCCTCTCAACAACTGGAACAGGAAGAGCTGGAGCAACAGAAAAACAAATGAACAAAGGGAAGTAAGTCGGTTCATAAAACACAACAAACAAGTCTGTTGTTTTCTCATCTTTCAGTCGTATTTCAACCCATTGGGGTGCACCTGAACCTCCACGTGACTGGAGGCTCAGGACTTTAGTCAGTGTTATCTGGAGAGATTCATTCATTCATCAGAAGCATTAGCAACTGACACAGAGGCAGGACAACAATCACTAGCTGTGTTTCTTTTAACAGAGCATAGAATCGGCGAATTGAAATTATGAAAATTAATTTGCCCAATGAAAACACACACATAAAAAAAACCTCAGGTTTTTCACTAAAAAATGAGGTGTAGCGTGGTTTTTCAACCATACCGAAATAGATGCATTTTGCAAAATTGCAATGGAAACACTTTTTTAGACTCATTCCAGTCAGGTGATCAACAGCCAAATGTTACTTCTGGTAAAACCATGAAGAAGACGACAGGAAGTAGTAGGAGGATGATGGTTTGTTTTGGGGGGTTTTTTGGACAATGCGCCGCTGGCTCTACCAGAGCTCTCACAACATCACACTTCATTAAAAGTTGTTTGTCATTCCAATGTGTTGAATTCGTAGCTCTTCTGTAAAATGGCCGACTACAATTTTCCCAAAACACCACATACGTAGACACTCCTTTGGCAGATGATGATCGCTAGTGTCATGGCTGAATATACTGTATCTCATGTAACTGTTTACATCAGTCACTGCCATTATTTTTAATGACTTAAGCTTTTTCAAATGTGATTTAAATGTCATGCCTTGTTTGATGGAAACACCACAATTGCAGAATTGTGTTTTTTCAACATTAGGAGAATAAAGACAAAGATTAAAATGGAAACGCATCAACTAACTCTTCCAGTTTACTTACTGCTGTGATTGGTCAGAGCAATGTTTTATTTCTTCATAATCACAGCCTCTACTCTATATTTACTCTGTATGTTTTACACCTTTAGGAAAAAAAAAATATAGTGAAAAGCAGAACTGTGTCAGGATGTGATAGATGTTGCTGAAAGGTTAGCAGGTTGGGTTTCTGAGATTCGTTACTGCAAAGGGAGGAAAATCGATGGATGGGAGCATGAGAGGACTGCTGACAGCATGGAGGAAACGGCTCACTGCTGGAAGACAATCTGACCTTTGAACCAGAAGAGAGATTTTGTTCATTCCTCACTGCGTCGGGACATGTCTCTGTTTGCATCAGTCGCACTGCTGCATATTGGATTTTTTAATCAACTGAGCTGCATGCAAATAAAAACTGTAGCAAATGAATTTACTGCGGTGATGTGCTGAAAGCTTCTGCTTCCTTTTGAGCTTGCTTCTAACTTTGTGCTTCGCAGAGAATTTTTATTTGATTTGCAATTCAAATCTGAGGATGAATAATATTTGTGATTTTAAACCTACAGCCATAGTTGGAAGTGAACTGTAAATATTTGTTTCCTGGTTTTGTAGATTTCCAGCTGAGTTTGTGATTAATGTGGTGTGGTATGAACAGGGGTGAAAGTAAGGGGGTACGGCAGGGTACTGCGTACCCATAAAAGATTTAGTGGGGGTACGCAGTACCTGCAAGAGAGGGAGCGGCTTTCTGCTGTAAAACATGAACGGGTTCACTGTGCAGCTGTGAGTTCACCCACTAATCAGCCGTGACTGATTCGTTTTTCAAGAACAATCTAAAACACGACTTAATCAGTTAATAAATACCTTTTTTCCCATTTCATGTTGTTTCTGAACTGTTCAGAGCAGCGGTGCAACACGTCGATTGCCGAAGGTTTTGAGTTGATCTCAGCATTAAGTGACAAACTGAACGCAGCCAGGACGCTGAGAGCAGCACGTCCTCCTCTGGCTCGCTTAAAACGTTCAACTTTATGAAAGAACAACAACAACAAAATAAATAAAACGTGTTCAAATTAATGACCCAACAACAATAATAATCTCAGTAATTATTGTTTCAACAAGGTGTTGCGCAATTCTGTGCGTTTCAGTTCCATTTCCAAAATAACGAGCAGAGCAGGAGTTAAAATGAACTAATCAGCCACCGCTGTGTTCATGAGAGGTTTATTAATGATCGCAAAATAAATATCAAGCCTGCAAACCTGATATCGTAACGGACTGAATGTTTTGTTTTTAATATCTGGTCGGCTTGTGGAGCGCAGGCAGTTGCCACGGCAACGGGTGTGCTTAAATGACAGAGAGAGAGAGAATAAAAATGTGCGAGTGGTTTTAACTTTGTTTAACTTTGCTGTGGCTCATCACATAATGCTGTAGTTTCTGAACGTTCAATAAACGACAATAAATAAATCAATAAATTTAGTCCAAGTTTAAACTTGGACTAATTACCTCGTTCTTTGTGACTATAAGTCATTTACAACAAACATCAAACATGGTAAATATGCTTCATTAAGTATTTAAACAAATGGCTTCTACCGCGATAATTATGTGAAATTAAATTAATTGTCTAATATAAAAAATAGTTTGGTGCTGTTGGGCTCAGAGTCTGAGAGGCTTTTCCTTAATCAAACACATTTTTTTTATCTCTTATTTAGTGGAAATATTGATGTTGATGATATTTTCTCCAACATAATAACCTTTTTCAACCTTTAGCTCCACTGTTGAAAATGAGGCTCTAACATTCATAAATGACATTGAAATAAAATCCAGTCCAACATCTGGTTTGAGGTGATTCCTCTGGAACCTGTTGGAGGAAAAATATCCCAACTTCAGAAGATGAGGTTTAACCTAACAGAGCTCTGTGGTTCCTCCTATCAGTATGAGAGTCAGGATGAGGAGGCGCCATGTTAGGAAGAGAAGTGGAAGCTGCAGCATCTTCAGAACAAACAGGTCATGATGCTGGGCTACTGATTATCCCTCAGTCTGGACACAGGATCAATAGAACCAGTTTAAAAGCTAAAATGAATGGCTATAAACCAGACATGGAAAACTGGGATGCCCTCCATGCCATGATGTTCAGAATTTAGGTCTCATGGCATCTCAAGGTGTCAACATTGCAGCCAGTGGGCTGAGGAAGGAAATACAGCTTTATTTTGTAGCAATTCAAGAGCTACCAGCTTTTATTGCTTCGCAAAAATTTTATCAGCACAGAAACTCCAAAGCACACAAAGCAGCTATATATATATATATATATATATATATATATATATATATATATATATATATAGAGAGAGAGAGAGAGAGAGAGAGAGAGAGAGAGAGAGAGAGAGATATGTAGCATATTGTGATAAAGTTCATTATTTTCCATAATGTAATGATACAAATTAAAGTGTCATATATTTTAGATTCATTGCACACCAACTGAAATATTTCAGGTCTTTTATTGTTTTAATACTGATGATTTTGGCATACAGCTCATGAAAACCCAAAATCTCTGTCTCAAAATATTAGCATATTATGAAAAGGTTCTCTGGACGAGCAGTTGACCTCATCATCTGAATCAATAAAGTAACTCTAAACACCTGCAAAAGATTCCTGAGGCTTTTAAAAACTCCCAGCCTGGTTCATTACTCAACCACAATCATGGGTAAGACTGCTGACCTGACTGCTGTCCAGAAGGCCATCATTGACGTCCTCAAGCAAGAGGGTAAGACACAGAAAGAAATTTCTGAACGAATAGGCCGTTCCCAGAGTGCTGTATCAAGGCACCTCAGTGGGAAGGAAAAAGGGTGGCAGAAAACGCTGCACAACGAGAAAAGGTGACCGGACCCTGAGGAAGATTGTTGAGAAGGGCCGATTCCAGACTTTGGGGGACCTGTGGAAGCAGTGGACTGAGTCTGGAGTAGAAACATCCAGAGCCACCGTGCACAGGCATGTGCAGAAAATGGGCTACAGGTGCTGCATTCCCCAGGTCAAAGGTCAAGACACTTTTGAACCAGAAACAGCATCAGAAGCGCCTGACCTGGGCTACAGAGAAGCAGCACTGGACTGTTGCTTGGGTTATGACATTTAATTTCCCTTTGGCGCCGATAAAGACATTTAAAAATTGAACTGAACATAGTAACTCGACTCAGCTTGATTTGCAACAAAAGTGACAAAATTAAAGGGGCGTAATCATAGTACATGAAGGAGTTCCTATGATGTGTTCACCAGAAACGCAGTTGCACCAGGTGTTTGCTAATTGCTGCTGCCACTAGTCTGGAGGAGCTGAGTCACAGGAAGAGGTGCACTATGAAACAGAAGCTTGTTTTTTGGTCCATGGATGGTTGCCGTGGTAGATTAAAGGATTTCTCAACAGCAGTAGCAGCACTTCAAGTATTTTTAATGAGGGAATAACATTATAACATGATGTAAAGCTCAAAAGAGTGGATTTTACATATTACATCCCCTTTAACAAACTGTTGCACCAATGAGACACATCACTCAGCTCCAGGAAGAGCATCATGGGTATTTTTCTTGTTTAAAGTCATAATGTTTTGGCAGATTGGTGTATTTCAGGTGATTTGTTTCCTGCATTTGCTAATTAAAGTTTGTTCTGACACAAAAACATACAATTAAATTGGTTATTTTACTGCAATAAAATGCCCAGAAAAATATTATCAAAATGTCTGAATTCACATCCACTGACATGCCAAACAGGAAGATTAAATTACATTTAAATTTACATTTTTAATCCTAGTTAAAGTGCTGAACTGTTTCACAACGCTCCTCAAGCCGCTTCCAGCGATCTTCAACCCAACGTGAAGCGCCAACAAAAATGCTGTTTTTAACACGTTTCCTTCATAAAGTACCTGCTGCTGTCACTCTGACGGCTTCTAGAGGTAAACAATGCCCTGAACCCAGAGTCAGAGCTTGTTTTTCTTCTTGTGCCTCTGAGATCTGGCGGCACATCACCCCGCTTCTGTAGACACGTCAGTCAACAAATAACGAGGCGTGCGCCACGCAGCTCTTCATTTTATTCCAATTCCAGCAATCCACTCTCGTCTCTCTCCTCTCACTGATACTCTAGTTGTGGCCAATTAAGCTGATTGAAGCACCGTGGAGTCCAATCAGGGACGGGGGCCTTGTCTGGCATCTGGAGCCACCGGGTCAACAGCTTACTATTTCTCCACTCGGCGGGGCAGAGACGAGCCACAGCGAGGAAAATTAGCATAGAAGTGTGTGTTTGCTCATGTATATCAAAGACCCTTGTGAAAATTCTCACCCTGTCATGGGTCGGATAAAAAGGAAAGAAAACTCTCTTTTCTTCCCCTCTCTCTTCAAACCGGGCCATGAAGGAGCGTGATTCTTTTTCTGCTGCAAACACCTGACTTCTATTTGCATTTTAATATTATAGTGATGGAGGATGAAGGGGGCTGTTTATGCAGCTTTGACTGAGTAACATGACTCTGCTCTGCCTCCAACATGAAGCAGGCTTCAAGGCAAATAACACACAAAGTCCTAATATGAGGCCTGAAGGTTGGGCTAGTGCATCTCTATAGCGTGTCTTGTTGCTGGCAACAGATTGGAGGATGAAGGAAGTAACTACAAGTGTGACGACATAAATAAACCATGGAAACACACAGGTACATCCAATATGCCAAATGAATAGCCGAGGTAGAAAACTTTTTCTATGGAGAATGAGTTTAATAAAACAACAAAGAATATTTCAAAATAAAGAATGAAGATGAAAGAATGAATAACTTCTTTGGGTAGCCATAATATAAATGATTCACACAGGGAAATAGCAGATCTGCTCTCGTATCACAGTTTTATATTTGAGTCCGGTGAGTCTGCAGGCAGCATTTGGACTCGTATAACTCAGATTAATGGATCATTTGGTCTGCTGCTTCCTGATTTTGATACAAGTAGTTGTTTTATTATGTTTTCCATTCCTGGCCATAAGTTTGAATTTCCAGTTCCAGAAAAATCATGAGTGCTCCCAGAATTACGTCTTGAAGAGTTGAGGTTTTCAAAGCAGCCCAAGCCTTAGATCCTGCCAAATTACAGTGAGTCTGTGTTTGGTGGCAGATGTGCCCGGGTAAAACAACAGAGTTAGTCTTAATGTTTTGGCTCATTAATCTAGCTCTTTGTTATTGATTGAAACAATATCCCTCAAGGATCTTCTTCTTCTTATGTTCCATGTGTGAGTTTGTTTAATCATGATGCATTATTAGTTCCTTACTGTGGGAGAAATGAGCTGTCTGATTGGAGTTAAATCATCCATTAACATAATCCATCACCTGAAGAATGACCCCACTGCACAGAAAATAATCCATCATCAGCACACTGATAAACACGCTGCCATTTCTCTAATGAATAAATACTTATTGCAGTCATACCCAGGGCAATCAGAGCTCTGTGTCAAGATAAGCATTATGAAAAAGTGGGTTGCCTCTGAGTTATCCATGTATGGAATGTAGTGGAGTGTGTGTTTTGTCTGATATTCAATGTGCAGCAAAGAATGAGGCTATGAATCAAAGTGACAGCAGTACACCGGGGTTCATAGTTAGTTGTGTACCTTCTCTAGAACAAAGTAAAGGAAAATGGAGTCAGGCAGTTCGGCAGCAGAAGTAACATGTCAGACATGAAGATGAAACATAGCAATCCAGCTTCCACATCTGGAGACAGCAGCATCAGAACAGACTGCTAGATACCTGGTAAAAGAGTGTCCAAGTCTGGGAAGCAGTAGGTACTTACACAGAGTATGTATGTCATTAGATTAAACATTTCTAAGCAGAGACTTCATGTACAGAGATTTCAAAATTGAAAATATTTCAAGTTTGGTTGCTGTTGTGGCTATCGCCTCCCGTGTGTTAGATTTGACTCTGTGAAGTGGAAATTTTTGCCTGTCTCTTGTCATTGCTCATGTATCGAGCCCATAAGGCTTCAGGAAGGTACTCCGGTTTGCAGAACATTCCCAGATCAGTTATCCACACCACTGCTCTGGTATCGGCCTGGTGGTGATTCCAACGAGTCTCTGGAGAAAATTGCAATGCACCTTTACAGACTCCAGAACAGAAAATCAGACTAACATCTAGTGAAGATCTGCCTGCACTGATTATACTGACTCTAAAATAATACAAACCAGAAATAGAAACAGGTTTACGTTTAAAGTAGGTAGTGCTCATACTAAGCTATAACCATGGCTGCAGTTTTAGTTACCAACAGTGAAACAAGAACTAAACCCATGAGATGTTGCAATAAAAAAATGTGCCTATTCAGCTGTTGTTAGCACATCCAATGAGGTAAGACTGAACTATTATTATAAGCAGGTGTGAATGTGATTGACAGCTTGTATCTATGCTTAAGATTCTGTAGTAATTATTGAGTTGCTGACAGAATGTAGTTTATTTTAATGTTTGTGTGTTTTTTGCTAGAGCTGCTGTATGCTTTGTGACTTCCATCTGGTGCTAAGCGCATATTGTCATCTGGCATAATGTAGTTTATTTTACTACTACAATTTTTCACTGTGGATTTCTTTGCTTAAATAATGCATTTGACAATTAAAAGGTGGTGCCTTTTTTTGGTCAAAACCTTTTTTTTTGGCAAAAAAAAATGTCTTAAGTTATTGTCTTAGGAAAGTGGCAATATTTGATTGTTGTTTTTCTGGATCCTGAGCTGGATCTGATAAACTCTAATGGAGTTTTCAAACAGGACAGTCCGGGAGACTAGGTTCGCTTTCACACTGGTCAAACAATCCAAATTCTTTGAGGAACCTGCTCACCCACCTGGCCTGTGGGGGCGCTGCACCAAGAACCACTGAAGGAAACAACATGAAAACCTCTGAAGAAGATATAAGCCTAAGTCCTTTCTTATAAAATGTAAAAAAAAAAATGTAAGTGGCATGAGAATTTGGCGGCTGTAGGATTTTTCTTTTGTTTTTGGCAAATGTGCCAAACAAACATTCCTCAACAATGGGCTGAGCACAAGCTAGTTAGCGGATGTTAGACACATCCATTTGTCTTGGTTGTATTTACCCAGAATGCCCTGCATTATAGGATCTGGTCAGCTTGGTCTTCAAACCCCATCAGAGTTCTTCTCTTCAACTGAACTGAGATCTAAGTTTGTAGGCTGCCAGAGGTCACTGTTTTCATTTGCATCAGATTTTCACTGCACATTCACACTTCCCCAAACAAAACCCAACTTTCTAGAGTTGACTAAATATTGCTAGTGTGAATGCTCTCTAAAAGACTGATTCATCTGACCTCAACAAGGTCCCCACACCGTTTTCTGAAAATCCAATTTTATTGTTTAGGAAGATTGTTTTTTTGCTGTTGTTTTTTTTTTTTTTGCAATTTCGGAAATAAAATGGGACAAGTAGGAAAATCCCTGAGTCTGTGCATATCAAACTAGGCCTGGATTAATAAGAATATGGATAAAAACCTTTACTTTAATCCTGGAAACAGGCCTAAAATATAATTGCCAATATTTAAGTTGCAGTAACACCAACTCACAAATATTGTTTTAATCTGAAAAAAGGCCAAAAATTATACTTTTTTTCTGTTCCTGTAAACAGAGCCAACAGGACACGCCAGATTCAAACAGTGACAGCACAGAAGTTAGCATTACAGAAACAAATGCTCACAGTTACAATCCCCCCCAGCACCGGTTCACTGAAATGAGTAAACACGATGAAATCAGTGAGATCAAATGAAGGAGTGTTAAATGGAGTGAAAGACTCGACCATCTGCCAGCAGGCACAGAAAAGAGCCTCCATCTTTTCCACTAAGCATCAGTAAAGTGTTGTCTTTAATGGGCTGAATCAGCGACAGCGTCAACCTGCTCAACCAGAGAAGCTGCCAGCAAACGGCTGTAAAGCTCCACAAAGATCCAGAGTCATTCTTGGCACATGTTTAAATGTTGAGCCGGGGCGTATCGCAGTCATCCGCTGTGTGATTCTACTCCTGCTGGAACACCTCAACTGTACTAACACAAGAAATCACTTGTTGGGTTCTGTGGAGATGTTCTAAACAGCACCATCAAACCATCACACCAAACAGTGGAATGAAAACACTGTACAGAAGGCAGAAAGGTGAATGAAAGAAGTCAAATTTGGATCAGGAACTTGGTATATTTGAGTTATCTCATCTGGAACATTTGGTTAAACTTTATATCCAAAATCAAGGCAAGAGATTGAAGCAGCACGTCTTACAATCCCTCATTACAGTTGTGGAAAACTTTTTGCTCATAAAAAGCAGCTTCGACATTTATTAGAAATGTAAAAATTCATCTTTTATGGCAGATAAAATGAATCTGCTATTATCCTGGTAAAAAAAAAATGCAACCTTTAAAGTGAGAACATTTCCTTAGCAGATTTTAATGTTAGCAAGGTTATATATATCACTGGAGGTGGAAGTATTGCCAGTGGGACAATACTGGCAATATATGTCACAGTCACAGAGTTACACAGAGAAGGATCTCCAGCTCCTGATTGCATGGCAGCCTCGCTCCTGTCAGTCTGCCCCAAAGCAGCTGAGGCTACACTGTAGCTTACCTCCATCAGTGTGTAAATGGGTGAATGACTGACTATTATGTGAAGCACTTCGGGGTCCCCTGGACTAGACAAACTGATACAGAAGTACAGGACAATTACATTTATCATTTAGCTTCCTCTTTGCACATCTTTCTGGATCAGCCAGATTTCTGGGTCCTCTCTATCTCCCTCACAGATCTGTGAACGTGGCATTGAACTTAACTGCTCCAAGTAAAGTAAAAAGTTCCTTAAAGTTAAAAATGTGTAACTTAAGTTAATTCAACATAAGTAAGTTGTCATCATTAACACAAAATAATTAATGTAAATAACTCCATAGCATGAACTGCAGTCCAAATGCACGTTTTAGAGTGCAGAGCCAGGAGACATGTCTTAGTGCTGTCAATCAACTCACCTTTACTGTCATCATTGGTGGAAATGCCAACTAGCCTTAGCATTCAAAACAGGGTCTGCTGACAGGGAGAAACTGTAGTGTAGCAGAGTGCAGGGGTGAAGGGTCAAGGAGCAACTCACACAAATGGACATGATCAACAGCAATAAGACCCTCCTCACCCCCTTCCTGACTGTGATTGGTTGTTTCTAGATATCAGTGGGAGGAGAAGGAGGAACTTTTTTTTTTCTTCAAAATTATCTTTCTAATACCATTCTGTAAGAACGTAGTGAATTTCAACAAATATGTCAATAAAATATTCTTTTCATAAAAGTTACAAACTGTAGCTTTAACATGACTTCTGCTCACCAAAGCTCAGTCTTGGAGCTTCAATCCAAAGCCAAGCTTCAGCCTATAGAGCATCCATCCACTACTCCTCCAGACTAGCAGCAGCAGCTGTTAAGCAAACACCTGGTGGAGCTGCTGAGCTTATCATACAAGCTTCAATAGTCCTAATAATAGTTGTCACAGGCATCAATTAACAGCACAGAGAATCATAGTTGTGATGATGTGGAAAGGCTAGAAGGCTCTTAAAGAAACGGAGGTCAATTTCAAGGCGTCAAATATGGCTGTGATGTCAAATTTCTTTTAAGTCTTTTAAAATATGCAGTATTTTTATAGCTGAAGAGGTTTTTAAAGCCTGATTTTGGTTACAGAACCTCCTGAAAAATCAGCCACCATGCTGACATACCTAACTGTTGCTGTGGGAAAACGTAGTGAGCCAACATGCCAGTCAGCTGCATGTCTCTGTCAGTGAGATTTCTATTCAACTTCCTTGCCATCCTCGCTGAAGAATGTATAAGAGGAATGTTGCCATGTGTTACATTCCTGTCTGCTTTACATCACAAAATGAGGTGCATGTATTTGAATAATTAGTAGTGCAGATAAAATATGCCAACAGTGTTATTTTAAAAACTAGTGTTTCTTGGGAATAAAGGTGCTAATTATGCTCCCACGATAGTAGATGAGCTATTTCTTCCATATTTGTACCCGGTGTGCTAACAATGCTGACAACTGAAGAGCTTTCAGTTTTCACTAAATTTAATTATGAGGGACAAATGCTCCCCGATTCTGGGTATGTGGGCATCACTTTACCTTTGATATATGAGGATGTCAGTGAGTCAGGCTCCTTCATCTGACTGGGCCTAATGTAATATAAAGCACTTCAGCAGCAGTCAGAGTGAGGTCATCCTGCCTGGCGTTGGATTACAGCCGTCCTGCTAACAAACTACAGTCAATGGGGCAGGAAGGGTTAATGGCGCTGTGCCGTTTCCACTGGGTTTCACCCAGGACCAACCAGTTCAGGCGCAGACCTCAGATCAGTTTGAGTGGAGCTGCAGTGACTCTCGCATGCTCTCACCACTCTGCTGATGGCCGTTAATTACAGCAGCAGGGACTGTTACGACTACGTCCCCGCATGTTAATTTGGTCAGGCAGCAGAGACACTAATAGCTTTTATGCAGCTGATTAGTAAACAACAGCACATCTGTGTGACATTAACGCTCCTCGTGGTGCTTCTGCTCAGGTTGGTGCTGGCCTGTGGCTGAACTGAACATCAGTCTGCCTCCTGTAGGCTCAGTCAGAGGCTGGAAGGGGAAGGTAAAGTGAAAGAGTTCAGTTAAAATGGGTGAAAAGGTTAAATAGGTTACATTCCATGTTTGTTGGAATATTTTCAGTGTTCTATTAAAAAGTTACCTTAGTGTTCTATCAAAATAGGAAATTCTGTGTTATTAGAGGGGGTCGTAAGTATTTGCAGATTTTAGCTAGCTGTAGGCGGCTACCACCAAGAGTACCAGATGCCTACTTTCTATATTAATATTACAGGTCAGAAAATCACACCAAATGCTAGTGACCAGGACCACTTTAGGATATAAAACCTTTGCAGAGTGCTGCCACCACCCAAACCCTGGTTATGCCCCTTCTGAAGCGATGGACAGTGGAAGCATCTATATTTGAGGCTTACCCAACACCATGCTGCACAGAACAGCAGAGAGGAAGTGATGGACTACTGCGGTGCTTCTCAATTCCGGTCCTCAGGCCCCCCTGCCCTGCATGTTTTAGGTGTTTTCCTTCTACCTCACACTTGGATTGAATCTGTGGGTGATTAACAGGTTTCTGCACCACTTGATGGTCATGCAATCATTTGAATCAGCTGTTCTGGAATAGAGGCACATCTAAAACATGCAGAGCAGGGGGGCGTGAGGACTGGAATTGAGAAGCACTGGACTACTGTAACCATCCTCATAATGATATGTGGTTCCAATTCACAACATGTCATGTCTGCATAAAGTCACGAACCCTATCAACACGTTGGAAACTCTGTGGCAGGATTCTCACTGTTAGGTAACAGAGTTGATGGGTGTGATGTGAACACCTCGCTCGACTCTCCTGCAGTAATCTCACATCATCCATGTGACTTGCACGGCTACAGGCAGCAGGAGAAACACATAGAGCTTCTGTAAATCTGTGGTGTTGAAACGTATGAGCTGCTGGATGACAGATGGAGCCTGAACTGTCACCTCCCTGCATGACAGAACATCCCAACACCCCCTCCACCACCACGTTGCCTGGTTCACCACATTATTGCTTCTTCCCACCTGTTAATTTATGTTAGCTGGGTCCTGCAGTCCTGCAAACACAAGGCAGTGACTCAGAGCGTTGCACAGTCATACAGGACAGGCTGGACAGGCTCGCAGTTTCACCAGCACAGACTGCCATCCCTGTGTTGTCTAAAGGAGGTGAAAATGAACTAATCACTCTTTAAAGATGACAAAAAAGTAACTTTCTGCTTTTGTATTTGCTGATAATGGATTCAAATGGTGGAGTGAGCTAAATCATCCTCCTGCCATAGTTTACCTGCTATATGTATGGCAGGAGTCCTACAGATTATTTAGCAAGACGTTTGTGTACTTTTCAGTGATATTCTAATTGTTATTACACACCCATATGTTGTTTGTTGCTATGGTTTCACAATTATTGTTTTTTTCTTTCTCTCCAGGTGTAGAAGTACAGGTATACTGACAGAAAAATGAATTCTTAATCTGTTGGTTCTGTGGTTTTTCTTGGTGTTTGCAGATCTTATCCATTCAGTCTGACTGAGCTTGGCTGTTTCGCAAAGACAAACAAACAAAAATTTTAGTCTGAAGATTTTCACCTTTTGAGACAAACCCCAAAAGTTGATTCTACAAAGTATTAGACATGAAAGATCTGAATGCATACACACACACCACACTTTTCAGATCTTAATTTGTGAAGGTTTGGAAAACCATTCAACATGACATTCTTAAGTCAATGTGAGCATGTCTGTTGGGACCAGCTGTTTACTTCTCTCTCAGAGACCCAACACACTGTCCCAGTGGCTACAGAACTCTGTCACAGGATCATCATCAAGATCAGCAGCACAAAACAAGAACCTCTGAACTTCCAGAACAGAGAAGCTTCCAAGAACTGATCACATGATAAAGTTTCCAACCCTCAAAATAAAGTTGTAAAATTATATAAATAATGAAAACAAATATCTGTCTTCCTGGTAGGGATTGGAGGTTGTGTTCACTAAATCCAGGTTGATCACTGACTTAGAGAAACAAACTGGATAAAAAATCCAGGCTCTAGAAGAGAAGCATTACCTTCACGTTGTCTGGGTGGAGACCACCTGGGTGTTTGTCCATGTACTGACACAGGTCTGTGTGCTGCAACATGAAGACAAGAGCAGTTATCATTTTTATTTCAATCAATTTTACAAAATGCTTTGCTTACTACAGTTGACTTGTCCTGTACTACAGTTGAATACAAAGTTCACTAAAGCAGCAGGAAATTCAGATTGATCTATATGTTATTTTAACAGCAGCAATGAATGAATTGTATTTTTTCTGTCTTTAATAGAGGCACTCAGATCATAATTTGATACCTGTTGATCTCCAAGCAAAGACACTTCATACAGTAATAATATCTGCATTTCTTCTCTTTTCAGGGGACCACAACACGGGAAGAGTGTTTGCATTTTGTCAAAGTTGACCACGTGAACCGACAGAGTCCGGACATGTTTGGCAGGCAGGCAGCGTTTTGGTACTTTGTGAGCAGATTTATGGATAGAGGAGGCAGTGGTTCGGAAATCACAGAGATATTTACAATCTCCCACTGCTGCTCACACCAAAGGAGCCTGCTGAATAATTCACATGCAGACATGCCTGTCCATCTCCCACAAAGCTATGCACCATATCTCTGTTTTCATCTTTCCCCTTTTTATTTCCATTATCTCCATCTCTCTGTAATACTCACCACTGATTTAACCTATCAGTTTTCTGGCCTCACATTACGCCCTCCTGCTGTCACTCTCCATTAGCTTTTAGAAAAATCTATAATGTGTTTTTCTACATCCTTATGAGCCGAACTTGACATTAACTTGAAGTTTTCCACCAGCAATAAATAAACCCACCTCTAGCAGTCAGTCTGCTGCATATGGGAAGGATTTACTGTTTTGAACAGAAGATAAGAGAAGATCCAACAGGATCAATAACCTATATATAACTTATATAAATCTATATAAATAGAATCTGCTGAGTTCTACTCTTAACTCACAAGCAGAACCAGATTATAAACCGCATCAGACCACTCCATTTACCTCACCCTTGCTGAAAAGCTGAGTAAGACGAAGGAGGGATCCAGATCCCTTCAGATCCTGATGAAGGCAGCTTGTGATCTTCCGCTCACAAGCCGAAGATCAAAGATTCATCTGAATAGAAATGCAGCCCTGCAATGGAGCAGCAACCTGCCCAGGGCGGACCCCGCCTCCCACCCAGTGGCTACTGAAGAGAGGCACCCCCCCCCCAACAACACACACCTTTATTACTTTAGTAAAACCTGAAGAAAATCCATGAGAGCTTTTGTTTTTAAAGGCCTGTGAACCAAGTAAGCGTTTACCAGTTAAAATATTCGCAGCTCGTGTTCCAGAGAACTGGGTATGAAAAACTAAAAGGTCTCACACAGCAAAAAATAAATATAGATACTCATCAGAACTATGGTTTCCCTGAAGTCAGACTTTTAATCTACATTTGGAGCTCTGTGGTCCACCCATCACACAGCTGGGGTCAGAGTTCAAACTTACCACATACTCAAACACCAGAGTCAGGGTTTCCTTGGTGTGGATGATGTCATGGAGGAGCACGATGTTGGCATGCTTCAGTCCTTTCAGAAGAGACGCTGCAAACAGAGAGCAGCAGAATTAGAGACACAGTTTGATGTGTTACAGTAGATGATGCAGCCAGATAAATGGCTGCTCTGTGATCATTAGCTGGAGTGTTGGAGCGCTTCAGTACCTGCAGGGATTAGGGAAGGATTACAACACGCACAGAAAACACAGGCTGGATTCAGCTTCAGAGCTTCTCATACTCACTTTTTAACACATTTATGAAGTAAGAGGTGTTTCTAATCAGCAGTGAGGAGATTCTCTGGAGGGATGATTCATTTACCAACTGGATTTATGCTTCATACAAGTAAGAGTTGAACATGGAAATGTTTATCTCAGTTCAAATATTTGTAATGTCATAAAGTTGACATAAAACCCCAGTAATCCTTCTGCCAGCACATCATTAAACTGATGAAGTTTGATGAAGATCATCTGGAGCCAAAGAGACTCGGATCATACCAGGTCTACAGTTCAGTGGGTGGGACAGAACTTTAGCAGTTATTTTTAATGTTTAGTTTTTCTTTTGCTATTTAAGTAAAATACAATGTCATTGAACATATTTGTACATTTTTCTTACTACCAGGAGTTATTACATTTCTTTGGGAGCAGCTGTTCTGTGTTTAGGTGAATGTAGATACAGTGTTCTGCTGGCAGCAACCACAAAACAGAAAACTGACAACAAAAAACAAACATTCTTTAGAAACATGGCCACCTAATTATCCACATTACCCTATTTAAATAATAAATAAAGTTTATCTTCTTTTTCCTCCAACATAAATTTGTTCCACACAAAGGATTTAGTTCAACTTTGTCCTTCAGTCCCATGACTACAGGTCTATAAAATGCACTTTCTTCAGTCATTATCTACAGACCTCAAAACTCAATGTATTTCTAGCCTAGTTTCTAGTGTATATATCTTAGTTATAAATCTTACATATAGGAGCTTGTTTTAAGTCAATAATTACTTATAAAAGTAACCTTGTTCAACTGGCAGATTATGTCACTTATAACATCTGAAAAATCTCTTGCTATAAGAGAAATTATCTGATAGTGGAATAAGTACTTTTTCATCAATATTAAGGATTTTTGAACTTACAGCAAGCTCTTGAAGAGTTACTTAGAAGTTTGTTTTCTTATTTCAAGTCTTCTAAAATATTTGCGCTAGAATCTAGACTAAATACCTGTTAGGTTTTGCATTTCTGCAGTGCAAACTAATGAAAAGCAACAATGAAATTTGTTACAGTTGCAAAAAAACGTAATATCCCTCAAACTTGTGTGGACAAAGGCAGACAAGGGAAAATTATAACATCATATTTAATTGTGCTGCTTTGATTCTATTTCTGTTTGCTGATTTAATGAGAAGCAAGAGAAGGATTTGTGTTTTTTTGTCTCTATAGTCTTACCTTAACTGGTCTGAGATCAGTGATTACTAATCTCTGATCATCTATTTGAACTGGCAAAGGACCAATGAAATAAGAAGTTTTCACTTGTTTCCTTGTTTACAAAAGCTCTACTGTATTGACTGAACATCAGCAAAGGTTTTGAAGCTTCAATTACTGAGATACAGTTCAGTCAAGGAGCAGTAAAAGGAATCTGTTTTATTTGGACCACATATTAGAGCAACATAAGCTTGGTTTATATTCACAGGACTAAGTGGGTTTTCAGACGGTTACCAATGGGATTAATGTTTAAGTTCTGTTTCAAAGGCACAGGGAGGCTTTGATGGACAGATCGTTGGAAAGTTGCCTGGTGCCAGAGCCTCATCAATGCATTCATCCTGGAGGAGAAGCTAAAGGTTGTTCAAAATAATAGAAGCAGATCAAAGACAGAACTACGTGTGGATCTGCAGCCTGATACCTCCAGGATCCTGTCACCAGCTTGTGGAGACGTGCACAGCCTCCCTGGATACATGGACACACATGCACACACACACACACACACACGCACGCACACACGCACACACACACACACACACACACACACACATGGATGGAGTAGTTTACAGAGGGGTAATGCTGGTCACATATCTGCGCTGTGCGCTTCTTACTCAGAAAGTGCTGAATTAGTCCAATTTCAAAGCACCCATCTGATCTGTTCTCAGGGAGAGTTGAGCCTCTGTATGACAGAAGCGTCTTCTCATCTCAGGTTCATTTCCATATGAGCGCGTCGTGTGGAGCAGAGGCTTTTACTTTCAGCAAAGTCAGGAAAGTCAGGAACTTCTGGGGTGTTTTTTTTTTTTTTTACAGAACCTAATTACTGAGTACCTTCTGAACTAATCAGACTTTTTCTAGTGTGCATATCCAGTGTGAGGGCTAAAACTGACCGCTTACATGGACTTCACCGGCTGATGCTGAGAGGCCCCTCCTCCAGCAGAACATCCACTGCTGCGGTAGAGTTCAGAATGTGAATTAAACAGAAGCTTCAAAGCAGTTATTGGCTTTAAAACCAAACACTGCCACTCTGAAACGTGTGTGAGTATGTAACTGGAGCAGGCTGGAAATAAAGATGACACTCAGCCCATACATGTGACACGCGAAGACATATTTGTTACTAGAATAAAAAATAACCTAGTTAAATCTACTGTACTGAACTTTACTGTGCTGTACTGTGGCATCTTAAAAATGTACAAACCCAAATCATAGGAGTTAAAAAGGAGACTTCATGACGCAGAGCAGTACCAAAGAGCAAGAAGAGAAAGACGAAGTTCAAATGATCTTTTCTATTGATCAAAACGGGTAATGATCATATCCATCCCTGACCTCCTGCCTGGTCAACTGTTTCCTTTGCCTCCAAATCTGAGCCATTTGATTTGAGTATCGGCATATTGCATATTTGCTCATGTGATTCAAAACTAGCAAGGTAAAAGTGGTTAAAAATACTTGCAACTACTGAAACATATGCCAAATTAACTTGGATGAGTTTAGCTTTATCTTTTTGTGATGCATCGCTGTCTCCCTCCCTTGGTGACCCATCTGTTCTGAGTGCTGTTTATTGGCCATGTTGTGATTTGTTGCTGTAGTTGCTGCTGTTGTGGTTGGCCTTCTTGTTAGAGCATAGCAATCATATTAAAAATATAGCACATAAAAATAAATACTTTAAACGATTATAACTACAAATAAACATTATGAAATTACATAATTAAAATTTAATAATGTAAATACTTTGCTTGGATCAAATCAGTTCTATTATAGACGCACATGATGTGGATGAATCAGTGAATAAGGCTGTGTGACTCAAATGAAGAGATTTATTTTGGTGCAGCATTTTTGGTAAAAAAAAAAAACATCAGGAAAGATGAAAAATTATATTTACATGAAATTTACTGTAATCCAGAGCGGGATCACCGTGCATGTTTGGTTCCTACTGCACAGAGTGGGTCTCCCCTCTGCTCTGCTGCAGTCAGAAAGACAGCCTTGGTGTGTGTGAGGGGTTCTGCAGCTCAGAATACATTGCTGCTGCAGTATTACCAGGGCTTTCCCTTTTTAACCCCAGCCTTCAATAATCCTCAGAAAGTTACTAGATTTGTCTGTAGTTGCTTTTTTTTTAAAAAAAAGAAAAGAAACTCATTGGAGGTGTCAGAAAAGTTGCTAAATACAACTATGAAAACCTTAAACTATAAACTACAGCACAATTCCAGTTTTAACTCGTACAGTAGTGTATTTAAAATCATCAAATACTATTCTAATTTTACTTTCTATGCTGTTGAGAATGAAAATCCAAACACTTCAATTAAACATTACCGTGTCATTAAAGACTGTAAACGAGTCAACTTTAATTTTTTCAGACTTTGTTACCAGCTGTGGCCCTGAAGAGGGCTGGAGGAACATTTCCCTTACCCTCCTATGAGCAGGAAGATTCTGATTTTTTTTCCACTTACCCTCCCTTATGGCTGTGAAGGGTGTTCCTTCCTCCTCCTGCAGACGGATCACTTTCAGAGCCACCAGCTTCCCGTTCACCCTGTTGACAGCACAAAGAACAAAGTGCCATAATCTGCTGGATTTTCTTCATTATGTAGACAAACGAGACATTTCAAAGTCAACAATGCCTAAGAACAGAGAGAGGAGAGTTAAGTCAATAGAAAGTAATTTAGCAGCACTGGAGTGAGACTTGGGTACAAGGGCGCAGCACTACAGCTGAATGAAGCTCACCAATCAAAAGAGACACGAAATAACATCATCAGGAAGAAGATTAGAGGCTGCAGAGGTTTGTGCGTTTACAGCACCAGAACTTTTCATTTCTCGCAATTTAATTAGAAAAACCTAGGAGAAAAGCACTGAACCATTAAGAGAGGGGAAAATATTGTCCATTCTCTGGTAATTAAAATACAGGAATCTGCACTATGTGTGGGATTTTACATTAAAACCAGGTTCTGCGACTGTGATCAGCTTTTCATCGACTTTTGATTCAGTTACAGCAGCGGCATGCAAAATTAAACACATCATTGAATGCATGCCCAGATGAAAAAAAAGTATACTTTAGTATACTTCAAACATACTTAAATTTGTGAAAGTACACTTTAAGTATACTAAATATGAAGTGTACTACCTATAAGTATATCTGAAGTATACTAAAAATACACTTGTACCAATTTCGAAATTAGTACTTTAAACTCACTTAAACATAATTGTACCAAAATACACTTTTAATATATTAAATAAAAGTATACTTTAAGTGAACAAAATATGAATGAATATGTATGAATTTTTAAGTACCTTAATAATCTTTTACTATTTATTAAAATTGCATACAATAAAAAAAGGATAATCATGATGTTATTTTTAAGAAAGTATCCAATCAATTTTCAGATGTGTGATTTAAAACCTTATAATCAACGGCATTAGCTCCAGTTCACACTCCAGACCAGATGGTGGGGGTATTGCACATTTTCATTTATTTAAAAAAGCCACAAAGAGAAAAAAAAACTTGAAGCAGGGAAGATAACAGACATTGTTCAAATTTGCCGTTTTTACTCGCATATTGCCTTAAAAGTAGAGAGGGCCTTGACAATAGTTACTAATTTTGGTAAATTCAAGCTGGTGACGTCCTAGTCCGAGTTAGACGACAACACAACAGGACAACAACCGAGGGAAATGAAATGTGTGTCACAAAAGGAGCCCGGCGGGACGAAGGCTGCTAAGTGTTGCTAGCTGGTGGTAAGTTTGCTTATTAATTATCTTCATTTAATTATAAACAGTGCAGTAAAGATATATAACTTACGTTGGTTTCATAAATAATTGTTTTATCAATTTTATTGTGACTTCTATGATTATTGCAATAGGAATCATTCAGCTTCATGTTATAACTGCATGGAGGCTGTTTGTTGCGACTTATACTTTAATTCATGAACTTAACCTGGTTTTAATTAAACTCCATAAGACAGAGAGACTTTGATATTGTGAGGTGGTTGTTGTTCTAACTCGTTCATCAATGATTTTATCTTCAACATATGTTTGCAGTCTAACTAAGCAAATGAAGATGAAAGAAGAAGCCAGAGAAATCAGGTGTTAGAAAACCTAAAGACTTTTCTGTCTCAGAAGAAGCTCTGACTCTATCAGATCACCAACCAGCTCTAAGGATGAACCTCCACATTGTCTTCATGATGTAAGTTTGTTTTTTCAATGAGGAGCTAGCTACATTTTCAACATCAAAAACTGCTGTGTTACCAACACTAAGTGCTTAATAAACATGATTTTGATTTAAAGGTAACTGGAAAGATTTTTTCTCCTTGTTAATCTAACATTTATCTTTTTTTTTATTTGTTGTTGGCTTTCAGGGCCCTGTGATGGACTGGTGACCTGTCCAGGGTGAACCCTGCCTCTCATCTGATGGCTGCTGGAGATGGGCACCACCAGCCCCCCTCACCACCCTGCAAGGATCAGTGTGTTCAGATCATGGATGGAAAGATTTTAAGGTAGTTTGTCTCCTTAAGTCCACACTTAAAACAGCTTCATAGTTAATGCCAACATCAACTGATTCTATGACATTGTTGACTATGTTTTTCTACTTCTAACATAAACAGGCAAAGAAAACACCCAGAAATGTTTTCCCACCCCAGGCATCCGGTCCCAATCATCATCAGTTCTTATGATGTCACATACATGGCGAGTCCACAACGTCTTAAGTAAGTATTATTTTTTATTAGCCTTTTTTCTGTTCTCTTTAAATACAAATACTTTCTCTGTTTAATTGCTCCATTGTTCTTTTTTGTAGGTTCCTCTAAAGTGCAGTGAACGGGAATGTTCTGTTGTTGATCCTCACTGTCATGTTTTATTGTCACATTTAAATTTTTATGTTCATGTGTTCACTTTTGATGTGTAAACTGATCATTTATGTAAAGTTCATAAAGTTGTGAGAAAATTGGACAATTTTAAAATGTTGGTAATAAAACAAAATATTTGAATTATCTTGGGCATCTTGTGTAATTAATCTTCCATTGTAATTGTAGCCTAAAACAATGTAAGTACTGTAGTGGAGTTATAGTTACAAAATAGGTACGTAGGAATAAAGACTTTCACGAATAATTAAAATTGTAGTTTATTATCAATAGAAGGAAATCAAAAATAAAAATTAAGTAATTTAAATACATTACTAATATATTAATAGTATATTTAAAATATATTTGAAGTATATTAAATATATATTTTTAATTCTGAGACAATTATTACACTCAAAATATAATAATAAAGCTCTGAAATATATTTAAAAAGTATACTTTAAGTACACTTGAAGTTGTTCCAAAAAAGTATAGTATACTAAAATATACTATTAGTTGTAATTTAATACTATTTAAATACTATGAAAGTATACTAAGCACAAAATTAGTTGTTCCAAAATAGTACAGTTTAAGTACATCGATTAAAGTATATTAAAGTATGTTAAAATTTAGTATACTAAAGTATACTTTTTTTTCACCTGGGTGGGTGAAGGAAAACCAGGAGAAACATGAGATCAGTGCTTACTTGCTCTTTCCCTTGTAAACTGTTGCATATGAGCCCTCGCCCAGCTTCTCCAGCTTCTCATAAGAGTCTGCCTTTCCAAACTTGGGGCTTGTGGGCTGAGTGAAAAAAGGAGAGACAGAAAATATTATTTAAATGGATCAATTCAGGAAAGAAGAGTAGAAACACCTCTGGGATAAAAAATAAAAAAAAGACATCGCAAGAGTTATTAAAATCCAAAGGTTCCACACTGCATCAGCAGGAAGGCGTCACTGGGAGGAGAAGTCTACTTAGCAAACTTTCTGAGAAGAGCCTTTTTTAAAGTTCCATTGAGCCTGTAACTTTCAGACACTTTTCACTGACAGCTGCTGAGAACTGCAGCTGTACGGCAGTAAGAACTTGAGATGAACAGCTTGAAATCTATCTGGTAAAAATCAGACCAGCAGAATCTAAACATTAACACATTACTCACTGAAACCAGTTAATCACCAGATGATCTTCCAGAAGAAATGGTCTGACTTATGCATGAAGATCTACGGAACCCCCTAGTGGATATGGGTGGCAATTTTTATTTCTTTTATTTGTTTTATTTATTGCATAAATATTAGTGTGCTCTTGCAATAAATCACATTTCAGCAACACAGCAGTTCAAAGTGCTTTACATCATGAAAATATATAAACACATTACATAACCTCCTACCTACCAGAAAAAGAAATATTGTCCAATCACCATTTTTTTTATTCCACAATCTTTGTAAGGTAATTAGAATACTGAAAACATTTTTTGGGAAAAAAAAGGTTTTAATTTTGAAATATGTGTACAGTGGACATCGGAACACCATACATTTGAAATTGAACCTTGATGGCAACCAGTTTGTCCCAAAAAAATATCCAAACATCAACATAAGAATGAATTTCACATTGACAAAACTGTCAATGTGAAATTCACATTGACACATTTTTTTTTTTGCTTTCCTGTAAATAATTGCTATGATACTTCAAAAAGCAATTCCCCTTCTTGGAAACACAAAGGAACACTTTGTGCACATCACATATGTTTTGCTTGTGCAGCCAGATCTGTGACTCCTTGACGCAATTGTTTGGTCCACCATCTTTTTAAGATGGATGGCACCATAGTGTCTCAGAGCTGCATTTGGCTGTGGTTTCCACTTTTGACGTGGAGGAGAGAAGTCATCTTCACTGTCACTTCTGATTTCTGTTTGGGCCCGAGTAATCAACTCCTCACCAAAGAGCAGTTTGAAGCTAAGCAACTTCAGTGGTTTCTTCCCCAGAAAATGGCAGTCACTCTTATACTGAAGCCATGAATTGGTGATTGCCAGGTCAAAAAAGTGGAAAACTGCACTCACTGTCCATTTCCGAGTGCGAGAAGCCATCCTGTAGAAACTCAACATTCTGTCAACCAAGTCCATGTCACCCATGTCGGTGTTGTACTCAGCAATTGCCAGTGGCCTTGACACCTGGACAAATCTTTTGTCTTTCTTGGACCATCTTCTGCGTGTGTCCTGAGGTTCAATGCCATAGGCAGAGGATGCCATGACAACTGGCTTGTTGTCCAACCATTTTATGACAGCAACTTCAGGAGGGCTTCGTCTGACAACCATCTCTGATTCATCTCTTCCTTTCTTTTTGAAGGTCTTATCCTCTATGATTTTACAGTCCTTTGAAATCCTGCTACTCATGAGCGTTCCAGTTCCTGTTAACCCTTTTGTCATCAGGGTATCAAGGAGGTTGGTTGTTGTAAAGAACCTGTCAAAGAACAGGTGGGTTCCTTGAGGAAGAGACTCTGCCAAATGAAGAACAGCTTGTTCTAAAATGCCATTTCCTCCTGTAATTTGGAAGGTATTCTTACATTGGTAGACTACAAAGTCCAAGACCAGACAAGTTGGTGTAGCCAAGACAAACACCTTCAATCCAGTTGGATGTGGTTTGGCTGGTATATACTGGCGCACTGGGCATCAACCAGTAAATGGAACCATTTGTTCATCAATGCACAATTTCCCTGTTCTAGGCAGACTCAAACATCCTTGCCATATTTTGGTCGAGTACAGTTGTGAAAACCAGTGACAGGCATTACATTTTGTCAAGTGTCATATTCAAAATCTTTAATGCTCATCAGGTCAGTCTGTCAGTCTTGATTTAAAGGAACTCCGTGTTTCAGCTGTTGTGCAGTTTTCTGGAAGTTTGTTACAAATTTGAGGTGCATGGAAGCTGAATGCTGCTCAAATGACTTTTTAGTCACTTTACATCTTTCTAATTATGAACAATAATGTTTCAGGAACAATGTATGTTTTTAGGCTTATTCAGCATACTTCCACCGTGCCTTATTAACGAGTTTTTAAGCAGTTTCCATATATGTGCCTATAAAAACCCTAAGCCAAGCTCAGCATAATGTCTCTTCCATCCACATCCATAGCTGGGCTGCAGGCCGTTGTTCCCACCAGATACCCCCCTTCCACCTTATGCCCCTCCCACCCCCTCTTGTTATCTCTCTGCTCTCTGCAGAGCTAATAAGCTCTGCATTTCTCAGAGGTTTTCTAAACAAATTACATTTTCTCCAGGGATCAAGCAGGAAGTGAAACTCTATCTGTTCACTAAACTCAAAAAGTAGGATGCAGCCAACCTCTCCTCTTCTTCAGATTAACTATAAAGCATTCCCCTTTTCATTCCAAAATGTAGTGAAGACAGATCCTGAATTTGAAGAAGGCAAATCTGCTTTTCTAGCAAAACAAACCAAATATTACTGAAAAGGAAAATGATACACTGAATAATAATTCTTGCACAACAAAATTCTATATTATCCCACAGGTCAAACTACGTAAAAGTACATTAGCTTACAATGGATTTTTCAAGGTTTTCAAGTTGACTGGAACAAAATGAAGGCTGCACAGTAGCGCAGTTGGTAGAGCTGTTGCCTTGCAGCAAGAAGGTTCTGGGTTTGATTCCCGGCCCCGGTCTTTCTGCATGGAGTTTGCATGTTCTCCCTGTGCATGGTGGGTTTTCTCCGGGTACTCCGGTTTCCTCCCACAGTCCAAAAACATGACTGTCAGGTTAATTGGCCTCTCCAAATTACCCCTAGGTGTGAGTGTGTGTGTGTGGTTGTTTGTCCTGTGTGTCTCTGAGTTGCCCTGTAACAGACTGGCGACCTGTCCAGGGTGTACCCTGCCTCTCGCCCGGAATGTTAGCTGGAGATGGGCACCAGCAACCCTCCTGACCCCACTGAGGGACAAGGGTGTAAAGAAAATGGATGGATGGATGGAACAAAATTAACAGTTGAAACCAAAAATCCAGCAAGAAACAATGACAATTTCTCCTGTTTCATTCAAGTACATTTGTTATTATGTACCTTGCTTATACATCTTTGCTTATTTTGCCATTTTTGATGAGTTTGTTGATAATTGTTTGCATTTCTTGCTGTAGCTCTTAGAAAACACTTCTGTGTTAAACCTGGTAGTGGAAATGCCCCATAAATTCTGACCAATTGATAGCAATTTTACTAGGGTACTTAATTATGAAATGTTGGTTGAAATTCAAACATGTTGAACCTCTTGAACAGAACACCTGTGTAGGGCACAATTTACAGATTTTCATAATTTGGCTGAAACAATTAATTTGTGTCTCTGGCAGGAAATCAATCAACCTTCATGTCTGTCCTATTAAGTCTTGTTTGTGTTCATATTTATTAGGTCGTTCATACTGAGAGCTAAATTAAAAAAGGAATCCTATATAAAAGCAGAAAATCTAATTTGCATGATTAGGAAATGCATGTTTGTTTCAGTTAAGCTCAGGAGGAAAACAGCATGCTATAAATTGGATATAGACAAAAGAATAACGGATCAGCTAAAGCTGAGAGAAATCAAACAAAACTGGTGATCAGATTCAAATCAAAACCGACACAGATTCAGAATACATGCTTCAGATTGATGTTTGTATGACGGAGGAGCCGTCACGAGCCGGGACTTAATTATGAGACCGTGTCAGCATGCGAGCACGCCCACACACACATACACAATCACTAACTTACTTTTTGTTGCAACTTAAGCTGACGCGATGGAGTTTGCATGTTCTCCCTGTGCATGGTGGGTTTTCTCCGGGTACTCTGGTTTCCTCCCACATTCCACAAACATGACTGTCAGGTTAATTGGTCTGTCTAAAATTGCCCCTACCGTAGGTGTGAGTGTGTGTGTGCATGGTTGTTTGTCCTGTGTGTCTCTGTGTTGCCCTGCGACAGACTGGCGAGCTGTCCAGGGTGACCCCCGCCTCTCGCCCGGAACGTTAGCTGGAGATGGGCACCAGCAACCCTCCCGACCCCACTAAGGGACAAGGGTGCAAGAAAATGGATGGATGGATATTTTTATTTTTTTTTACTTGAGTTAGAAGTAATTGTTTAGTTGTTTTTGCTTGCTTGTTTTTTGCTGTGGGCGGAGCCAGTGGCTTTAAAAGCAGGGCTATGTTCCACTTTGAATCAGGCTGAGGTTAGACTCCTGAGAAGTCATACTGAAGGTGATGGACTTTTGCATTTGTTTGATTTTAACCTGTCTGGGGCATCCTTTGTACATGTTCTGCACCTCTCCAAGTTGTTCACCTGAAGAAAAGCTTAATAAATTTCACTAAAGAGATCTCTGGCCCTGGGCAGTCATTTTTGTTTGTCCAAGTCATAAGAGAACCCCGTCACAGTTTGTAATTATATAAGGAAATGCACCTTTAAATAGTCAATAATAATTGACTAAAAAGGAATTGGCTTCCGGATTAAATAACATGCATTTCTCTTAAGAATACGTCATTTTAGCATTATTTACAGGTAAATGTAATCATTTTGTGACAGAGATGCAATTTTTTTGTCCAGTTTTCATAAACCTATGACCCACTAATACTGATTATGATTATAGCTGATTTCAATTTCTCTTCAAAACCTAAAATGTACAAGAATCAGAGCTAATATCATTAAAATTATATCACCCAAACTGTAATAGCTATTGAACTTGAAATATTACAAAAACACTGCACTCTTTGTGCATACCCCATATGTTGTAATTTTTAATAACTTTGTTTCCCTCTAACTTCATTCAACCTCACTAATAATGAAAACGTACATTCCTGTTCTCAGAACTGCACCCACATAAAAAATAGCGGTCAGATATCCAGATGTAAATGTAAATACTTAAAATTTATCTGTAAAGTTTTTTTTGTGCTTAATTTTTCAGACTTTTCAGTATACTCCTGTTAGTGAAATAAGTTAACTTTAAAGTAAAAAATGGTGAATGTAACAGAGAGGAATTCTGAAGAAGAAACAATCCAGGTGGAGCCAATATAACAAGCAAACCTGTCAGTCCACCTTTACCAAGAAAAAGGTTGACTGACAAAACGTCAAAGCTCTACAGTTAAACTCTAATCTCATTTTTAATAGAACACAACTGTCCAGCAGTCATAACCAACAAATTCTTGAAATAGTTATTGCAACATTTTGAGAAAACAACTTTCAGCTTTCACCAGATAGAAACGTCGGCTTCCCGCTGCTCTTCAGAGATGCAGTTAACTTCATATTAAGGGCTGACAAAGTCTGGAAAACTCATTTATTACATTTCTCTTTGACATGTTACAACTGTAGTTAAGAAAGAGCCTATTTGGATAAACCTTATCAAAACCTAGCTGTCTGTAGTGCACACACCGTGGAGTCCATGTTACTTTGGGAGCAACATGTTTGCCTTTCTTCATTCTTTAAACCAGAAAACTGAAGGCATGTTCCCTAATCATTCAACTTGAAAGTCTGCGCCTGCTGAGCCATCACCACACACTCCCCACAGAGTAATAATCAAGGCAGAGTGTGTCCACGTCTTGGCATACACCTGTTATACATGCAATCACAACATGTTGACTTTGTCCTGCAAAGGATGCGGAGCTCACAGAAAGGGTTTGAGAAGCAAGGCAGCATTAAGTAATAATAATTACGCTTAAAAACCAAGTCTTCATGGGCTGCTCTTCACTCAAGATTTCAGATTTTTGTTCATATTTTAAATCTATTGTTTTATAATTGATGTGTTTTAAGGCAACTTCTCAAGCACTCTAGAGCTACATGATGGAAAAGTCTAAAGAAATCAGCCAAGATACTGAGAAGGGAATTGTTGAGCTCCAAAACTCTAAAATCTGAAATAGGGGGATGGAGGTCAACCTGGCTTCCTCCGCCATCCCATAATGAGCAGAGGATGATGTTGAAGCCACTGTATGTCCCGAGTCGTCGGGAAAGAACACAGTCCGGAAAGATTGCATTGCAACATCAGGCAAAATGTTAAAAATGGACACAAACTTGTCTTCCAAATGACAACGACCCTCTGGAAATCAAATCACAAAATTATGTACAAAGTATCTTAAAGACAACAAACACAATGTTCTGGAGTGGCCATCAGAAAATCTTGTTCTCAATTCCATAGAACATTTGTGAGCAAAAGTGAAAAGGTCTGTGTGTGAGCAAGGAGACCAACAAACCTGACCTGCTTTCCAACCATTTCCATGAGGAAATGGTTGGAAACCTCAGAGATTTCAAGAAAGTTAAAATGATTCTCTGAGATGTTTTGGGAGTCCTAACTGAAATAAACAGGAAATGAAACGTTATGTCTTCTTTTGCTGTTTATGTAAACATCTGGCTTTAACTGTGTGCAAATCATATACATGTACTTGAGTGAATATGAAGGAGTTGCATTGCAAGCTTTGCTTTGCTTGTTGTAGCCGTACAAGATGGGACTGAGAGTCCAACAGAGGAGCATGGTGATAATTGTTCTATATTTAAATAGTTTGTTGAAGGGCAAATACAAAATGACTAATTGTGAACAAAAGAAAAAGCCTCCCAAAAGCAAAAAGCTGTGTTTCCATGGCAACACCAACATTACTGTTGACTGCTCTCTCGCCCATTGTTGATCAAACAGAAGTGACTGCTCATCGGCAGCATTCCAGATGGTGTTCTCTCTTTCCTCTTGTTCCTGTTAGGACGGTGGAAATTGTGGACCTGGCAGCAGAGTACGATCACTTCTTGTTTTTAATGCAGGGGAATACTCATCTCAAATACATCATAATTACACTAAATAGAGTCACTCTGCTACATTACGAGTTTTTATTTGCAGGTGTTGAATTGAAAGAAGATCAGTTTGGCGTTTCATTTTATTTAAGGAAGCATGGTGCAGAGCGCTCACTTTGTAAAACTAATACGGGGCAAAATAAATTATTCACCAAGGCTAAAAATATGTTTCAATGCAGGTAAGACAGGAACAGTCTTTAGTTATATGGCCATTCAGCCCTCTTCTATTGAGGTCCCCATTCAAAATAGATACAAAACTAAGTGCAACCTGGACTCGAGCGGTTCATTTTTCAGAACAATAAAAATGATCAGGTATTTATTGGGTTGTAGAGCTATTTCAACATGAACTTAAGTACAAAAGTAGAACAATATCAGACTCTACAGGTCTCAGTTAGTGTTATAAATGTGAAAGTTTATGACAGGACAATTAGGAAAAACAAAACATGGATGGTTTGTTAGGAAGAGCAGACAGGAGAAAGCGCTCTTTCCAAAAACAGAGCAGCATACTTATGGTGCATTCACACCAGCCCTCTTTATTCCACTTTAATCAAACTGGTTTGTTTGCTCAAAAAGTTCAGTTGGTTTGAGGAAGTGTTAATGCTCTATTGAATTCTGATGTGGAAAACAAAAAAGCAAATTGTGGTCCACCAACAATCCTAAGTCTGGGTTCAGTTGAAGTAAACTCTAATTACATATGTGAACGCCAAGTGGATCGGAGACCACTCCAAAATCAGGAAGCTGGCTACAGCGCAGGGTATTCTGGGTAAATACAACCAAAATAAATATGCAAGTCAAGCATCAGATGAGTGAAATCCTACAACCGCTAAAATCTGATGTCGTTCCATTTATATTTATATTTCAGTATCTTCTTCAGACAGGCAAGGGGGTAAACAGATTTTTCAAAAGGTTTGGTTCATTTGACACATTGCAGTGTGAAAGAGAACCACAGCAGCTGGAAATGGAATAAATGTTTGGGTTCCAACTAGAACCAAGTCTACTTTACTATCAGGGGTGAAAATGCCTTTACAGAGGAGCGGCAACAGCAAAGGACTAGATTAGCAGAGTTTGCCAATGACTGATGGTGTCATCCAGGAAATGATACTGTGAAATATTGCCTCTGCTACCCAGATACTGAGCAACTTAACAGCAGCCCTTCTTCAGTCTTCTTCAGATGTGTAACTATACTACTCTGTACCACAGTTTCTTCCTGCCCACAGCATCACCATCCTCAACAACTCTTTGAAGATAATAGGAAAATAAGAGGGATGACGTTTAATTTCCCTTTGGGATAAGTTAAGTATTTTTGAACTGAATACTACCTGTGAAGTTTCAAGGCATTTGTTTGGAAATGGTTCAAGACCCATCAGCGTTTCAACACATCTGAGAAGCAACAGCATAAATATGTGAAACATACTGTTTCACGTATTTGGCAAAAACCATACTGTTTCATATATTCCTGTTTAAATAAGTAAAGCATATTTTTCATTTTATGGTCATTCACTTAGCATTTCTGAAAACAAATGGCCCATAACAATAGCTGGTCATTAATAACACCAAAGCAGAAGTACACTTACAGAACTTGGGCTGGAGTGTCTGCGCAGTTTGGGCGACTCTTTCCCAGTAGACGAGCTCTTGGCGGTAATGCAGGCATTGTTTTCCGAGTGGACCCTCTTCACCTGGCTGGCAGGCTTCTCAAACGGGTCGAAGCCGCTCTGCGTGCGCTGAACTCTCACCTTCTTGTCCTCAGGGATGGTGTCCAGGGGCTTGATGACCGAGTCTGTTCCCTGGCAGCCGCGTGTGGACATCTTTGTGACACATATCTGTCAAAATGGGGACGTGGAGAAGAAGACGAAAAGCAGGGTGAGGATGAACATAATCAATGTCAATAGTAAATAGCGATTAACCTGACTGTAAGTCTGTCTTCCACATCCTGTGTGAGTCTGGGTCTGTCTCTCTGCTACCTTTCTGTTAGAATGGGAGCCTTTTATCTGCATCTCTCCTGCCTCTGAACAAAACAGCTTCAGTCAGCCGTCAGCTCTGCGGAATACGTGGCTGCCGCTGTTCCCAAACATTCACACGTCTCCGCCTTATCACTGACACACATCTACAAACCCATGGAGTACCATCACACATTAATGCTGCAGAGCTTCCAACAAGGCCATCATGATCAGGAACTCACCGTCTGCACAATCCCAACCTGTTTTAATTACAAGGCATCTTACCAGTGGCTGTTGCACGGCGGACTCTGTAAATTGGACATAAAGGACTCAGGCGGCATGACATGTTTGCCATGGCTCCCTTAAGATTAAATATTTAAGCCTGGGCTCCCCAGCAGGAACTTCTAATTACTCTAGCACACAAGCAGGAGTCATCTTGCAGCTCACTGGTTTGTTCTTTAACATCACCCAGAATCTTTTGGACAAAATGAAGAGTTTCTCAAATAAATGTTCTCACACTTAAATATGCCTGAAATCTGCATAAAAAAACAATAGGGCCACATGTACATGCAGCAAAAACTGATGAGGAGGTTCCTTCATTGCTGACTATTAGTGTGTCATAGTTGCAGGTTCTCTCATATGGGTTGAAGGCGCAACCAAATAGGAGAAAAACAAGTCCATAAGCATAGTAATCGGAGGAGAATGTGTAGTTCTCAGTTTTATCATTAAGGTCTTAATCCTGATTATTTTATTATAATGAAATTTAAAAAGATGGCATGAATATGTGGTTTTGTTTAAGACAAATGCCTATGTTTTTTTCTGGTGTCAATGGAGCTGACCAGGTGATGGCCAGAAAACTTCCTATAATCACAATGCAGAAGAGTCGAAGCAACTATTGCACTGCATATTAAGCTCTGTGGATTAATGAGGAAATTTCGTTTAGGCAAATTTGTTGGCAAAGTTAGGAGAGATTTATTTTTGCCAATACAGTGGACTCCCACGACCAGCTGAACTCAGAATACTTGAGATTCCCTCAGAAAACACTTTTACCTCCTCCATTAAACCGTTGCAACACTGCCACAGAAGCTAACATCCACTGTCTTTCTGATTTCCGGTAATGGGGGAATAGCCAATCATCTTCTAAGAAAATGAATAGGACTCCTGGATTGGCTGCTCTGCAAATGCACTGCATCTAGCTTTTCAGCTTCCTTATGTGCAGGTTCTTTAGAATATTTTCGATATGCTCAATGATAAAAAAAAAAACAATGGCAAATTTTATGCAAATAATTTGGAGTTACGTTCCACAGAAAGACCTCTGAATACAGAACCACAAATAGGCAAGTGTCCAAACTCTATATCGTTCATGTTTACTGCAAATGATGACAAATAATTATTTGAATTTGAAAAGTATTCCAAAACTATTATTGTATTTCTGCAATTATTAATTCCTGTGGCCTTAAATATGAAGTCACTTGAGCATTAGGCAGTTAGTTATGCCTGTCTGATCCCTCTGTGTTTGTGTTCCTCAACCTACAACACACATACATAAATTCTTTGTAGCTTCACAACGACGTTACAATTACTTCCATACATTTTTCACTCATTTCTATAGTCTTACCGTAATCCTAACCATTAACTGTACAAGCCTAACTCCAAACCAAACATGGACTAAATTCACACCTTAGTCCTAACCAGTGGCGCAAAAAGTGGGTATGCAGCGTATGCAATGCATAGGGGCGCAGCACCAGAGGGGGCGCCAAAACCCAGTCTGGAGGGTGCGGCCCACCAATGATGTTTTCCCATACACTTCAGCGCGCCTTACGCTCCTTCACCTCACGCACATAAGGAAAATGTAGCGAGGTTTACCCTTCAGGTTGAAGGAGCGAGTGAGCTTCGCTCCGTCAACCTGACATTCCTTGCCGGGGAGGGGGCGCCGATTTATGTTTTTGCATCCACCTAAATAATGTGTTGCGCCACTGGTCCTAACCCTAACACAAAAATAGCTCTTCTTTTTATGGGGCCTGGGTATTGGGCCCTATAAGGAGCAGTGGGTCCTCACAATGTGCTATTTGTTGAAAAGATGGGCTGTACAACATATTAAATGCAAGACCACACACACACACACACACGCACACACACACACGCACACAAGCAGACATGCACGCACACACGCGCACACACACACACACCCCCACACACACACACGCAGACATGCACGCACACACATGCACACACACACCCCCACACACACACACGCACACACGCAGACATGCACACACACACTCGCACGGCTCAAAAAAAATTATCTCCATTTCCCTAAGAATGTCTCATACGGCACAAACTATTGGACAATTGGTATTAGTGTGGCCAGAGCATATGACACAGTAGCATTTTTTAAAATGTTTTTATTATTATCATTATTATTTACTCAAATGCATAGACAATTATTGGACACAAAATTACTATCCAACAATGAAAATTAATCTGCAGTTGAATATTTTAAATACTGACATATAGTCAGTATTTACAGCCAATGAGCATGCAAATCAGAGGCAAGAGACACACAAAGAAACATGACAGGAGAACAGAACAGACTGACTCTGTCACCACAGCTCTTGTCCACATCATGCATGACCTTAGCGACAGCAGCTGTCATCTGGATCTAGCCAACAAAAGCTAATGTCTTCATTTAAGGCCTATCACACTATGAGCCATCAATACTTAATGAGAGTGTGAGAAGAAGACTCATTCCAAGAAATTCAAAACAGAGGATCACCAGAACAAAAGCTCCACGACACAAAACAACATCACTGCAGTTCCTAAAACAAATTCTGATTAAACAGAGACAAGCGTCGTTCCTGTTGGAGACTGAAACAGCCAGAAGAAAGGGTCGACTGTCTTACCACAATTTAAATATTAACCAATGACACAGCTTCAGCCTGGCAGATTCTGTTTCAAACATCCACACAGAAACTGTAAAGTCTTTCAGGAGGTGGAGGTTTAACTTTACTTACTGGCATTATGTTATTCAACTTTATTACTACTATTCTACTGAATAATAAAAGATGTGACTGTCCTCTTGCACAGTGGAATTTTCTGATTATTTTTTCGGTCCAAAATATTCTTTAATCACTTCCTGTGCACTCATTCTGAATAGTTTGCATATTGGGAACAAGGGTGTGGAAATTGGTTTTCTGCTATTTTCATAATGGATGTGATGCTTCTGTGATGACATTGCCATCTAGATTTATTTTATAACATTTTTCTTAAAAGATAAAGGAATGAACTGATCACGTGGGAATAAAAATTCTGAATTTCAATAGTGCCACCAAGTGGTCATGTAACTGTTAGCCAAATAATAAGAGACCAGGTCTCCCTTTCATGCTCTAGGACCCAGTATGTCAACTTTAGTGGATCCTTATCAGCACAGAGAGCACAGACTGAGCTTAGGTAATATTATTGACTCTGATAGGTGAATCATACTGGTGCATGTGTGATATTCACAGTGTGTGTAATAGAATGTGTAGACATCCATCCTGTGGCATCTATACTAGAGTGTTACATTTAGAGTTAAATGATGGTGAAGTGTTTACTATGACATCATGTCTTCCTAAGTCACTGAAACAAAAGGCAGATACACAGTAATGTGACCTGGGCCTAATTGAAGAAGTGCATCTATAAAACAAAAACAAGAAACATTTAATTGTTAATATTTTTCAAGTTTTCCTTTTACTCTCCAACAATAGAAAGTTTGTCTTTTACTGCAACAGTCATTGTGAAAGGCTAGTACAGTATAAACAAAGTCATGTAGTATTTACAGTTCCTGTCAAAATTGCTAAAAGTGTGATTGTGTTTGATATTTTTTGTTGAAATGGTCTACCAGTAGCTAGAACATGATCAGGCTAATGTTACTGATCCCAGTTTGCACTGTAAGGATGCTTGGAAAGCCTTGTGTGTTCGGTTTCCTAGAAAGTGTCAAAGTGTCCTCTAAAGCAGGGGTCCCCAAACTTTGTCCTGTGAGGGCCACATAACTTTTCCCTTCTCTGGTGGGGGGCCGGAGTCAGTTTATAACAGAAAAAGTGTGACGATTGCAGCAGTGCCTACATGTAAAAATATATTGTTTTCCAGAAAGCACAATCAAATAACCCTCTCTGGGTTCTTCACAGAAAAAATCCAGGAAATAGCACTATTTATGAAATAAATACTGTATTTTCCGGACTATAAGCCACAGATATCTCTGCCGCTCCAGCGATGCAGCAGAGGGGGGCGGACACCCAAAATTTGAGTCATAACAGGTCAATTGAATATCACATTTATTACGGATGAAAAAGAAAACGTTGCCAAGTTTAGATTTAACAGAACTGATTACGGTAGTTTCCGAACGGTAACTGTAACAGTAAAAGTGCTGATCCTTCGTGTTGCTACTAGCATGTGCTAAATGAAAATAGGCGCTTTCTTCTTCTTCTTTAGATTTCAACGGCAGCTTGCATCCATTATTGTTGCACTACTGCCATCTACTGGATCCTAATATCTATGCCTCAAATTCTCATAATGATCCCAGTATAATTTAAAAAAACTGAAAAATCTTCTTGTTCCCCTCAATGCTATTTAACTGATCAACAACATTCTCAAATTTCAATTCCCTATTAAAAAGGAATTCTGTTTTAATGGGAACTTTCTTCTTTTATTTCCCATGTTGACTTCCAACGATTCACTTCCTGCTAAACAGCCCCTGGTGGTTGAAGAAAAATCCACATATAAGCCGCATGGTTCAAAGCTTAGGAAAAAAGTAGCGGCTTATAGTCCGGAAAATATGGTATATGAAAAAAATCGAAATGCTCTCTGGTATTGTTCAGGGGGCCGGACCAAATGTGGAGGAGGGCCGGATCCGGCCCGCGTACCGTAGTTTGGGGACCACAGAGTTAAAACATTTTTCAACCACATAAAATGACTATGTTCCTCTTCTTTTTTATCTACAGGGTGTGTTAAAAATGATAAAAAGTCACTGCAGCAAAAATGCAAAATATCCCTTGGATTAATTTATATCATTTTTTTTCTGTCAGGCTCTTAATGAAAGTGCCTCAGAGGGGAAAGTCACATTGGGTTTGATGTCTGGCCAATGGAACTCAAGGATATGGGACACCAGGACTGAGTCCAAATTGGAAACACCAGTATTTTACAATAAAACAAATGTGGAGGTGGGCCGGATCCGGCCCGCGGGCCATAGTTTGGGGACCACTGCTCTAAAGTATCCCTTCACCTCACTCTTCCTTACCCCACTACATCTGTTGGCAAGTCAGCGTAAACCTGCTTTCTTTTTCCTACATGTGTCAGTGGATGATAATATTAGCACACACAGTAGCATTATGGTGACAGATTCAGCACAGGGACGTGTCACATCCAGAAGAGCTGCGATAGATCCAAATCCCACAGAGATGTTATGCATGGCTGCCTTTTTCAGACTCAAGTCAGCCCTAAAAAGCAATGTCAGCCACCAAGGTCAAAAAACTATTTCTTCTTTAATCTAGAATCATTGTTTTGCTCTCTCCAAAAACAAACCATACTGGTATAGAGAAAAGGACAAAATAATGTGAAAGATAAAGAAAACAAGTTTCTTTAATATTCACAGGGTCAAAATTAAATATCAGAGATGCACCAACTAAAATGTAATTGATTGATACAGATTTTGGCATTTCTTTCTGGTATGAACAGATGATTCTGAATTTGGCCAATGCAGATTAATGTTTATTTTATATTTTTTTTATTTACAGGTATTGTTAAAAACCTCTTTGGCTCACAATTTGATTTGTTGTTGATTTGATGTTGATTTAAATAATTCAATAATGAATGAATAATATACAAATAATTATTTGGATTATATATTAATATTTTTATGCATAACTTTTTTATTATTCTTGCCTAGTATATTACTTTAACAGTGTATTAACATTTTTGAGCAGCAACATCTGAAACAGGCTCAATGTGAAGTACAAAGTAAAAGAAAACACATTGTTGTAACGGAAAATTATAAATTGAAGTGACTCCGTTGCTTACTCCTTAACTAAGATAATTCATAACATTTTTTGAATTATCATTTTTAAGCATATTTGAAAAATACTGCCATTCTGACCGCCCTGCGACAGACAGGCGACCTGTCCAGGGTGACCCCGCCTCTCCCCCGGAACGTTAGCTGGAGAGGCACCAGCAACCCTCCAGACCCCACTAAGGGATGAGGGTGTAAAGAAAATGGATGGATGGATGGATGGATGGATGGATGGATGGATGGATGGATGGATGGATGGATGGATGGATGGATGGATGGATGGATGGATGGATGGATGGATGGATGGATGGATGGATGGATGGATGGATGGATGGATGGATGGATGGATGGATGGATGGATGCTATTCTGACCCTCACCCCTCACCAGCTGGTGGTGGTAATGCACACCAAAGGTTTGCCAGTAAACTCAAGAAGACGACTTTGCATCAAAGGATTTCACAGAGCTGATATAGCGAGCAGGAAGTTGCATCATGGCCACTCTCTGTGCCGCCACAGGTTCAAAGAAATGGTGCTGGCTGAGCAACTCACTTCTATAGAGTTCCCTACAAAAAGTGTAGGAAATGTAGGAAGTGGTACGCTCAACTATGAAAAGTCAAACGTTTCTCCAAAGTATTGCTCACCATGGCGCAAACCTGCTGACCAATGCAATATTGATTCACAGAGTTTTCAGAATCTATATTATATTGGAAGAAAATTAATTGCAACGCAATTGATTAATTGATATTGTTGCCCACCCCAAAGGATTACAGAACAAAAACTATCCATATGGCAGCATGTGGATAAAGTGAGGAATCTCAGTTTCCACCGTCAACAAGAAAACTAAACTCCACCAAGGATGCAATTATCCCACATTGATTACCTATAAAGTACAACCTCTTTAATCTCTAATATCCCCCACCATCACCACCATTAACAACATATGCATTTACAATCAGCAAGGAACTATATTGTTTTCCTATTTACAATTCATTTTGTACTGTTGCACTGACCCCACGGCCCCACAGGGATCATTTAAATTCATCTTATCTTATAGCTGTCATGCAATAATGGAAAATGTGGGCAGTAACACGGCAGGCAGACCCAGGCTAATTCAACTATCTCTAGAGGAGTAGTTACTGATGGCATTAGCTTGAATGATGACAAGGACCATGGAGGCCATAAAAGACCAATCAGCCATAAAGCCTACTTGTGTGCCGTGTTAACTCAGGACTATCAGCAATGTTAAGTCGGCCATGTTGTGAGCGTGAATGCATTTCCACTACACTGAGACAAAGCAGAGATATCTGCTTGCCTGGTCTCATCATTCCAGCCTCAAGACGATAGTGAGACGATACACCAGAAGAGAGAGCGGAAAAAAACACCTCATCCTCCTTCCATTCACACAGTCTGCTGAGCACAGGCCTTTGTTTCATTGTTGAGTGGCAGATAGAACACTGCATGAGTGCATGTTTGGGACTTTATATGTTGCATCTGTTACAGTGATAAACACGGCAGGATTTGCCTTTGTCAGGGCCTTCTGAGAGAAACCTGAGTAACAGATGACAGAACCGCAGGAAACAGTCAAATAACGACATGAGGAACTCATTGAAGGTTAGACTGGCATATCAATGTAGTGAAATGTAAGTAACAGTCAAATCTAGTTTATCTTGAACCATCTGAATGTGCAAAGCAAGGGGTCAGATGACACACAGCCAGCCACCATGTATATTTTATATTCTGATTTGTTAAACGTAGATTGCTCAGGTCTGGACTCCCACCGCTGCTCTTTCATTGTAGCACCTTCACACCGTATCAGTGTGTGCTGTCAAATAACAAGCCTGCATTACAAAAGTCAGATGAGCAACAGCAAAGTCAAGTGTTTAGAGCTGCAAGTTCCACTGGGTCAGCTGATTCTCATTTGTGGCTTACTCAGAGAAAGAGCAGCTTGACCAGTTATTCTGCCTATGAACCATACAAACAGAGACACTGGATGACGTTGCAACCATCTGAACAGGCTAAGGTCTACAAATGGATAAAGATCTGCACTCGTGATGTGGTCTTCAACCTAACGTGACATAAAGCATAGTAAGTCCATATAAAAGAATAAAACAAATGGATAACATGGAAGAAATTACTTATTTTGGTCAGCTCTGCATAAAGAAACTGTCTGCAAATGAACATAAAAAGTAGATGAAATTATTGCAGCAGAAAGTTTTTGAAAGTTTTTTCTCGTTGCTCAGTTCTCAACTGCAGCCCAAATCTCTAAACATATTTTCTTCCATCCATACTCAGTCAGGACTATTCAAATGACAAAATCTGCCAATGATCCATATGTTCTTGGCTTGTCTCAACACATGTCTGCATCATTGTCAGAGTGCCTCTCCAATCTGAGCTGTAATATATTCTGGAAGTGTTTTCTTGTAAAATACTGGTGTTTCCAATTTGGACTCAGTCCTGGTGTCCCATATCCTTGAGTTCCATTGGCCAGACATCAAACCCAATGTGACTTTCCCCTCTGAGGCACTTTCATTAAGAGCCTGGCAGAAAAGAAATGATATAAATTAATCCAAGGGATATTTTGCATTTTTGCTGCAGTGACTTTTTATCATTTTTAACACACCCTGTAGATAAAAAAGAAGAGGAACATAGTCATTTTATGTGGTTGAAAAATGTTTTAACTCTGTGGTCCCCAAACTACGGTACGCGGGCCGGATCCGGCCCTCCTCCACATTTGGTCCGGCCCCCTGAACAATACCAGAGAGCATTTCGATTTTTTTCATATACCGTATTTTCCGGACTATAAGCCGCTACTTTTTTCCTAAGCTTTGAACCATGTGGCTTATATGTGGATTTTTCTTCAACCACCAGGGGCTGTTTAGCAGGAAGTGAATCGTTGGAAGTCAACATGGGAAATAAAAGAAGAAAGTGCCCATTAAAACAGAATTCCTTTTTAATAGGGAATTGAAATTTGAGAATGTTGTTGATCAGTTAAATAGCATTGAGGGGAAAAAGAAGATTTTTCAGTTTTTTTAAATAATACTGGGATCATTATGAGAATTTGAGGCATAGATATTAGGATCCAGTAGATGGCAGTAGTGCAACAATAATGGATGCAAGCTGCCGTTGAAATCTAAAGAAGAAGAAGAAAGCGCCTATTTTCATTTAGCACATGCTAGTAGCAACACGAAGGATCAGCACTTTTACTGTTACAGTTACCGTTCGGAAACTACCGTAATCGAACACACAAGGCTTTCCAAGCATCCTTACAGTGCAAACTGGGATCAGTAACATTAGCCTGATCATGTTCTAGCTACTGGTAAACCATTTCAACAAAAAATATCAAACACAATCACACTTTTGGCAATTTTGACAGGAACTGTAAATACTACATGTACTAGCCTTTCACAATGACTGTTGCAGTAAAAGACAAACTTTCCATTGTTGGAGAGTAAAAGGAAAACTTGAAAAACATTAGCAATTATATGTTTCTTGTTTTTGTTTTATAGATGCACTTCTTCAATTAGGCTTTCTGGAAAACAATAAATTTTTACATGTAGGCACTGCTGCAATCGTCACACTTCTTCTGTTATAAACTGACTCCCGCCCCCCACCAGAGAAGGGAAATGTTATGTGGCCCTCACAGGACAAAGTTTGGGGACTCCTGTTTTAACTGGTGAACCAGATGAAATCACTATGGTAACAATTTGCTCGTCTAAATTTTAACAAGATTTGACAGCATTGGGACAAGTGGGAAAAAGCAAAAAAAAAAAAAAAGATAGAAAGAGAAAGAAAGAAAGAAAGAAAGAAAGAAAGAAAGAAAGAAAGAAAGAAAGAAAGAAAGAAAGAAAGAAAGACAACAAATGGTACTGGACACAGTAAAATTACTAACCTTTAACACTGACATAATTAGAATCCACTTATAGAAACACCATGACAAGAAGTGTCCGTTGTTGGTTGTTCTAGTGGCATTCTGAAGGCCTCAAAGTCATGTGTTGGACTTCAGTCTAGTTCTGGTACAGCAACCTTGTCAGAGTCATTTTCTGTTTAGAACACTTAAAACCCTAAAACAACCTTCCATCTTTCTTTCTTTTAGGGTTGCATTGGGATGGTGCCCATCTCCATTGGGTAGGAGTTAGGACAGTTCATCACAGGGCAACACAGAGACTGTGTCATTCCCACACACCCCTGCATGAGGGCAGCTTAGAGTAAATCCAGTAAACGTCCAGTAGATCAAATGGTCATGTTTTTGGACTTAGAGGAAGCTCAGGCAGTTCAACCACTGGCCAATTGTGCAGTCCAAGAATCAACCTACTTTAGTAGGTATGTACAATGTATCAACACTAACATTGCTTTATGATGATATTAATAGTTATTTAACATGTCAGTAACGGTCCCATGAATAAAAACGGGCCGATATACATCTGATATTCATTTTCATGTTGTTGTTGTTTGCATCTGGAGAGGAGGAAGAATGAGGTTGGTCATGTGACAGTGATAGTGAAGCAGCATAGGATTGTGGGAAGCTTAATTGAAGCAGAGAAGTCAACGGTTGTGGTTGTTTTGTTCAAGGTGTAGATAGGTATAGAACTTATAGATAGGGGTGAGCAATTTGGACTTTTTTATCACAACATTTTTATATTAATATGTCATTTTATCAGCATCACCTATAAACATTTAATGTTTCTGTCTCCCATCAAACTGCTGGTCAAACTGTTGTTATGACGGTTATAAATTCAGCCCAGGGTAAAGCATCTCTCTCTGTGTGTCAGGTTTTTGTTAATGTTGTCTTGATTGCTAAACCATCAAGTAAATTTTATTTTTTTTGTAAAAGGAGCATAAACATATCATTAAAATAAACCAATAAAAAGTGCAAGTCTGACAAAAAAAACATCTTGAGATTTCTATGGTGCCTATCTCTGTCAGTCAACAAACATCAGTTGGGATACCAGCCCATTACAGGGTCAACACAGAGATCAACAAGCATTCATACATGCGCCAATGTCTGTGTCCACTTGTGTCACCAAATACACACCGCATGGATGTTCTGGGACTGTGGCAGGAAAGCAGGACACTCAGGAAGCTACCCAGGAGAAGCCAGGACCTATTCTGCCTTGAGGAATGGTTGATTCTAACACCACTGCAAATCTGTGTTTGCAGTTTTAAACTAAAGGCAATCTTTTTGCATCCTGAAGCTGAAAGGGTGCAAACTAACCCAGCAGATTTTAGGTAGCATTCTTTGTGTTTGCATTGCTTTTTCATAAATTGCAAATTGAACCCACAAGAGTTTTAGTAAAAAAACGTACTCTGCAGGTGGTTTACACAGGCCAGATCCAAACAGCTGCTTCTGTTCGACTCATGAAGTTTTCTGACATCCAGCAAAACGTCCTGGAAGGGCGAGGTGTTTGTGATGGGCTTTCCAGCACCCAATTAACATCAGGCTGTTAATTAGGATGGTGGAGAACAGAAAGCTCAGACATAAATGACTGATTTGGCTGACTTCCCGGGGAGGACACAGTCATGATTGATCACAGTACGGCTCCTTACCTCATCGTCCTGCCCTGCCCCTTACTTGTCTCCTCAACAACAGCATCAACCCTGGTTCATCCTCAAACACTGACAAATAAGGCGGTGAAGCGTAAAGCAGGACAGCAGTAGTCAAATCAAAGTACTGTCTCTAGAAATGCAGATGTGCTGCTGGCATTTTGTTCCCATCTACCTGTTAAGATGAATGATGCCCTATAGATTCAGATCAGTCTCTAAATATCATTAAACCAGAGAAGGACTTCAACTGGTTCTCAAAATGAAAACCTGATTTGACACCATGTCTGTTTGAAACTCAGAAGAAAAACACACTCATAGGACACCATGCCAGTGTGCCAGTTTTGCTGTTCCTGTGAATCTCAGTCCTCTGAAGTTGTTTATGCTGCTGCCGAAGACATATCAGTCGTCCTACAGAGCACCTCTAAGGCCTGTTCTAAACTGCAAGCATAAGAGTTTATGATTTTCTTCCAGCCATTCGTTGACAAACTACATATTTGTGAAGAGTACAACTCCTCACAAATAATCTGAGATTACATTATTTTGTCATCTCAAACAAAATAATTTCTGAGATGACCTGCAGCTCCACAGCTCCTCCAGAGTCACCATGAGCCTTCTGGCTCCTTCTCTGATTAATGCTGTCCTTGCCCAGCCTGTCAGTTTAGGTGGACCTCCGTGTCTTGGTAGGTCTGCAGTTGGTCCATATGCTCTCCATGTTCATATGATGGACTAAACAAAGCTCTAGGATATTGTTCTAGAACCTAACCATGCTTTAAACGTATCCACAGGTTTCTCCCTGCTCTGTCTGCTGGGTTCCAAAAAATTAGACAATATCTTAACACTTTTTTGCTTAGTAACTGGAAAAAATAACAATTTCCCCCAATAATTTGAATAAGACTGTTGCTCTGTTGGAGCACAATCAAAACCAAATCCAATTAGCAGCTGAAGCACAATAATCATAGTAGGGCATGGAGCCCTGGTGTAGGTATTCAGATGATCACATTGTAGTGTGTGCGATACATTTAAATAGAATTTCCCATCTGAACGACAGTCCACCTGAGATTAGTCTAACAAAAGCTGTTTAACTGCGTATAGATTTCAGGTCTAATTGGGTGTTCATGGTGAACTCATTATCACAAGTACCTCTTATGTAAACACCTTTAGTCAGTAGCCACTTGATATGAATCACACCAATGACTGTCTCTGGGGAGTTGCATCTGATTAAAGCCACTGTATCCGCTACTATTCTCCCGCCGTCATGGCGTTGTGTACAATAGATCGAGTAAGGTGGAGGAAGTTGCCATCTTTTTTCCCAGTTAATCTGATGTAGGATGCTCTATTTTGCAACTACATGGATCGCAGTTAAGTCAAACTGTTTTTGACTTTAATATGTCTGGACATATCTAATTGTTTCATTGTCTACAGCTGCAAAAGGCAAAGCTTAACTTGAGTAAAGTGTGTGTGCTGTGTACAAATAGTGTGAGAATAAAGGAAGATTATTTAGGCTAATTCCATACAGAAGAGATTTTTTTTCCGAAAACAGGTTGTCAGTTTCAAAAATCCCACCTCCCGCGAGTCTGTTTCCAGAAATGATTTTGTCCACACAGAAACACCTAGAATGGCTTAAAACCCTTAAAACCCTACTCTCTCTCTTTGCTGTTCCTAATCAGATTAGGTTCCTAATCAGACAAGGAACCTGTCTGATTTTTCTTAAAAAAAAAAAAAAACTCTGGGTCTTCTAAACCAGTTCTTAAGCCATTTTTGTGGGGACACAAACAACTGTAAAAACATTCCTGGTTTTGAACAAGAAAAACAAAAAATCCCATGTGAACACTTCATCACTGTTACAGTAACATCTATTGCTTGAAGAGGTCTGGTTCTAAGGCTCCAAAACTCCATAAACAGAACAAGAAATATATTTTACCTTCTGCAAACATTGTTGCTGGTGGCCATGTTGTTTACTTGCAAGTTGTCACAACCTGGGGGGTCAGGTTGCCAGACTGAGACAAATTCAGGTTGTCTTTTCTTGATAAAAGAAAAGTTTTTTGTTGGTTTGGGTGGATTTTATTTACAGCATTTTAAGAAACACACTGATTATCAGTAACAGAGTTCTGGTTTCTTCCAGCCTGGTTTACGGGGACCTGAAACCATGCAACACTAAGATTTAAACACTGAAATGTTATCAATGTACAGAGAGAAAGAACAGCGGCAGCACTGCAGTGTTTTGTAGGTTTGCACTTCTCAGTTGGGGCCGAGACAGAACAAATTACTGGATTTCAGCCATGGATATTTTTCTTAGAAGTGTTGATGGTTCTGTATGACCGGTTGGTGACCGGGCATTGCACATTGCAGCATCAATGTGGGCTGCTCACAAGAAAATTACAAGGGTGCATTTTTTGATGCAGGTCTCACACTGGGAAACATGTTGCCTTTAAAACTATTAGAGCTACTTTAAGCACATAATTGCTGCTAACAGATAATAGCATAGAAAGGTTTTCATCCTGAGAGACATGCTTTCTGCCTCTAAAAACAAAGGCAGTTCTTTTTTTTACATTTCCAACATGCATGTGCCTGTAGTTACGCTACTTTGAGGTCAACTGGATAATAGCACTAAGCTGTCAACCAGTATGAAGGTTGTTGCTTTGAGCTTTCTGATCCAAGTGACAGCATCTGCTTTTCTTGTATGAATGGTTGACACACTGGAAACAGTAAGAAAGAGTTGCGGAGTCGTATTTCATTAATAATTCCATTGCCTCAGTGCTTGTCTGGATGTCTTTTCTGTCCTCTAAGCCTCCAGCTGATGTGGACACCCTGAACCTTGGTGTCCTGTAGGTTTCCTCTTGTCATCCCAAGCTTGTTCAGGATTGGGAAAAGCAGCAAAATGGTTTCTTTCAGACAACAACTTCTTACCCACTGCCTATTTTATTTTCCTGAATCTGACTGCTTTATAATAACATAAAATTTTGAACCCTATGTTGCTGGACTGAACTATGCTGACATTGTTGCTTCATAACAAGTAACTAGTGTGGTTAAAAACTCTAGGCCTTCAACTCTGGAGCGGTTTTCATGGATAGTGTGTATGCTCTCCCCATGCATGAGTTTTCTTTGGGTATATCATTTCACCACTACAAAATGATTTACAAGGAAAAGCATTAAAAAGTGAAAGCCATTCTTCCCTAGACTGGACATCCCAGCCCAGGACTATCCCATAGTCAGACAGTCAAATGATCAAACAAATGAGAGCATCTCATACATGTCTACATGTCAGACTCTATGGGGTCACTCAGTATGTTGAGGCCTTGAAACATACTGAGTTTCTAGGTCAGTATGCGTTGCTCATACAGAGCAAAGCATGTGTGGATGGTTTGCGTTGGCTGAAAGAGAGAGCCTCATCTATCTAGAGAACGAGGCAGAACAATTTAGGTTTACAAAGTTGCAACCCAATGAACCACAAGAGTCCTAAGGAGAGACCAAAGGAGATGTTTGAGAAAACCAAACAGTATGTCCACAAATAAATTCTCATAAACAAAGATATGCAGGGTGGTGGAGGAATTATGATTTGAGCTTGTTTTACAGCCAGTGAACCTGGGCTTCTTATAGTCACTGAGACCATAAACTCAATGATTTCATTATTCTAAAGTCAGATGGGAGCTCATCTGTCTCACTGCTTTTCTTTGTGGAAATCAGTCAGCCGACAGGAAAAAAACTGCTCCCTGTAACTACTTGAAGAATTCTTATTCTTATTCTTATTCTACCCACACAGCCAACTGTGGCTGTGTGGGTAGAGTAGTCATCTTGCAATCAGAAGGTTGTAGGTTCAATTCCAGCTTCCTTCTGCATATTGGTGTATAAATGGGTGAGTGACTTTATTTAACTGAAAGGTTACAAAACACTCAAATAAAAACATCTGTAGTTGATGCTAAGTAAGATAAACATTTTAAAAGTTAGAAAAAATGCTAAAGCACTAAACCAAAAAAAAGCTCCACTATTAGCACATTAGTAGAAGTATACCCACCACTGCATCAGTCTACTCAAATACTCCTGCTGATCATGTCAATCATTTTACAGAGCACAGCTGTACCTCAACATCACAATATTTCGTACTGTTTTCTTCAACATGACAGTAGTGAATGGTCTCCACAGCCACCAGATCCTAAGTCCTGCAGAAACCCTTTGGGGTGTAGTGAAATAAGATATTATCATTATTAATGTTCAGCTGACACCTTAGCATGAAGTGCATGAGTTTTTTTTTATAATTACCAAAATGTCTGAGGAATGGTTCTGACACCTTCTATGGCAGTAAACCTGATACTAACAATGCATACCTAATAAAATGACTTTTGTGTATATCCAATATAAATTAGAAATTGAAAACTTTAAAGTTTTAAAGACAGCGTCTTTCTGCTAATCTGAAAGAAATTGAATTTGAATTTTATTTTGAATTTGTTTGTAGCCAATAAAAGGCTGTTAAAACTTATGTAGGATCACAAGAGAATCAACTTCCAAGTAAACTTAGATCATAGTGTCAAGTTGCTGCAGTTCACATACAAGGTAAAGTCTTTTCACAACTGAACTAAGTTTGTACCATAACTGCCCTCAGATGTCCAGTTCACAATTACAGTTCCTGCTTTCTTTCTTCCCCTTCTCTTATTTCTCAGCCTGCTGTCTTCCCAAGGAGCTGCATATGGCCCTGCAGAAAGTCTCTACATGAGTCCAAGCCTCTCGCAGATGGCTTGTCCCTGTTTCTCTCCCTCATTATCCCCACAGTACCCAAAATTCCATTCCTGTAGGCTTGGAAAAGAGAGGAGTGTGTTGCAAATTTGCTTGAAGCAAGATGACATATTGTAGAGTGAGCAGAAAAATGCTGCAACGGGGGCATCCCGTCCATTAGCCCAGTCAACATCAGCACCCATTTCACCACTGTAACATAAAATGCTTCCTGTAAGTGCAGAAGAGATGGTGGCGGCAGGGAAGTGGGGCCGACAGAGCTGACGTTATTCCAGGCAAATGGGAACACTGACACTTTGCTGCACGAGCTGCAGAGACGTACGCACAGATGCACAAACTATCGTCCTCTTTTCCCTGCAACTTCCTTCCTATCCACAGAGTGTCTCATCACATCCTCCTCAGGTGCTCCATCCACAGCCAAGCTGGCAAGCTAGCATGACAACCCATCATCAACCTCTGGAAGACAAACCTCTACACACATGCATCATACATGCATGCGGAATCTGCTTGTATCTAAGCTACAAATGCACATTTGCCAACATGCCTGCACATCTGCAAATCGCCTCGTACAGTATGACGTGTGTGTGTGATGTGCCTGGGGAATACTATTCACACTCGTCCACACACGCATGCAGAAGGGCTGTATTCGTAGCAAGGAAAGAAATGGAACTAGGATCATGGATGTAGGACACAATCAGCACCAATCTCAGTCTCCCTCTTACCTTCCAGGAGGAAACAGCTCACCTGGATGCCTCTGAAGCACAGACAGATCGCATTCAGGCCAACCTCTCTCCCTGCAAACCAGCTCAAAACATCTCCCTCCCTCCCTTCTCTCTCATACACACACACTCTCTCCCTTCTCTCTCTTCCTCTCCCTTCGCAAGCTGGAAATGACAAGATTGTACTATAAGCTGAGGGGTGGGGGTGAAATCTAAGGTAGCTGAAGGAGACTGCGTTGTTTCTGGCCGACCGCCCCGAGTGACTGTGAGCTTGCGGCTAATAAGGGATGGAGGTAGGGTGGTGGTGGGATGGGGACGCATTTCAAGCAGCAGAAGAGTGAGGAAAAAAGCTCAGCAGAGACAACCTTCTTGAAACCCAGAGGGCCCCTGCTCTGCTCTGAAATGGTACAGCCCAGAGGAGTTTAAGGAAGTAGACAGCATCAGCTATCAGTTTATAACACAATCCTCTGTGAATCCGAGCTCAGCTACAGTAAGGGAAAGTGAGCTGTGTTGGGTAACTGGGTTACCTCTGATCAAATGTAAAAGCTCCGGATCTGGCCAGCCCACAGCTTTTACTACTGTTAAATGATGCTTTAGCTCCATTTGTCCTGCAGTATGTCATGTCTTTGCAAAGCAGTTCTTGCCTCTATCGACTGTTCTCTTATTTATTGCTAAGGGTGATTGTTATTTCTTTATTATGACATACTTAACTATTCCAAAAAATGTGATAAAATGTGCGATGTATTTCTTGTAAATTGTAAATCTGCCTGGCTGTCTAGGTTCTGTCTGAATGTGACATTGGCTGCAGAAGTAGAAGACTCAACATGAAGAGGAGTTCATTGTGGCTTTTGGCTGACATCCTGTTGTATCACCAGCTCATTCCCCATCATCCCTTCATTCTGTGATCAATGTTCTTTATACCTCATGATTACCTGAGAGGTACCAGCACACAATGGAGTGGGTTGAAGTTAATAAACCAATATTACATTCCTGTTGCACTATCTATCCATCCTAAAACAAATATGAATGATGACTGGGTGCATTGTGCAAAGACAGCAGCAGCTGTTTAGTCCACGACTGCCCATGGAATGGAAACATCTTCTCTGAGAAGTATGCTAAACACGTTCACGGTTGATTGGACAGCATGAAATTGGATCACAACTCAGAGCTCAGCCCTGAGAAATCACCCAGGTGAAGCCTGTAAGTTGTCGGCCACGCCCCTTTGATTCCACAATCACAGTTACATGATGTGAAAGCTCACACAACCCACAGTGATGGTCCGATATGAACGTTTGGGCAGATATTGATATTTACTATTATTCCATATATTGTATATACATATTTCGCTACACTTCCAATACCTTGACAGAAACAACCACATGCTGACCTCACCACTGCTTCTCTGCTTCAGCCAGTCTACCCACAGTCATGTGCAGCATGACTCACATCACTGTCACATGACCAAACAAACGTCACATGACTAACCTCCTTCTGGAACCCGTCCGGACAAAAGCCAATAAATAAATATTGGTTGTTAATATCTGGCCATTTTTATTTATCAGATCCATACTAATATGTGAAAAATGACTGATATCGGTCAATACCAATATTACTGACGATATATGCATCTCTAATTGCTTTGTTTGCTAAATGAAATGTAATGAATGGACGGTGTCTGTCTTCATGTTCATTGTAAAGCCATGATGTCTGTTTGAGGCTCCTATTTTGAAGAAAGAAAGGAATTAGTTGTTGAGATATACTACTAAAGTTGGTTAATACAAACTGCTAGTTGTGTTAGTGGATGACAGTCAGACTAAAATGTCATAAAAATAACCTGAACATCCAGATACTGCAGAAGTAAACTTAGGTGATTAAACCTAATCACCTTAATTCCTTTGCTTCTTAGTCCAGTTCCACTAAATGCTGAATCTCTTTTTTACTGAAGTGACCTTTATTAGCAACATGTGAGCATCATCTCTCTCACCAGTCTGCAGTGATACACGTCTGTACAGTGTCAGTTAAATATGTACAGTAGCATTATTTTATTGTGTTGTGCAACACTCCTTTCAAGCCTCTGCGACATGAGCTCAGTGTCATCAGCTGTCACTGAGACATATTTCTTAACGTTAGTTACAAGTTTGTTACTATTGAATTGTTAAAAAAAGTAATCACAATGATTTACCCAATAGAAACATCTTCTTCTTGTTTTCCATATCATTAAAGCTTCAACCCTGCAGCTCTCTGCATAGGTTCAGTTCTAAAACAAATAAGTAGGAATATGTTATTCAAAGCCCTTCATTAATAATTCATCCTGAAATAAACAGAAATGTCAGATTCTGTTTGATCTAACCATTGAAGCTAAAACATCCTCTGTATTTTAGAGCTTTGTGCAGGACATAGTTCATTATTTAAATCTAACATATATGTTGATGTCAACATTTGCAACATTTTTACCAGCAGCACATTACATTACACAATTACATGCAATGCTTAAGCCCAATACCATTTCTATGGACTGAGGCAAAATAATCAAACTTTGCAGATGTCTGTTTTAAGTCTTTTTTCCTTTAAATTAATACGTTTGGTCACATCAACATTTGATGAAATAACACTTTGTGATTGATTAAAAAAGAAAATTGTACAAAGATCTTTCTCATTATTTAGACAGTTGGCAGATAAATGTAGTGTTGTTAATCCTAACTAACCTGAACTCAACACAAAGCAGGACCCCTGCTGTTTGCCTGCTGTGAAGTTGGACTTGAAGGCAACATTTAGTTCTGTTCTGGTGACCTCTGTGTATCATCTGGAGATTATGGTGCAAAGATGAATTCTTCATTAAATAAAGAAAGTTGGACAACCCGCAGCTTCATCTTCATCAGACTGCCATAGCACAAAAGTGTATCTCCAGTTTGAGGCTTTTCCAGAGCTACTGCAGCACTGACTCCTTCCAGCCATCTACAACAACTCTGAAGAAAATTGGACAGTTTGAGTTGCTGCAGTTATTAATTACTCTTTGGAATTAATATTATATTTCAATTGAATCATATTGAATTGGTCTAAAACATAATATATGTCATGTTATTTAATAAGAAAAACTGGTAATATGCCTTTTTATACACTGTAAATGTGTTTTCAGCTGTATTAGCAGGCATGTAAAATATAATTTGTTAGAGGAGACATGAAGGAGCAATGTGTCCCAAAATACATTAAGAGTTAAGCTGGTTTACCTGCTTCCACACAAACACAATACAGTAATCTATGTTATCAGTGCCTGAAGGAGGAAAACCTGACTCCCACAGAATGTCACCCTCTGTCACGCTCCACAAGAGAAATCCAGCACACACATTTCCTTTCATGTTTGTTTTTTTCACACTAAATTACCAGTTTTCCTATTTTTCCATTGCTCCTGCTCTCTTTGAAAGGGATCGCCTTGACGGACAGGCCGGTTGCTACAGGAACCACACCATGCTTCTTGCATTAGAGTGAGGCGCTAAGGTGTGAAATCCAAAATAAGATTGGATTTAGATTGGACCTAAACTGGAGTCAATTTCCAAGCCAGGGCAAACAGTAATCACTTGAAACCATGACATATGCAGTGAAGGCCATTTGCATTTTAACAAGATTAAAACTCCACAAACACAGTGTGTACATTCCCAGTCCTCAGCTGCAGTTTATGAAAATATGGGTCAGCTGTGGTCAAGATGCTCAGTTGGAGATGAAGATCATATATTCCACATAATACACAAAGCAGTCCACACACACTTTTTAATATGTAAATTCCACAAAGAAAGCCCATCCCCCGCCTCCCCCGGTGGCAATTAAACCAAAGACTTTCTTGCTGCAAGGCAGCAGCGCTGCCTACTGCTTCACTCTGCAGACCAAATTCAGTTCAGTTGAATACATTCATAAAGCAGGAAGTAAAAGCAGAACACATCCAAGGGAACTTGAAACAAAACAAATCAGAAAATTGAAATCATATCATGTTTTATATTCACATTCATCCCAACTACTGCAATAAGTCCATGTTGATCCTATTGAGAAGCAATTCCAAACAATCAGGTTCAGGCCAATCAATAAACAGTAGTAAACCAGAATGTGTAGTCGACTGCAAGTCAATACAGAGCTCATATCACTGATAACAATATGATACCAATTCTTTTTATTAAGTTTGATATATCATCATAACATCAATACTATGATGGGTATTAATAATCAATATTTTGGATCATTCTGCCCACCCCTACTTCACTCTGATCTAATCCCAAATCGAAGAATGAACAAAACTTTGCCACTTAATGTTCACAAGGAAAAAAACCTGTTCCAACTGTGAATCAATGTTTTCCCACCCTGTCATTAAACTGCAGCAACAGTTTATATCAGTATTTGTTTGTTACTGATTTACTACATATCCAAAATAAAAAATTTTTTCTATATTTTTTTTTCCTTCATCATAATATATCCCACAAAACATCATGGTGACCTTTCCTGTCAACATTTCTCCTCCTTCCCTTCTATCCTGAGAATGAACAGAGGGACAAGTCTCCATTTAACAGGAGGACACGTACAGCAAACCAGACCCAGGATGGACAGACATCTGAAAGGACAGACTTCTGAAAGGACAGACATCTGAAAGGACAGACATCTGGAGACACTGATATTTGCTAATCATTCCCAACCCTGACTGCTGGCCCCCGACTGGGAGAACATCTCACACTGCATCTGCACGACAGCTTGGTTTCTGCCAAGTTTATAAAATAATAAATCAGTTCCTTTTCTTAGCTGCTGTTGTTGTTAATATGCATTTATGATTCCATTTATTTCAATCCAATTTATTAAATATTTATTACTGAGTAGTTTTTACCAAATCTGGAATGGAATGTAATTATTTCACTCAGAAAATCTAGTAGGACGTTGGGAAATAATACGCAAACAGTAACTTTGTTCATCAGAATTTCCTCTAATGATGCAGTCGGCCCATAGAAAGATTGGTCTCGCTGCAGCTGCAGAGAAACTCTGTAAATAGGCAATAAACCACACACAGTCCAACCACTGAAATGTTGCCTCATTAAACAGAGGCCACACTGTGGGAGACCCATATTGATTCATCCATCAAAGACTAATTTCAGTGGTATTTGCTCCTTTATTTGGCAACCTGGTGCTCTGATGTGGACTCGGGTCGATTAAATTCAGCCGAATATTTGCTCTCCCAGCCCACCGCCGCCCTCTGCTGAACCTGACAGACCTCAGCTTGGTCTGTCTGAAATCTGATCCTGTTACAGGTGTTGGATTCAACTCAACTCAACAGATGGGTCAACATAAGGTCTGCTCTGGGGTCTCCCACAGGCCCTCTCACTGGGTTTTGTCTTTTATAGCCAAACATTTGAGCTGAAAGACAATAGACTCACATTAGCAGAAAAAATGATTATTTCCTTCCATGCAGCAAAAGGAATCTTGAACATTAGTGTCTTTTGTGTGTCTTGATGAACACAAGCAGGTCCACGTAATGTAGACATTCATCTCTGCATGCATCTCTTTTGCTGTGGCAGTATAAACTTTTTCTGACTTGTTCATGCATTTTATATTTCCTGGTGAATCTGCATAATGCACTTTACTTGCAAGGTTTCAAAGGGGAATCTGTTTTCGTTGCTGTTTTCAGTTAGTATGTCTACAGCCAAGATAAATCAGGGTCTTAGTGCACAAAAAAAAACAGTTTATATTAAAGACTTGAATTATACTGTTTCAAACTGTGTTGCCAAGTTGAGAAATTAAAACGCAGGTAAAGTGTACTCTTCTTAAGTGGTATAAAAAGTTACTAAATTATGAAAAAAAAACTATCTTTTATCGCTGTTGGCCAATTTCATTTAATTTTGTTTCTATATTCTGTATTTATTTTTTTAAATACAGTCAGTTTTTTAAATCATAAATTTATTTATTTCCCACTTTATTGTTTCCTGTTTCCATTTACTCCCATCCAGTTTTAATTTGAGTCTTGTGTAATGATATTTGTTAGCATTATGTCCTTTTTATCATGTAAACAGAAGAAGAAAAAGCAATCCGCTTCAAGAATCGTCCCCCAAAAAATTGGCAGCACATATCAGGAATCAGTTAGACTGATGTCAAAATAATCGGCATCGGCCTTAAAAGCCAGAATTGGCCCATCTCTGGTGTTTCCCTCAACTGCACTGAGTGATGGCTTGTTAACATAATTAAGGTAAAGAGTGGTTTCAAAACCCACTTCAGATTTCATAGTTTGAGCAACAGGACTTTCCAGTTAAATTTAGAAAACTTAAATTATGCTGGAAAACCTTGAGAATAATAATATATTTTCCTAATTCTTATTAAAACTGCAGCAGTAAATGGTAAAAACTGGTTCCATTTTGAAGCTGTGCCTGTACAAGGGATATATTAGCCTAAAAAGGCAAACAGCACCATGAGTGATTTATGGATCTGTCACTCTAATGACTTTATCATGCAATAGATTGATAACTATATCACTGTGACAGGCCATGTACTGTATCATCCTGTCATTCTGGCCCACACATGAAGCTCCTGTCTGGGTGTTCAGACCCGCCAGTCCGCGGCGTCGCTCTGCCAGAAAACTTCCATATTATAACGAGAGTTCAACCTGATCGTACAAAGTGAGATGAGAGCAGCCGTCTGCCCGGGGCTGCTGTTAAAATGTGTGCAGCGTGTTCACACTCGGAGGTGCGCTGCATCATACCCCACGCTGCCTCTGCTCATAATTGGCTGTCCACCCTGCATGAGCCCAGAAACTCGTGAAACACACTCAATCCCAGATTTTCACAGGGTACAAAGCAAAGCGTGAGTTGATGCGACGCAGGATGTGTGTGTTTGTTCCAGTTGCTGTTGTTGTTGACCTTGACTCCCCTCCCTCACCCCCCCAGACTCCCCTCCCCACAGTACAAACCCAGCTCAGAGCCAGCACCTACCTTTCTGAGAAAAGATCCAATCGACTGACAAGGACAGAAGCGAATAATGCCGCAGAAGCACCAGACCCACTTAATGCTGGCCATGGCGGAGAGCACAGTGACCCAGTGAGGATGCAGCTGCTGCTCTTAACACTCCAGCTGTTTAGGTGGCTTTCTGTGTCTGTGTCTGTTTGTGTGCGCATGTGTACTTGTGCATGTTCAGTGATATTCACACCCCTTCCTGGCCTATATTCCCTCTGAGCTCAGAGGGTGTATGTGTGTCTCTGCTTCAGGGGTCCAGACCCTACAGATGGCCTCCCTCCATCACCCTCACTGTTATTCTGCAGTTCATTTCACATCGGCTGCCACCTCGGAGCCAAACGGATCAATAGATGAGCAGAATGCATCACAAAAACAAAACAGTGTGCAGGTGTAGGGATGGGGAAAAACAGCCTTGCTAATTGATAGAACAGCAGGTTGGGCCAGAGGGGCGCTAGCATGTGGATGATTCTTCACAGCAGAGGTCTGAACCGTCTGTCATTTGCTCGCTGTCAGGGATAAACCGCCGCTTTGTGCAGCTGACCAGCTTCAGAATGCAAATCAACAGGATGACACGACACAAGCTCATGAGACAGACAGGGCTGCTGCAGAATTTAAAGAAGCACTATAATCCCTATTCATCTCTAAGCACACGGCTTCAGCCCCCCAGATTACTATTCACATTATACTGCCGCAGACCTACACAAAGTGCCAAAGTCTCAGAGTGTGTGCTGCTGTGCAAATGTGGCTTCTGAAGCTCCACTGACCTTGGCATGACTCTTATCTACACAGTCTGGAAAGCTTTAGAAAACTAAGCAGGAGTCTAGAAAAAAGTTGTGGTGGCTAAGAGAAACGTCTCAGAGACTTGACCAGTAAGTCCCTCTGTGTTAAGGTGTGAGACCAAGATCCAGGCCATGTTGGAGCGGCATTACTGAAAATGATGACAGCAGAGTGGGAAGACTGGAGCTTTCCACTCCACTGCCAGCAGATGGCAATGAGTCCACTACAGGCTGCTGTCACTAGTCTTCAACAGCCATGCTGCATATATATCTACCATAACCGTCTCCCTGGAATCTCTTTGAACTTATTGTTTCTGTTTGGAAGGTAATAAGAGAAAATTCACATGGCTTTTTACCAAGCAAGTGACTAATATATCAGTCAGGCTGGAACTATTAGAGTGTACACTGCAACTGTTACTCCACCTGAGGGGGGAAAGGTGGAAAAGCTTGTATTTGATTCATGTCTTAAAACTTCTTACAACTGATTTTAGAACATATCTGCAGTCAGAAAGAAACATGTCAACAGTAACAAGCAAACATACATATATATATATATATATATATATATATATATATATATATATATATATATATATATATATATATGCCTGCAGATGCATCCTTTGCTATAACTAATCAAACGTTCACTAAAGCAATGCTGATATAAAATTTTGGGCAATAAATTGTTTATTTTCTGCTTTAACAAAGGAATTGAATTATTTCTTTATTTGTATCTTTATATGTTACTATTCGGTAAGACAAGCTTAAGCAGTAATAAATCTGCAAAATGTCCCAAATTTTTATCCAATTAGCTGATTATGGTGGAATACTTGATTACAAAAATAGTACAATAGTTGCAGCCTTATATAGAATATGTTACACATGACTGTAGGATTTCTTGATATTGATATGATTAGTTATTTTGCACATTTTATTATCACAAAAAATACATTTAACATTAAACTTTCATGGAATGTTATATATATATATGTTCATTTTTAGGCTGGAGACAATGGGCTGTTGGATGTATACAGTATATAGTAATGAGGGTTACGAGTTAAAACAAAAAACTGAATGAACACACTTTACCATGGTAACTCATTCCAAATCACGACAGGTTTGAGCCGATGTCTGCATCTTAAACAGCTCTCCATTTAGATGAGAACGAGCCTTGGGTGGTGGTAATCTGTTGAATGACAAAGTGCTTTATCTAGAGTTAGATAAGGGCTGGTTGGAACCTCACGCAGTTAGCAATTCAGTCTCTGGGGATAAAATAAATCCTTTGTTGCCAACCCAGATTCAGCCAGGCAGCCTGTCAACAAAGCAGCTCTTTCAAGTTCACTGCAAAAGGAAAAGAAAAAGCAGGAACCAAAATAGTGATATGGGAGCCTCACTTGTCTATGGGCTCCAACTGCTCAGGTGTTTAGTATGACAACATTCATTTCCATTTTGGTGGAACAGAAGCATGAAGTAATTTGCATTTTAAGTTAAAAAAGACACCATCTGGAGTCCAAAGTAAATGGTTTGATAAAAAATCACAGATTTAGAGTTCTGTGTCCTGAGTATGATTCCCCCAGGGAGGTTAACTGGACATAGCAAACAACTAGAAAGACCTGCACACAAATTCTCTATAAAATTGAGATCAGGTCTTTGTGATGACCACGTCAACAAGTAGATTTTGCAGTTCTGATGCCACTTTCTAACATTGGCTGGATGGGGAGGGTTACTGTCCTTTAGGAAGATCAATCTGTGACAAAGCTTTTGCTTCATAGCTGATTTTTTTTTTTTACTTTTCCATCTAGCTTATACTCGTGTTTGCTCCCAAGAATGAACCGGACTGGGGCAGCTCCATGATTTTCTTCTTGACATCTTGTCAAGTTGCTTTCTTGTTTATGTCAAACAAGAAAACACTGTGGCCTTAAAACACTCCCTCAGCTGAGCCTCCAATTAGCTTAAATGTGTCATCAGAAGTTTCCAAAGCAGAATCATAATCAGAAATTTTAGATACATCACTGAACAAATCTCTGACATATTCTTTCTCTCATTACTGTGGCAGTTAGCAAATAATTGACCCAAAAACAAATTTGGTCTGATTTAAATTCAGATGTTGAGAGTAAATCTGAATGTCTTTTTATTCAGTGTAGCTAAATTTCTGATTTCAAGTGTATATCACACCTAGCATGTTTAACCTTCTAAAAGTTGTTTAATTAGCAGTTCGATTTCCCAGCAGTCTCGATAACTGAAAGCAAGTGTTTTATTACTTATAAAATATTCAGACTTTGACATTTTTATGTCGTATCTGTTGCATATTGTGCAAAGCAGAGATTCGGGAGCAAAACACATGCCTGATTTTATTCTTGTTTCTTTGATTCGAATGCAGTTTGATTGAGGAGCTCGAGTGGCCAGCAGTTAACTGCTTTAATACAGGAACCAGCTGCTGGTCATTTAATCACCGGCATCAACAGGAGCAAGAAGCACCTCTGGCTCTGTGTAGCTACCTGCTACTTCCACCTTCATCCATCTTACTCTGCATAAACTCCCTGCTTTTTCACAGCATCACATTAATAAAACAATACTGATATAGAAAAGAAACAAGTCCACAGAATAGACTTTTATGCCATGGCAGAAAGTTTATTCTGACTTCTAGTTCTGGAATGTGTGTTTTTGTCTCAAAACGATGAGTTAAGGCAGTACATGCACCCAGCATTTGCCCCGGTGGAATCAGGTCACACATCAAACCTATATAAACTGTGAGGAATCTATGAAAATGAAATTCTAGCAAGACACACAATTACAAGATGTAACTTTGTGTATTTAGCTCCAGCGCCAATTGCTGATTCAGAATTTGCAGATTTTCCTGCGGAAAGTAACTACAAAATATCCATGGAAATGTTCAAATTAACATATTTTTGGTAGATCATATGTGAAATGTGCAACATTTTATATATCACTCATAGTTTTGATCACTTCACATTAAACTGTGGAACAGATCGGTTTCCCCCTGTTAGAACGGCCTTTAGCAGCTGGAGGAAGTAGGAGACTTGAGGCAGAGAAACAGTGCAAATCCCGCTCGGTGTTTATTCACCAACATTTAACACGCAAACAACCCTGCTTACAGCGGCCTAGGGTCTCAGCAGCAACACTCCTCAATGTGGCCATGCAGCCTTTTATAGTAGCTGGCTGTTCCAATTTACAAACCCACCAAGAAACAGGGTAAAACAAAATACATACACACAAACAAAGTTTGACAAGCTAACACAATCTTCAGAATAATATACATTACCAAATGTTATTCATTTTAATCATCTCTAAAAACCAATTTCTATCAATCCAAATATAAATCAAACATTAAATATATAAAATGTGTAGCTCTACTGCTCCCCCTCTTCCATCTGCTTTGGTCTCTTCTGGAACCTTTAAAAGGTGCTCAGGCCCCCGGGGAATCTTTTAGCCTGAACACCCTGCAGAGGAAGAGACAGAGGTAAGCCACACCCACACAAAGCCTTCAAACACACGTGTGTGTGTGCATGCGTGCGTGCGTGCGTGCGTGTGTGTGCATGCGTGCGTGCGTGCGTGCGTGCGTGTGCGCTTTAGCATATTGCTGGCTTGATTGGTGAATTCTGATTGACCAGTCTTCTAAGAGAGGAGATCATCTTTGTGGCGATATGGAGCAATTTTTAAGGTTAAACTTTTAATCTTTTAAAACTGCTTCACTCTGTAGTTTTTATGTCCGTCAAAAGGCTTGGAATTAACCTTGTCACACATTTACAAAAGTTAATTTAAAACCCCAGGATGAACACCGTAGCTTATCTGTAGAGTATTTTTGTCTCCCTGTCAGTTACAGTCTGCAGTCAATAAATCCAACTCAATGTTCCCATGCGCTTATTCCATTTCTGGCCATCTAAAAACATCATGCTTCCTCTACAGACCTCCTCAATCTATGGTTGGGGACAAACTGCTCCAGCAAATCTTTCACAAACACAAAAAGATACGCACAAACACTCACACACCATGACCAAGCCATGAACCCTTTCTGTAATAACTGGTGAAAGCAGCATCAAAACTTTTCAGACAATATTCGGACAAGGAGACACGTTATGTCTCTCCAAAGGTCAAAAATTAGGTCTTTATTCATTTTTTTCTCTCACATAAAGACCATTTTTTTAAAGGTAATATTTAGCCTGGCATTTAACGTTTACATCAATTCTCATGGTCCAGCACAAGTCTGGCAATAATGGGAGTATAACGACCAAAGCTGACCCAAACTAATCAATACTGATCTTCTTACCTGTGTTCACTGTATGATAGGTTTTATTAGACAGCAATAAATTATGGGGTGACATCATATTCATCAAAGTTTGAATTGGTAGAGAAACATGAAATTATGAACATAAGTTGTAAACAAAATCCTGTATTTTTTCAATTTGACGATAACAGCAGAAAACTGAAACCTTTAGAAGTCGGTTGCTCCCTGACAAGGAAAGACAAGTTTCCAGTTCAAAGCCAACATGAATCTGATGGTGTCAGTAAGCTTTACAAGTAATCCAAAAAAAAAAAAGTCACACATAGATGTTTTAAATAACCACTGTGACCTTTTGTATTACTGTACGTGACTGGAACCAGTTCAGCCTGTTGGGAGTTACAGAGAGCCCCATGTCTGCCTGCATGCTTCCTGCTGGAAATGATCAAACACAGACTAGACCTGAACTGGAGTAACTGCAACAGTTTTAATTTTGGACATGTTTAGTTTTTGTGATGTAACTGCTCAAAAATGCTTTATCTGAAAAGGAAATGAAATGTTGTCATAACTCATGTCATCCAAGTCGTCGTGGATGGTGATGTGGTGGGAATGATCTCTGGTACCACTCAGAATATGAAGAAACCTCTGACTAAATGCTGTTGCTGTATGTCTGTCATGCTAACAGCTCAATTTCCAGCAGCAGACACGATATTCCACAGTAACATGTCCTGGATGACACAGTGGAAGTGCTGCTAATCCACCTCAGTTGCTTTTGTTGCTCCACTTTAAATCTATGTCTGGTTGTTTGAATAGAGAGGCGGGCAGAGAGGTGTTGGAGGAGGGGATATGATTCGTGCCTGTTACAATGAGTGGAAGAGATGGTTTGAACTTCCTTCTCTCTCTGCTGAAACTGAAAATATTTCTGAAAAGACTGAACCAAACAGAAAATGCAGTTCTTGGAATGTACATATTTAAAGTTCAATCTTATCTCACAGAGCATACCTCCTACTAGGTATGTATGCCATTCTTCTACTGCCCCAAAGTGAGTTAACTTTCCTTCACAGCCATTAGTGCTATTAAGACTATGTCCTTCATATTCATCATGAGGGACAACCCATAAGCCTGCATGAGAGCAGATAATATATTCAACTGTAAGTCTCCCTCTAATGCTAGAGACACCATTAATATAATCTATTCCCTTTGTGAAATGAAAAACACGTGCCTGAAGGAAAACAATAGGATTTTATGACATATCAGGAGATACAGGCATGAATTTAAAGCCACAGGATTCTCCAACAAAAAATCATCATGTCAATTTATCAAAGACTACAGTATGAAAGCATGATAATACTGCACTTGCTTATTTAAAGCTGTCAGGTTCCTTGGGTGTGTAGAGCATTCCTCTATCTTAGTGCTAGCAGGAGTTTAGACGGTTAGCCTTACTTCACCTGAAATCTGCAAGGGTAATGAGCAATCTGTATGACTGCCAGCCGAGCCTCCAAACCCACGACACAACTGCCAGGCTGCTTAACAGCTATACCCTGTTCCATTAACCGTCACATGACTCGTCTCCAGAAATCATCTCCTGCCATCATTTTTTTGTGTGCCTCCCAGTCAGGGTCCATTTCCTGCCTGCACACACCAACAACATTGAACCTGGGAGCATATGGAGGAGCACTACAGCCTTCAACATGACGGATGCCAGATTACGTCCCTGCATGCTTTGCGACGGACGCCTACCAGGCTGGTTCCTCATCTTTATTTCCATTTTAATACCTCAGCAGTATTTAACCCATTAGGTTTCCTTCGGGGACAATTAGTGGAGGGTTAATTAAAGATGTGATTAGTTATCTAGCAATGTATAATGGGAAGCTATCCCTGCTCCAGTGCTAACCCATGGGTCTTCATATTGACCGTAAAGACTAAAAGAAGTGCTACTAATATACACAGATACGCTAATCCTCACATTGCAGGGAATGAGAGGATGAAACTAAAGCCAAAATTAAATTAGTTGTCAATATGAACTCTACTCCATCGGAAAGGTGAGAGCCGAATGAGTGCATTTAAGGTTAAAGGTCGTCCAGCTCTACCGTCGTCCTCAGACAGAGAAATCCTCTGAGCCAGCCCTCGAAGGCCAGCACTCACAGATAAGCCAGCAGCTGTCACAAATCAGACTGACGGAGCCAAATAAACACGGCCAACGGCAACAACTTGAACTGTGACAGTCAGTCAGGCTTAGCCACTATGGTGGGAGTCATATGGAGAAGCACACATGTGCAGCACTCACAGTTAATGAGTTCACTGAAGCTAAAAGGCTTTTAGCTAAGTTTGGGTCCATGGCACAGATAGCAGTTTGTCATATTTATTCTAATCCCAGCATCCCGAAACATTCCAGTCCTCTGTGATTGGCTGTAGAAGAGAATGGTTTCTCAGCCAGCGATGGACGTCTCAGGGTTTTTATTTAACAGAAAATGTTATTCGGTTAAAAAAAAAACCCGACAAGACTAGCTTAGATGGACGAAAGTCTGACACAAGATGTGAGAGGACAAAAAGGCCACAAACTCCATGACTTTCTGTAATATAAGATATGTCAAGCATGTAAACATGGTACCAAGAGAGAGGCACTCTAACCATAGCCGTCAAGCACTCTTGTCACTTCTAAACAATATTTTTGTAGAAATGAACCCAAAAAAGCAGTGGTGTCCAATTATGCAATGGTTCTTTAAGTGAATCTCTGACTCTTGTCACGTCTGGCAGAACATTTCTGCATATATGAATGCAGAAGTTAGACAAAAACATAGTGGGTACCAATGAAGTGGTGAAAAAATACTGGAATTGGTGAATCTGATGTAATTTTTATTATAAAGGTTCAATAGCCAGTGAGGAGTCCATGTGTGTGTAGAAACGCACATGTATGCACTGCAATATCCTTATGTATGAATATGTTGAAAATTCACACTGAGGAGAAAAATCACTGAACTGACAGAAACAACAAACACCAGATGAAGTAAAGAAATCCACTAACATTTTAAGCAATTTGAAATTGATTTTAAATAATCCAGAGATTATTTTGTTGATTCAATAAAATATTTGAAAATTAAATTGAGTTTAATTTATCATCGGCTAATCTCTAATAGGTTCAGACTAATAGGTTTTGCTACGGTGTTGTCTGTCTTGTTGCAATGTGACTTTCCAAAAGGTTACTAAGCAACTCTTGAAAACCCAAAGCTACAGTGACTAACAAGGCTAAGATTGCTTGTTCAGTAAATTTATGAATTATATCTCAAAATAGCCTATATGACACATGCTAAATCAACAGTTTATTACAAAACCTCCTAACTTTAGGCCATTTGAGCATTTCTACTGTGCACACTGTGTGTTGACCAAGATAACCTGAGTAAACATAAAAAGAGTTTTTAGATCACCACATTAATTAAACACCCATCCAAACCAGCCTGGCCATTAAGATTATCCATTGTTTTGTTTTTCTACTCTCCAGCTGTCCATCACATACAGTCACTCATAACATTAACAATCTTTTTCTTGTCCTCACTTGGCCTGGCTGTGAGAGCTTCCTGGGTAAGTCCAATAACTTTATGTTATTTTCTACAGATAACCTAAGGTTATCGGCCGTGTCTTCAATGTTTGACCCTGTTTGACCCCCTTCTCTCCTAGACCAAGCGATGGAAGATGACATTGCTCTAACTGACAGTGTGTGCATTTTTATCCTATACTTTCTCATGATTCAACCATGAGAATAATTGATGGCAATAATGGTCTTCTTATGGAAGTTCCAAGGCCAAAGCCACTGCTGACCAAACAGAACATGAACACCAGTCTCATATTTACCAAAAACACATGTTGATGATCCCTAAGACTTTTGGAAAAATATTTTGTGGACTGATGAGACAAAAGTGGGACATTTTGTGTTTCATTGTGTGCATCCTGTTACATCTGAACAAACAACATTTCAGAACAAGAGCATGATACCAACATCCTAATATGGTGGTGTGATAAATTATGAACACCATTCATTCCATCTGTCAGACACTGACCCTTTCTCACCACAGGCCTGATAGAAGGCATCCAGCGCCTGACACAGGGTCAAACAAGCAGCTTGAACAGTTGTTTATGGACAATAAGATGAAGACTGTAAAGCAAACCAGCAGAAAAAAAATCTTCTTCCTGTTTTTAATCAAAGTTGGGCATCACCTGACGGCAATAGCTAACTTGTGTTATCATGGAGACAGACAATGAAACATGGTGTAAAGAAATTGCACCCTGCTTGCTGTGATTTCTGCCACACACTCCATGTTTGCTTGTAACCTATAAAACTTCCCAGGACTGTAATAGAGAAGCCAGTCTCTGTTGCTTAGCAGACTGATGTCAAACAGCCGATAGAAATATTTCCATCTCAGAGGAACAGTCAAGTTTTGATAACAGCTTTGGATCAAACCTAAAGTGACACAGCAGACTGTAGAGGCTCCCTGTCATTCAGTACTGTGGGGACCCAACAATACCATCACATCAAAGGGCCCAGTCAGAGAGGTGTCCCTGAGCCATCGCTGTCAGCATGCAACCCAGATAAAAAAATAAATAAATAAATAAACAGGCCTATGTTCATTTCTTGAGGCTGCACAGTGGTGCAGTTGATAGAACTGTTGTCTTGCATCTTGCAGCAAGAAGGTCCTGGGTTCAAAACCCAGACTGGGTTCTTTCTTTGCATGGGCTCATCCTCGGTTCCAAAAACACGAAAGTTAGGTTAACAGTGGTTTAGAAGCTGCGTATTAGTGTGTGTGTGTGTGTGTGTGTAAAGCTGATTGTCATGTGTGTTTCTGTTCCACTGTGATGCGATGGCAACCTGCGGTACCCCGTTCCCCCGGCTCCCTGCATTAACCTGTGAGGATAAGCAGGTTCAGTGGGTGGATGAATTTACATTTTTTTGACAGATTCAAATTAGTCTCATATTAAAATGTAAGTGTTAACAGTAGAGTGATCAGTGATCATTTTAGTGAAGGGTGAGGTGATGATCAGCTATGGAAACTCTTGTTCTCATTCCTGCTGTCGCTGTTTGGCTGTACTGCCTATCTAAATAAGAGAGATTGTGGATGTTTGCTTCTGCTATAGTGGTAATGTGGATTCCACTGAGGGTAATAATGCAGAATAGGTATATTTGGTGACTAAACTATTGTAATTCACCATATTGGATGTTCTAAGTATTTCAGAGAGGTCTGAAGTATTTATGGGCCAACTATTTTGCAAATAGGCTCCACTGCAGTTACTTTATTTTTGAAATGGCTTCACATTGAGCTTTCTCGCCACATTCAGGCCCACAGAGTGGGACAAACTGACCTCCCTTTGTCTCAAAGTCATCCTTAAACTCTTTCCTTTCAATAGTAATCACAATCCTCTTAGCACATCTGATCTCTCACTATCATTCTAGATGACCTCAGAGCCCCGCATGATGAAACTCAAATACCTGAGCTGCAGGGCTGATAAAAACCGGGCCCCAAATGTTTACAACAGGGCGAGCAGCACAGAACCGTAATGTTCCACAGCAAGGTGAGCGGCTCCTGGGTGGGGGTCACAAACACTGTTATCACGGCCGAGGGGGAAGCTCTAATCAACACCACAAAGTGTTGAGCGCTGCAGGTTAAACTGCCTCCAAACCACCTCCACCCCTCTCACACTTTGATCAAAGCGCTTTTATCTCTGTTGATTCACAGGCCGATAAGTTGGAGAGCTTCCTCTCTGTTGCTTTCCCCTCTCTCACTCAATACCTTATTGGATTCATGTCAAGGTTTCCATCTATACAGCACATTAAAGCTTGTGGATCTTCTGAACATGAAGCAGATAGTGCTTTAATCAGCAGCCTTTTCTTTGTCATTTCATAGGCCCCTACCAGCACTCTGCCATTACTGCTATTTTCAAAGCTGTCAAACTAAACAACTGAAGTTGATCCAGAAAAGAATAAATTAAAAAAAGCTTTTGCTCTTCAGTCCATCTATGTATGCATATGTTCTGATGGGAAATACTGCAGGATGGAATTTGCAGGGATTTCTAACATAAGGAGCTTTTTTCCTATTATATCAATATAAATGCAAACAACTTTATTGAACAAACATAAAGACCTAAGCATTTCAGCTTCAGTGAAATGGTTTAGATTGCTGGATATAATGTTCTAGAATGTCCTAGTCAAACTGCAGAGCCAAATCTTTTTATAAATCCATGGCAAGACTGAAAATCTATCTTTACAAATGCTCTCTGTCTAATCTGACTGAGATTGAGCTGATGTACCGCAGAAAATCAGATATGTGCCGCTTGTCTCCACATCATACAGTAGCAGCGTCTCTGTCACTGAGTTGCCCAAAACAGAGAGATTAATACTCACCTAAAGTCAAGTTTTAAGACTAAACTTAAAAGTCTTGTGCTAAGATAGCATTGATGAAATGGTTGTTTAAATAATATTTATCTACATTTGCATGGGAAATGATGAAAAATTCTTTTTTGATATAACCCTGCTGCAAATGCAGAAGGAACATTAGGATTCCAGAGTCATGCAGGGACACAAACAAATGAGAGCAGCAAGAATCTTGATGCAGAAGAGCTGTTTTTTTTTTTGTTTTGTTCTTTTGTTTTTTAATAAAACACTCTCCAGAATTCATAGGAACAGATGACACAGTTTTGTTTCTAATGGATTCTCTGAGAACCTGAGGTAATTAAAGAACAAAAATTACTATATCCATTTTTGATCATGACAGTACACAAGAAATTATGTAGCTTCCTTTTAGAATGAGAATCTAATTGGAGCAAGACAAAGGCAGAATGGAGAGGGACGTCAGACAAACAGAGACACAAAGGAACAAAGGCCCAAAGATGACTGGTGAGAAAATCATTTACCATAAAATATTCTGTAAGCTAACAAGAAAACTGCCAATGTGAAATTATGTGGATTCTCTTAGTGACAGGTCAGAAAAACAGAGGGGGAACCTGGCCCAGCACGGGCTTTTATTCCCTTCAGTCGGTTTTTGATGAGACACTTTCCAGCTTTCTGAGAAATCTTTGCATCTCAGTAAAATAGAGACAAAGAACATAGGGCAGCGGGATCTATGGACCAAGAAACGACCAACTGAACGACAGAAAGAAAGAAGGAACCGCATTTGTAAAAATATACAGCTTCCACAATCTGGTCAAAGATTAGCTGTTTCAAAATCTAAAACTTTAGTAAGTGTCAAATAAGGCATAAAAATTTTCAGATTCTTCAAAATACAATTTGTGCATATTATTGTTACTTTCCTCATAAAAATTCAAAAAACTGAAAAATCAAAACACTAATGTGTTAAATGATAGAGAATTACATTTATCACAAGTCCAAACGAATGCTTTTATTAACTTTTAGTAAATGTAAGTATTAGTAAATGTTTTTTAACAAGTCAAGAAGGAAAACAAATCCTGCAAAATCAAACATTTTTAGTAACTCAATAGGATTATTTTTCTTACTTATTAAATGCCAGGCTTATCTAAACTTCCAGACTGTGTGACCCCCTGCATCCCAAAAAACATTCAATTAAAGTATAATCAGATCGAATTCTATGTGATATGGACATTTAATAACTCATGACTGTACTGCAGTGGGCTGCACAGTGGTGCAGTTTGTAGCACTGTTGGTAGAAGAAGGTCCTGGGTTTGATTCCCAGCCTGGGGTCTTTCTGTATGGAGTTTGCATGTTCTCCCTGTGCATGATGGGTTCTCTCTGGGTACTCTGGCTTCCTCCCACAGTCCAAAAACATAACTATCAGGTAAATTGGTCTCTCTAAATTCTCCCTAGGTGTGAGTTTTGTTTGTTTTTGGTTGTTTGTCCTGTCTGCCTTTGTGTTGCACTGCGACAGTCTGGTGACCTGTCCAGGGTGACCCTGTCTCTCGCCCAAAACGAGATAGACACCAGCACCCCTCTGTACACCTACTAGGGACAAGGGTGTACAGAAAATGGATGGATGGATGGATGGATGGATGGATGGATGGATGGATGGATGGATGGATGGATGGATGGATGGATGGATGGATGGATGGATGGATGGATGATGGATGGATGGATGGATGGATGGATGGATGGATGGATGGATGGATGGATGGATGGATGGATGGACTGCAGTATTTACTCTAAAGATAGTCTTGCCTCATCTTGAGACATGATACTTCTGAGCCTTACATTATTTTACATTACAGCTTTAATATGAGGGATGAAAACCCTGCCATATTCTGATTTCATAAACTATTTAAGGAGCTTACAGTTAGAAATAATGTGTAAGGGACATTGCAACTGGGAGTGTGCAGGGTGACGGAGAATTGGACTAACATTGAGGCAAATGAACAATAAGTTTAATTTTTTGCTTGCTAGGTTGAAAAATGATTAATCATAAATAAATAAATAAAATAAAACTGTGTGGATTTCTCTGAGTGCAGATTGCTTGGGGAAGCTCTGACTCCACCTGCTGAACCATTCAGACACATGCTTTCGCTTCAGGAAAATGTCTTTAGTTTTTAGTTACCATGGAGACTCAGGATGCAGACTGGTGTAGTTACCAAGGAGTCGCACAGATTAGTTACTGTTCCTCAGGAATCAGGAGAAATGGTGGGTGCTGCTCGGCTGTCAGGACTTGGTTGATCTGAAGGAAGTCACTCATCAATATCCTCCAGATAAATGTTTTATTACATATTTTTATACATATAAAATGAGAAATTTATTTTTCACTTGTTCTACAAGGATATCTACTGAATAGAAATTGTAGTAGCTTGTGTTTGTTCTGTCTGCTAAATGTGGATGACCTGCAGTCAGATCGAATGATGATGAGTCCAACAGGAAAGTGGAGGTAAACCAGAGCTGCTGTCCGTCTGGCTCCCATGCAGTTAAATCCAAACATCTTCATGTATTGTGGCTGCAGTCTGTCATGTTACAGAACAGGAAGACAGCTTTCCCCCCTCGGATTCTTCACATTCTTCTTCAGCAGCGAGTCCCATTTATAGCAAATGGTCAAGCTAATTCCCATGCTACCAACTTCTACAAAAGGTCTGTTTCACTGCAGAAGTGCCTTCATGACCAGCAACACAGAATGCACAGTCCAAATCATTTCAGGGAATTGTCCAATAATATGTGAGTATTCATGTCTGCCAAGAAATATAAAGACATCGGTGGGAAGGGAAGAAATTAGGAAGCAGCATGGTCCAGTCACACATTCCAGTTTGAGTTCATTTCACTCAAGTTTTCAATTCAACTTATCCCAAGTAAGTCCACAGACATTTAAAGAATTGCACTCATATTTCAGCAATCCAGATTTACTGTGATTCAGATTGGAAAAAAAAATACATCTCTTTGCCCTTAATGTAAATGTAATAGTTACTGGTGATAACAAGGTTCAGCAGTGCTCCTCCACTTCCTGGCTTTTCATTTTCCACCCATGCAGACATTTTGTATTCATATTGCCATGTTGTCAGAGTTTGTTAGAAGGTCAGCATGTTCATGAACTGTGGACATAAACTTTAATAATGATGCTGTTATCTTAAGTGTTTAAATTGTATATCATTGTCTAAAAACTTTGTGCTGCTCTCAGTCTGAGTTCACAGAGTGATGGTGAATCATGATGAGCAGATTATGAGTTCTAATCCACCCCAAACTTTTCTGTCTTTTCATATTGGGAGATCATATTTAGAGTTCCAAAGCAGCATTTCATTCCAGTCGACCAGGTCAGGCAGAAATGTCCCCCTGGTGGCCATAAGCCAATGCATCGTCAGAACCAACATGAACTTAAATTTTGGGGAAAATTACCAAAAGTGAAAGCAAGCCCGCAATTTAACCAGCATCCGGTGGAGGTTTTTTTGCATGTGTGAAGTTTGTTTATATAACAAACACAACAAGAAAGCAATATTAATTAGTTATTTGTAAATGCAGCCCAGCATGCATGTACGTACAATGATATATATGAAATAATCTAATTATCAAAAAAAATATACATCTTTTACAGTAACTCTATCAATTGGTGAAGCGTTATGTAGGTTAATTACAGACAGACTGGTGTTTTCAAGTCTTTTTTTGTTGGTTATGAGGATTTTCTGATTATGGCTAATAAAACCTGGAATATAAAAAAATTATGTCAAACCAAAAAAAAAAAAAATGTATGTATGTGAAAATGTATGTGAACTTACTGAAAAATATGATTCATTTCTGATTAAAGTTTATTTTCAAAAAGGTATTTTTAATCTGTCTCACCCTATGAGCATGTTTCTTTTAGAGGAAAAAAATATAATAACTCATGCAGATGTAATAACTGTCTCTAATTCAGATGAAACAAAATGCATCATCAGTCCAAGTCAGGCAAAGAGTAAAAACACAAAGGAAGACAGAACTAGAACGTGTTCCTGAGGATGAAACCCTGAAGCAGTTCTGTGTCAGCTTGTTGCTCGATGGCTCCAGCTGAATAGTTTTACATGTGCATGTTAACTTTATTTATTCTGCCTAACAGAACAAATAAAGCAACCACACAGCAGCAACACATTGCATGTAACCTCAACACAAAGACTGCTGCCGTCTTATCACTTATTCATCAGGCAGCGTCCCTGCAGACCATGAACTGGAAGAGTTCCAAAGTGGAGAAGCCATGCGTCTGCTGAGGAGCAGGGGCAGCGCTTCAGGAAGCTGTCTGCAGCAACGCAGCAATGCTGCGCAGCACTTAAACACAAGCCAGGCATGATTCCCTTGGAAGCGCAAACATGGCGTCCCAGCCGTCTGAGAGTCATTGACTGCCTCATCAAGCAGCTGACTATCACACTGGAGCTGAGGCAGAAATTGGAGAAATCAATCCAGGTCTGCAATGTCAGACCAGCTCAGGCCTGCTGGCTCAATAAGAATCAGGGAAAACTGAGACTGACACGATTTTTCTTATTTTCACACAAAATAGAAGAATTGAACTGTATGTATTATTACAAAACAACACACACACCAAGCAGCTTTTAGATTTGTTTTACCATCAGGAAAAATGAAAACGCAGCAAGAAAATATAAAAATTTATTTATAAAAAGTTTTGCCATTAGGATGAAGTGTTTGGTTTTTTTTTTTTGGCCACATCAATATTGGTTTGATCAACTAGATGTTTCCACTGCCGCAAACCATGAAAAGTAGTAGGAGGATTATGGCACAGCATGTTTGTTAATGACTCCTGATAAATTTTTTCATGTGTGATTTTAATTTTGTTTCTTATTTAACGGAAACAACACAATTGCTAAATTGTGTTTGCATTTTAGTTTAGCGGAATAATGACAATGTTTTGTGCACATTTGTAAGGGAAATACAGCTAATGTGAGAGGGAGAATATTCCAAAAAGATCCTGAGCTAATTGAATTGTTTGAAACACAGCAAACGGGGAAAACTCAGGCGTTCCCAGGAAACAAACTAATACAATATATTTCCATCTGAGTCCTGAGAGCAGAGCCAGTCTGGTTTGGTGTCTCACTTGGCAGGCCAAAGCAGTCCTGTGATGGTGACTGACCCAGGGGGATGTCTCTGAGATGAGAGCTGAATATATTACACACCATATGCACCAAGTTCCCACAGGATCCACAGGGAACTAAAAAAAATCAACCGCACTGCAGTCCTTCATGACAACATCTGGCCAATGAGACCTTGAAAAATCATTTCAGGCAAACACATCGCTACAGCCCAGCCTTGAAACGGGGCCAGGGATGGCACTCGCTCCCCAAAACCCTACGATTTCAACCTACCTCATCAAAGCCGCTGTCTTCCTTCTTGAAAGCTGCAAAGAGAAACAGAAAACACAAATTAGATGCTAACTGAGCTGGCAGCAGAATCAGCTTAAAAAGCCTAAAAAAAGTTTAAACACACATTAGCAAAACATCATATTCCCATGTGTCGTTCCTGAAAACAAAACTGACTGCTATATCACACGTGTATTATATCTGAAACCTGTTATCTACATTCAGGGTAAGAAATTAAACAAAAGCTTTGTTCCCTTTATGTGACATTAAATCATACAAAACATTTCCTGTTTTAGGTCCGTTAGAAATACTAACATTGCTTCTATTTCTGACAGCTGGAATAATGATTTTTATGTAATGAACGGATTCATGTATTATTTTAGAAGTTTATATACATTTCCTTGTGTTGATTTGAGTGAGTTGTGAAGAGATTTTGATAAACAGAGACAATACCCGTATGCCAAACATAATCCACCTCTTTCACTCCGCCAGTTCAAGCCGTTGTACTCTGACCAGGCCAGCCTGACCCAACACATCAACACAAGAACATGAGATTTTTGTTTCTAGTTGCCTTTATTCGCTAGTAGCTGGACAAGAAAGGGAAGATGTCCAGTAAACAGGGGACAGGATTCTAACCTGGATGTCTGTGTAGAGGACTCCAGCGTCTGAACATGCTGAACCACTGATCCACAAGACACCCATAACCAACATCTTTTGTCTGAATATGCATCGCGTCTTATCAACTCCAGAAGACCCCAGGAAACCCAAAATATAATGAAAAAGTGAAGATTAGGAGCCTAAAACAGAACAGAAAAGAAATGATTCTAGGAAAACAAACATTTGAAATAATTCCATAATAAATCAGAAAAGAACACCACTTAATCAAAATCTACACAGAAAATGGAGATACTTCTTTTTATAATAAAATTCCCCAAGCTAAATGAATCAGGACCCGAACTATAAAAACTAGTTATAAGAAAGGCCAACATCAAAAACAAAAAATCGGACCTGAAAAAAAAACAAACATAAAAAATCATAAGAACCATAAAAAAACCTAGAATTAAAAAATTTGGGAAAACTAAACCTGAACAGACGGAACCCCAACCAGTAAAACTGTAAACCAGGATGGAACTTAAAACCTTTACTGAGAACCAATTAGAACCAAACCAAACCACCTGCCCCCATGTTTCTACTCCCTCCCTCTCCCCCTGCCAACTCTTAACAAAACCCAAACTATTAACCTAACCCCACCAATTTTCTCTCAACCCCCCTCCCCCTCTTTTCTCTCTCCTTCTCCCCCCCACTTTAATTCCTCTCTTATTTCTTCGCGCCCCCCCCTCCCTATCCCCTATTCTGAACCTTCACCAATCCTTAACTCTTAACCTAACCACACCTTCCTTATTGCCTAACCCTAACATTCTCAACCCCCCCCTATTTTTTCCCCCACTATTTCCCACCCCCTTTTTTCCCCCCCACTCTCTCCCATATTCTTAAACCTTCACCATTTCTTAACTCTTAACCTAACCATACCCTTTTTCTGACCTAACCCTAACCCTCTCACCCACACACACAAAACTCAAAAAACCCAAAGAGTTTCACACTACATTCAATTATTCATCCATTCACATGTTGATGGTGGTAAGCTACTGGATATTAGCCACAGCTGCCCTGGGGGAGTCTGACAGAAGTGAGGCTGCCAGGATCCAGACCCACCAGGGCCTCTGACCAACACCAGCAGGCAGGGCGGGTGATGTGTCTTTCTTCCCCAAAGACACAACGACAGAGGTGGATGGAATTGAACGTAAACCCACTGATTATTTAGCTGCTGGCTAAAGAAAACCTGCTAGTGTTTCTGCTGTCCTCATGAGAAGTTAGCATATGAGTTGTATCTTCTGACTTCTATCCTCTTCATTTTAATTCGGTTGAATTAGAAGTCTCAAATCATATGCTAACTTCAGTGTGGTAATTTCCATCTGAAGCAGATGTGAGGTGATACTACAGCAGCTTTAGATAGTTTACCAGATTTCCATCAGCTCTGTAAGACATGGATGTAAATTAGCATCTTTAGCAAGATCTTTGATGAAGATTATTATTTGGCTTCTTTGTGCCATTCACATAGACTACCAATCATGGAAAAGGAAACATAATGAATTAGTTTTCTATAGAAGCTTCTATCTCTAAAATCTTCTAGACCAAATTTTCAATAAAAGCACAATTAAAAATGGTCATTATCATTTGGTCACTGGGAAAATATGAGTTTCCTTAAAAAATGTAATCGCTGAGGATACATGAATTTGTCCGATGCTGATAGGAGACAGAATGTGGTGAAGCTGCAGTTTGAGTAATCTGGTCCTGATCAATCCAGCTGTCTACAGCATTGGAACAATGGCTCCCATGGTGATATGTCTCCCTCTATCCTACAGAAAAAGGACAGAGTAGTGACTGACTGCTCACTGGAACCAAACCTCTCTTTCACTTTGAACAGCTCTTTTTGTTGCAGCCACCACAACACTGGCTCCAGGTGGCAACAGACTGGATCTGAAGTTGCACCAGCTCGTCCAGGCAAACCCCCCTAGCTTCCAGGATTCACACAGTGTGTGCCCATCTTTGGCATTTTACTCACAATACCCTCACTGCAAAACTTAAATATAATCTCCTGCCACAGAACCAGAAGCTACAGAAGCCAGAAAATGATACAGGATGATATTTATTTACAAAGAACGATGGCAGTTCTGGTACCAAATCATCAGGTCAGAATCGAGTTTCAATCACTCAATCAATCAGTCAAGTTTATTTACTTTTAAAATGGTTTACTCAAATATAAAAAGCTCAAATGTGTCCAATACATCAATTACTGAATGACATTTATAAAATGATGTTCTGTAATAATTAGTCATATACTGTAAGGATAAAACAGAACAGTTTGTGTTTCTTGACCACTGCTTCATCTCATCTTCATCTCATCATTACCGGACCATCGGTGGGTCTGCTCTACCTTAGATCAGTGGAACTCTGCATGTAAAGAACTATAAGGAATGAAGTTTTGTATTTTAAAATAAAATAAGAGTTCCTGCACTTCTTAGGGAGATTATTTGATTGAATAAATCGTCATGACAGGAACAGAAGATGAGCTCCACCTACTGTGACAATCCTCGCTTTGTGGTAAATGATCCACATTCAACAGAATCTAGATATCACAAAGCACTTTATGCAACCTTAAAATAAGCATTTCTTGCTGCTTTTTTTCAAATATTACAAATACGATTTATTTGTCCACTACAGTATAGCACGCTTTTCTTTGAAATCTTATATTTTGTTTTACAATTAATCCTTCTGTATTTATTTACAACTATCCATATGTTTGTAAAAACCAACATGCTTTCAGACTTTGGATTGCAGACTAACCTTAAATGTGAGTTATTTCGGCGTTATCATGGAGCTGCTACAGCCAATGGCCTTATTAACAGATAATGTTGGACTCCAGTGATCATTAGTGCAGAGGTGGTGATTCTCTCCACCTCAGTGCAGAGAATCACTGAGGTGGTTTTTCTTCAGATCCCCAGTTTGCCAGTTTAGCAGAAGCATGAGAGTTTGTACATCCTTATTCACATCTCAGCATCCTGAAGGTGGAGCCTCACTCTGATCCTGCGGTCACTGAGCAGCTGCTGGGGTTAGTAGCCTTGCTCAAGGGCACAATGCCGGCAGTAATGAGGGAAGAAAAATCTCTGTTAAATCTTCAATGTTCTGACTGATTACAGTGTGTTGGTATAATCTTCATCAAAGCTTTATTACTTATGTTTCCCAGCCAGATAGCTGAGTATCACAATCCATAAAATAAGGCCAGTGAATAAATGAGGTGTTGCTCTGAAACACAATCTGATTCAGTCTGTGAGTTTAGTAGCAGTGCTAACAATACCAGGTAGGTCTGAATAGATTTTTTTTTATAAATAAAATCTTCATTTTAAATTAATATTTGCTTTATAATAAAAGCTGTTTGATTATCTGAATCACTTAAGAATAAGTAATAGTGCATTCACACCGCTTTCATTGAACTCCAGTCAGTTTGCCTAGAAAGTCTGATTTGTTTGGGAAGGTGTGAATGTGGACCAGAGAAAGTGAACTCTGGTCCACCTACCAACCTCAGTCTCAGCTTGGACAAGTAAAATTCTGATGAGGTTTGAATGCTTATTTGAATGCCAAGAAGACTGGAGACTGCTTCAAAGGCAGGAAGTGGACTACAGCACAAGGCATTCTGGGTAAATACAACTAAAACAAACTTGCAAGTCTAGCGCTAGCAGGAGAAGTGGCCTCTGGTTTTCTGCTAAAGACAAAAGAGAATTCCTGCTAACTCTAAAATCTGACTCCATTACATTTTTGTTTACATTTCCTGAAGAAAGAAGTTGTGTTCAGTGCCTTCTTCACAGATTTTGTTCATTTGACACAGTGACGTGTGAAAGAGAACCACAGCAGCTGAATATGAACAAATGCTGTAAATTAGATCCACATCCGACCCGGGTCTGCTGGACTATCAGGGGTGAAAAAACACCCCCAAAAATCAAAAACAGAAGAAATCTGAAAATGCTTTTCCTCAACACTGCAACTCAAACACCTAAACTCTGTACACAACACCTCTCCTGGTGACCCAAAGCAGCACAACCAGACACTCAGATGACATTCAGCTGTTCCTGTGAGGGCCGGGGAGACTGATGCTCCCTGCCGGGAGAACAAGTACCATCAGCACTGGAGAGAATCAGAGGAACTGGTTTTATTTGTTAACTAAAGGTAAAGATGCAATAACATAGAAAAAAACTGCACCATCTGATATAATCTTAATATTAATGTGTGATATTTAGTCTATTACTATAGATGGGCTGGACTGCAGCTGGCCCAGAACCTCCTTTTGCCAGGATTCCAGCTGACAGCTCAGAAAGTGAGGTAAAGTCATCTCCCTGCCAGGGAACCTCCGAACATCCATGATGCTTAAAACAACATTCTCCCCTTTCCCTTCATTAAGTAGATGTGAGGCTGCTGCAGTTAAAACATCCACCTTGCATTCTGCTGTACGGAGCTTCGGTTCAGTGATCGGTACTGGCCGGTCCACTGGGACCAGTCGGATCAGCCATGCAACAAAGACATAAACAATATGGCTCACATTCTTTGTTAAAGCATCCGTGGAGAGTAGGAAGCGGCCGATCGATGCTCAGATGTGTTGATCTAGATGGGAGGAAACATAGCCAATAAGAGCCGTGCATCAGCACACAGGAAAAGTCAATGCCAATCTTTCTTTCTCTCGCAACATTGACCCCGACTCACTCCTGTTCATTTCTGATCTTAGAGGCTGTATACGTCCTCTAGGAAGACACAGTCTTATCTTTGTAAGGAAATATCAGATCTGATGTTCCTTCTTTCAGGATCCTTCAGGCTGCAGCGTTGATATTAAATGACCTCCAAGTTTGTCTCTGTCCTCCTCCCAGTTTAAGGAGAATGACTGCTGGCAGAGAGGAGAGACGAGTTTGAGGGCCCAGTGTGTGACTGCTTAAGAAAACACACAACAGACCAAGAACAAACAAGTTAAGAGCAAACCCTCATAAATATTGTACCAGCTCCTCCGTCAACTCAGCAAAATCAAGGAGAGGAAAAAAATAAAAACATTTGCTGCTCTTAATCTGCAGCATGTTCTGATTTATCCACAGAAACACCAGCCTTGTTCCAGTCACCAGGCAAACACGCCTTCAGTCCTGATCCATGGTAGTGGAGTCCCTTTGTTTCTGCCCCCCGTCTCCTTGTGCTTTACTGCCCAGCTTCCTCTCAATGCAGTTTTCTCTCACGTGAAGTAGTGACCTTTGCCCTTTTGGGCCCCTATGATTTGTTGAAGATCTGCTCCCTGTAGGCAAGACTTCTGCTATTTGCACATATGTCAATGAACAATGATGTATTATTTCAATCAATAAAACCCTGTGGGTTTAATGAAAGGTACGATTACTACCTACTTAAAGTTTATGTTCAAAAGTTACTTTACATCTGACAAAAGAGCCTCAGCATAATGGATATTCTAATTTATTGAATATTTAAAAATAATATCCTTATTACATCATCGTTTAAAGAAAAAAAAGTCTTCAGTCATGCAAACAAAAAAAACACAAAAAATGCTGAAGTAACTATGTTAGCCCTGTCTGGAGTGATGTAAGGAAGTTACAGAAAAATGCTAAAGACAAAGAAGAAAGACTGATGCATACACAAAAAATATGGCTGTAATATCAGTCTTGTTTTTGTTCATAATCTACAGAAAATTCCATCAAATCAAAACTGATCACAGAGAGGTGGATTGGGTTCATTTACTGTGGAAACTTTGCAAAGCAGCCATTCAAGAAAACAGAAAAACTGTAACAGGGTTGACAGCAAAACTCCAAATGTTCACCAACATTAACATTTTGGCCGGTGTCAGTATCTGATTTTAATGTTGCTGTTATGACTGATAACCCATATTACGTAAAGTGATATAGTATAAATATTTCATTGCCCTTTTGACACATTGAAAAAAAAGCAACCACTGCTGGCTTCAGCACTGGCTTCACTAAACTCCCAACAATCCTTTGCTGCAACACTATCAATGTCACAAAACCAACAAACAGCAACAAGATGGAAATAAATAGCGGTTGTTAATATCGGCCCAGTTTTATTTATCGAGCCAATACCGATATATCATGCATTCCCACTTCTTACATTACTGCATTGCTGTGTTTTCTTTGACTATGGTCAGTGCCACCTGGTAATGATCAGTTATGGGCATTCACTAACTGGAAAATGATTGGGTTTTTGAGTTTCCAACCAGCCGGTTATTCTGAGGTACCAAGCAAGCTGAAAATGATCCGACTTCAGACACCAGAAGGAGAGAAACCTTACTTCTTTTGTTTTTAGTGCATAAAAATGCTGAACAAAGCAAACAGCTTAAAGAACTGCATTTAGTAAAAGCAATGGAACTCCTGAAGAGCAACTGGAGGTTGTAGAACACTAGATTCAACATATTTTTACTATATTAAAAAGATCTGATTTTAATAATCTTGTAGTTTTCTGAACTACAACAATCAGAACATTGTTACATTAAATACACACAGCAGCTGTTTCTATTTGGATCTGTGAAAGAGTATGTCTATGAGGAGACGTGGATCTCCACTAATGTGTGAGAAAATCATTGACCCATTTAAAAAATGGAAGGTGGTTTAAAGAAGGATTGGAAGGGATTTGCATATTTCACCCCAAATTAAATCATTAAAGGAATTTCAAAGTGTCATAAGACAAACCCAACCTGATGTCCATTAGGGGTCCATTAGTCTGTTCTGCAACAAGAACCGCCTCCAATCAGCTACAAGAAAAGATCTACGGTAGTTTGACTTCTTTTAGTCTTTCAGTTTCTTACAATAGTTTAAAATAAGATATGGCTGTCAGTGAAAAAAAGAACACAGCAAAAACATGTAAACTGCAGAAAAACCAGAAATACTAACTTGTTTACTGTCGGCTCCCTGATCCTAAGCAATTCAGGGCTGAGATGATTAATGGGGACGAATCAATTATTGAACTAATTTAGTACATTTATATTCAAGCCAAAACTGTAGACATACATACATACATACATACATACATACATACATACACACACACACACACACACACACACACACACACACACACACACACACACACACACACACACACACACACACACACACATACATACATACATACATACATACATACATACATACATACATACATACATACATACATACATACATACATATAAATCTTTTAAAAAGATTTAAAAAAACCCTTCTTTATCTGTAAACGAGGCAGTTTTAGCTTCGACTGTTTCAAATTCTGTAAAAGAAAAAAAAAGGAAAAAAAGAGTCCCATTAAGCCCCTCTAGCTGTACAATAATTAATCTGTTGATCCAAAGTCATTTATTTCAAATGATCAATGAATAACACATTATTAAATTGTACCCAATAAAATGTTTATTTCATTATTTAAAACAGATATGGAGTTATTTGTTTATTTTCATCTTTTGGTTTAAGGCTTATTTGCAGAAGGAGCCCACTTTTTAAATTGATTAATTGAATAATCATCAGAATAATCCATAGAATAACTGATCACTAAAATAATTGTTAGTTTAATATATTATATTATATTACAATTGTGATGTTTTGACAAAACAAGCACTAAATACCAACAAATCAAAATTCTATCATTTTGAAAAGCAACAAATAAGGCAACCAGTTCATTAATAATATCAATAATAATAATTATTATTATTATAATAGAAGATTCAGACAGAATTGTTTTAATAACAAATGTTTAAATATAGTTTTTAAAAATGGTAGCTCAACCAATGTACCAAATAAATAACAAATAAATACATAATTATTCCAAATGTTTCATCTCTTTGAGTGAATATGAGATTTTTATTCTCCAATTTTAAAAAAGAGAATATCCTGGGTTCAGGTCCATTTTTCCGCTGTTCTGCTGTAAAATAATTCTTAAAAATCTTGAAACTCTCTTTCATAAATGACATCAACTGAAACTGTCATTTTTTTCGGGTTTGTCAACAGAATCTAAGTCCAACAATCTGAAGGATTTTATTTGCGTTTCTAGTGACAGAAAGAAACATATTCTTGTTGGAAAGAAGTTTTAAAAAAAAAAAAAAAAAGCTATTTCAATGTCTCTGGATACACTGAACCTGCAACTATCTTTATTACGTTTATTATTACTGATGAATGAAGTGACATTAAGCATGAGCAACAGCCTGGGCTCAGACCTGCTGGTTTACTGCAGAACCAGACTGGATGATCACTTTCTCACATGTAATGAGACAATGTGGCTTTTCTGTTCCCCAAAGCGACTCCCGGAAGTGGGTTAAACAGATTAGAGTAAAACGTAAAATCTGAATAAAGTCATGGGGATCTTTAGAGCGTTTCTCGGACTACAAACCATGGAGACTGTGTTAAAAGCTGAGAGCAGAGATTCCCTCTGCTGTTGCTTCTGGAGGCATTTCACAACCAACTCTGGTTCTGGCCCAAAAGTGCTGATGGAAAAACCAGTGGAGGGGGGAAAAGTCCCGTTACTCACCGATACTTCTGAAACTCTCCGACAAAGTTCTCCTCAACTTTTTCATCTTGCCTATCTTCTCAGCGGGCTGGGAGGCCGGCATCAGGTCGCACATTTCGGGACCAAGGCAGCAGGGCGGCTGCCGTTTGGAGCGGGGAACCGGTTGCTGATGTTCGGCTGTGCAAAAGCAGCTGCGGCGCGATGCGGAGCTCTGCAACACGGAGCCTTAGCGGCTCGGAACCTCTCATCAACTAGTGAGGCTGAGGCTTTTCTTTTCTCAAATATACAACTACATTTCTAAGAAGAAGAAAAAGAGACAAAGAGAAAAAGTCTCCAGAGTCTGGAGGCTCCGAAGCGCTTGTTCTGGGTTGAGCTCCTGGAAAAGCCTCTGCTCCAGATTTCACTTCTCTCCCTTCTCTCTGGGTCCCAGTCGCTGCCAGCTTCGCCGCAATCTAGATGTCTTTTTTGGGAGGGGGAGTGGGGGGGGGGGCTCTCTCTCTCTCTCTCTCTCTCTCTCTCTCTCTCTCTCTCTCTCTCTCTCTCTCTCTCTCTTTCCAGGACCCCGCCCTGGATGTGGGGATTGGAGGAGTCCCGCGAAGATGCGGACCTCGGTTCGTCCCGGGGACCGCCCGTCAGAGAGCGGCGCCGCCCCGTAATGTGTTGCAGGAGGAGGACCGGTCCAGGTTACTGCCCTTTGGACCGGGTCATTTTACACACAGTCTAACACATCCCAGCTTGTTTTTATTGCTTCTTAAGATTATTCTGCAGTTTCTCCTCTGTCCACCGCTGCTGAAGCAGATCATGCCCACAATAACATCATGTTGCCCTGTCAGGACTTCCAGTGGAGTGGATGGATTAAAAAGAGCGGAGCGAGAAGTCCAGAGCCCGCAGTCCAGAGCCCGCAGTCCAGAGCCCGCAGTCCAGAGCCCGCATCAAATCATGTAAAGCTGAAGCCCAGTGCAGGAGTTCCTGTCATGTCTTTGTGTGTGTGTCATCTCTAATCTGATCATAGTGTGTGTGTGTGTGTGTGTGGGTGTGTGTGTGTGTGTGTGTGTGTGTGTGTGTGTGTGTGTGTGCGTGCGTGCGTGCGTGCGTGTGTGCGTGTGCGTGTGTGTGTGCGTGCGTGTGTGTGTGTGTGTGTGTGTGTGTGTGTGTGTGTGTGTGTGGGTGTGTGTGTGTGCTGCAGTCACCACGGCAGCGGTGCAGCTCAGCTGGATGTGCATCCCATGTCTCAGTGAAAGCATGTGAGGAATGCAGGCGGCTTTTTAATGACTTCCACTGCAGCTTGTGGAGAATGGAGACAAATGCGTCGCTTTATTAGCCTGAATTGCTCCTTTATTAGTTGTGTGGCTGTTAATGAGGGGACTACAGGATGTACAGTAACAGCTCAGCTGCATTCTGAAACATAATGAAGGTCCAACTCTATGCCTTTGTTGGTGTCTCTTTATCATTGTAGTTTGTGGTTAGTTAAGTCAGTCTTAAGTAAATATGTCGAGGTCCCATGGCTACAATCAGTCTGAATGATGAGTTCTCCAGTTGTTGAGGTGATGTTTGAGCCAATATGCAATTAGTTTTTCTTCCAGACTTATTGCATTATGAACAAACATCTCTTTCTTTGGCCATGTGTATTCATGTTCCAGAAGCTTGCAAACCTCAGTGGTGCTGCTACGTTTTGTTGCCAGGTTGTCTCCTGGCAACCCTTCCAACTCACTTCAGTTCAGTTCTGTTTACTTGTATAGTGCCTATTTACAACAAAATGTCATTTGGAGGCCTTTACAAGACAGTCAGCTCAATTCAGTCACAGATACGTTCCATTTTATCCTAATTATCAAACAGTGCTGTAATGAGAACACCAGGCAGGAAATAATGCACAGGAATCGTTCAACTTTATACAAAATATTTATTTATTTATAGGCTACTACTTAAAATCTTTTAAAGAGGAACCACAAAAAACGGACATCCAAGACTAACAGGAAAGAAACCCCACACATGCAGACCACTGCAACTCAGAGGGACAGCTGCACAGACACAACCGGGCCCTCTGACCAGTGATGACCACCCCACCAGGGTAAGATGGGTGAAGTGTCCTGACCAAAGAGACGACAGAGACAAACAGAAACACGGTTCAAACGAGAAACCCATTGGTTACTAGATGAACTCCTACCACCATCACCACTATTGCCCCATGATTACCAGATTATCAGACTGGTCCCATAAAAACATTCAACTGATACAAAAAAAAGAGTTCATGACATTTTAAAAAAGACGCTTAGCTGCTGACAAGAACCCCCGACCTGTGGGGGTCTGGATACAGGAAACCCCCGTTTTTGGATGAACACAACACACCCCTGGCTTAAGGACACTCTCTTAAAGACATAAGCACTCCAGTTACACTGTGGCTTGAAATGTGACTCCAACTGTATAACACACCTTGATCAGATCTAGAACATGTAACCCCCAGTCCCTAACTGTCTTTAACAAGCAGCCAGCCTCTCCTTTCATAGGAACAGCTCCCCATCAACCACACATCAACCAAGGGGGACACATCAGGTCCTGGCTTCAGGACGCTCTCTTAAAGACAGAAGCACTCCGTGGTACACTATGGTTCGAACTGTGACTCCAACTGTATAACACACGATCTCTCCCTTCTTGGTTCTGGGTCGGGGGTTTTAGTGGTCTGCTGAGGCCGGTGGGCTGATGCTTCTGTGTTCTACTGCAGACCTACCTCCATCCCAGGCTTTTAACCATCCGGTGGGGAAACCTGCCGTTTGTCTGCCAGGAGCTGAGGCCGAGCTCACAAAGTCACACAATATAAATGGCTGAACAACAAACAAATACAAGTTTCATTAATGCTGTCTGGATTTAAGGGAGCAGTATCATGTCTTTTTCAAGCACACATTAGCATTTTATAGAATAATCAACTACCTATGTTACTTTTAGTTGTTATAAAAATGTCATATCTTCCAAATATGACGAGAAATTTGACATTGAAATTTAACGCCTTGGAATTGTTTCCTCTTTGAAAATTCCTTCTTTCTGAAACTGAACCAAGTATTAGTACCTTTGTCAGTGTTCAGGTGCAAAATCCTGCTGGAAAATCCTCTAGTCTTCAGTCCTCCCTGTGAAACCGTCATTCTGTTGGGCTCCCCTTGATTTTGTTATAATGCAGACATTACATAATATGTAGACGCTAAAAATATTTTAAGAATTTGTTAATGTTCTAATTTTCCAAAGAATAAAAGCTTAACATATTACACTATGTCTTATAAATCTATTTGATGAGTTTATATTTCTAAATGTAAATTATAAGCAATATTGCACTTTTCCACAATATGGAAATTTTCAGAGCTGTACCTGGAATCAGCCATGATAACTGAAACGTGAATCAATAGAGATTTTTCATCTCACTGCAAGCTTTAGAATTCATGCCAACATTTTTCAGACGCAGATTTGATCTGGATGATGCTAATGAATGTACTGAGAAGTGGCAGTAGAAGGTTAGCAGTGTCAGACTTCTACTGTGCTAACTAGTCACAAAAAGAAAAAAAAAACTCAAAACACTTATTTTTTACACAACCTTTCTTTATGTGAACACGCCAATGATGATAATTGTGTAATTTATAAATTTCCTTCACATACAAAGTGCAAAAAGACTAATGTGAAAGTAGGATATGTAAAAAGAGAAAACATTTCTGAACACATGAAATTAGGAAAAAATTTAAAAACAGGCTTCACATTCATCCAAGATTAAACAGAATCCTCCCAGACCCAGTCAGTCAGTCAGTCAGTCAGTCAGTCAGTCAGTCAGTCAGTCAGTCAGTCAGTCAGTCAGTCAGTCAGTCAGTCAGTCAGTCAGTCAGTCAGTCAGTCAGTCAGTCAGTCAGTCAGCCAGCCAGCCAGCCAGCCAGCCAGCCAGCCAGCCAGCCAGCCAGCCAGCCAGCCAGCCAGCCAGTCAGCCAGCCAGCCAGCCAGCCAGCCAGGTTTGTGATTAACAAGAGGAAGTGGAGGCTGGGCCTGGATCTGGGGGAGTGTGTCCAGCTGTGGTCTGCAGAGTTAGCATCAGGAGACAAAAGGCAGAGATTTAAGTGAAAAGTGAAAACATGAGAGCAGCTCAGTCCTCCAGCTCAGCTGCTTCACTCGTTCTCAAACTTGCTGTATGGGTGGTCCGAGTCCCCCATGAGGCCTGCACAGAGACAGCAGAACAACACCAGAGGTCAAGTCAGGTCAACTTCTGATACATGCTCCTACCTCATCTCTGAGGAAGCCTTCATCAGTGTAGACACAGGGAATGGAGTTTTACTGGACACAGCTCTGCTGGACTACAGCCATAAATATATTATTACAATATTTAACTGTTTTATCAGGTTAAATTATTACTACTAGAACTGATCCTTTGGATCTCAGACATTTTAGGTTTAATATGGAACAGCAGTCATCAAACAATGTATTTTTGTAAGTGGACCAGTAATGGTGCACTCCACACTTTTCAGATTGTAAACCGCTTGGGAAAAAATTGCTGTACACCTGAAACCTTCATAATTTTCCAATACTTTGTCAAAAAAAGGAGTAAATAAAACATATTGAAGCTTGTGACTGTCATATGACCAAGCTGAGCCACTTTACACACACACACACGCACGCACGCGCACACACACACACGCATACACACACTCACACACCCAGATATGCATACACACACGCTGGTACAAACCTACGTTCTGCATCAATCTGACAATCCTTGTAATAATCTGTACAAATTGAGGCTGAACTGTTAGGACACAGGAACTGTCCTCCTCTCCAGACTGACTTCTAAGTGATGAAGGCAGGAGGCCAAACAGCCTGGACATCAGTCACTCTCCTGTCTTAGTGCACACACAGACACCCAGCTCTCACTGAGGACCAGCATTTTTACACCCATCTAATTTAAACGGATCAATATATTGATCTGATGTATATAATTCATGTGTTCTCATCTTTTAACTGTATTTAGGTTACACAGAGCCTTTTCTAATGAATACACACTCAAATGTAATTTCCTATTGTGCATAATCACCACAGATTCTATATGATTACAAATACATGCACATGTTTAGAGGGGCCCAAAGAGACCGTCCCGTTCCCAGCCGCCAGGGAGACCCATCGTTATCATCTGTTATATTTCAAAATTCCTGGTTGCTTTGGATCACACCATAGTTTCAAAATGGACTCACTACAGAGACAGCAGCTTCAGGAATCTCAGACTCTAACCCAACATTTTGGTGGGGGCAGAATAAAGGCAAATATCAATAATACTGAGCAAATGTAGTTAGTAAACTGGAAACTTTTGAATTTGAGTAAAGCTACAAAAAAAGTCTAAAAAATTTTATCTCCAAGTTTTCTGGCATTTAACAATTAGAAAAGATTTTGGTCATTTGAACTACGCTAAAACAAGTAATATTTGGTCTGATTTACCTTCAGACGTCATAAAGAAAAATTGTGTTTGTGTCTCTATATTCAGTGTATGTAAATGTCTGGTTTCATCTGTGGCTACTAATGACAGAGCTCTCTGTTCTTTGTTAGTGGGGAAATGTGAAACATTAAAACATTAATACGTACCATACTTTCTCCGGATCTCATCGTGTCTTGACTGTCTCTCCACTTTCCTGTAGGAGACAACCAAAGAAGACAGAAAGGTCATCCTGATTGTCAGGACAGACTCAACCAATCATGTCTGACTAAAATATAAACTGGTCTGTTCTGCATCTGTTTGTACTGGCTGGGCTATAGCCTGGAGGAATAAACTGCTGCCACATCTGCACACTCAGTAAAGGATTGAAATAATGTTTTCTAGAAACTTGGTGCATTAACAGGCAGACAGATAGACCGACTTGTACGGAAGTGAGCCCTGGTACTTCTGCCACATAAACATGGCTTCCTTCAACAAGCTGGAAGTGAAAGCAGAGGTAGAGGGAAGAACACGATAAAGGTCGGATCCAGACCTCAGCTGCAGTTTGTGAAACTCAGAAGTTCCTTCCTTATGCTAAAGGCTGATAGTCTTACAGGTTTGCAGTCTCAGGATGATCAATGGTTAACAGTTAACACAAATTCTCTAGAAAAATGGGTCAAAACAGCCCTGATTGTTGGAAGTATTTCATATAAAATGAAGTTTATAAAAGTGAACTCTGTTTGGGATTCATTTCAATTCAGTTCAGAAATATTTTCTTTTCATCCCAAAGGGAAACTAAATGCTCCCACCATGAGTGGTGTAATACCAGAGTTTGCAATTTACCTATACATTGATTAAAGAAAGTCAAACCTGCCTGGCATGTGCATCAGTTTTCAGTCCTGAACCTCCCATTTTCTCCTCCACAGGTTTGCTTTTAGTTATCTGAACCAAACTGAAGCAGCTTCCTGAGGTCGTCAATGTTTTTCTAACAGCTGCTGTGGTTTTAGAAAAGGGATGGAAGGAAACTGAACAACATCGAGAACAACCTCAAGCTTCCTCAGTTTCTTCAGTCAGAGGCTTCTTTGGTGCAACTGTAATACAGACTGTTACAGGAGAGTCTTCCTAGCCACAGTCAGCAGCATCTAGGACTCTCTGAAGAAACTTGCCTGAGTTACAATAATTTTTAATTTCCCTCTGGGATTAATAAAGTTTTTCTCAAGTGAAGTGAAGTTAAACTTCAAACAGGAAGAGGAGCAGACTGGAGCTGGACCAGACACACATCTGAGGTGGCCTGGTGTTCCACCCATCTCTGGACTTTAGTTTTAGACTATTTTTTATTACAGAAACTGAATTTCAATGAGAACGTATCTGAAGGTTCGGCCAGGCCACTTTAGCTTTGAAGTAAATTTGACAGAAGGAAGTAATAGTGAGTTGATCAGCAGCATCAGAGTTCTGCATGGAAGTGGCTGCAGCTTGAGGGAGTCCAGGAAGCAGCAGTGTGTTAGAAGTCCTTCAGAGCATGACCTCCATCTCCACAGGTCATCCAGAGATGAGATCTTCTTATTACAGCACTGTCTCTTTAAAGACCAGGCTCTGATCCACAACAGAGATGTTGGTCTCCCAGGGCAACAAAATTTTAATAATTAGTTGCTGTGGGCAGATCTACCAAGACTTGAGTTGTTGAGAAGTATGATAGTTTTTTGCTCTTGTTCTTGCAGTCCAGAGTGGAACTAACTCTTCTGTTTCTCAGAGTCTGCTCTAACAGAGGACAGCCCTTGACAGGAAGTAGTCCTCTAGTTCTGAGCACATGACCAGCAGCTGCTGCTGACACTAAACAATCCAACTGGAGGAACATTGAACTCCTCTGGGGCTGGTAGGAGCCAGACACCAGCTGCTGGTTTCTGAACATAGAACATAGAAGATGATGCTGGGTCTACATGTGAACTGAACACGACTAAAGCTCCACATTGTTTTTAAAGCTTAAATATGAAAAAAAAAAACAAGTGTGAAGCTCTCAGTTTTACCTGGAGCTGGTTGGAATAATATTGTGCTGACAAACACACCCTTATTGAGATTCATCAGCTCCTTAAACTCTCTGCTCTGCAACTGGAAACCTTTTAGTCACGTAAGGTAGCAGTTGTAACCCACATAATACTTCTACAATAACGACTTTGTGTTTGAAGATATTCTTGGGAATTCAAAACTTATTCCATAAACAAAAATGAGGGAGGGAGGGAAAGAGACCACACTAAGCTCTCTGTAAGTTCTGAACTGAGACATCATTAAAGTTTCTGTTGAAAAGCACTGATCTGACCCAGCATCAGTACTGACAGGACCAGGACAGCCGTCACATGAAGCCTGTTCTGATGTGCTCCGGATGTTTCTACGGAGGCCTGGAGGGAAGTTCTTACCGTTCCTCAGCGCGCTGTCTGATCTCCTCTCTCCTCCTGGCAAATCTCTCCTCTTCTCTGTCAGGCCTTCACATGAAAGAAACATGAGAATCCCTGCACATCACAGCTCAATAAATAACAAAAAGCTTTCAGTTTACTGGAGCTATATGGGTAGTTTCACTCACTTTATTCTAATGTGAAACAATAAGGAGGTTCCAAACTTCATTATTACATCATTACAGATGCTGAACACATTGAAATATAAAAGTAAAATCTAAGTGAAGCAGAAGTGAGACAGTGGAGTTCCAGGAAGGTTTGATTCCCACCAACAGTTCTGTCAGTGACTAACAGGCCAGCAGACGGCTGACTGACTGATGGGATGGTTTTATTTTCACTGCAGCACAATGACTGAACACCACACACAAATTTAAAAGCCCCATTTGGTTTAGTTCCTGCAGATTCATGAATGCCTCAACCTTGTGAGACTGAATGTAGGAGCTTCTTTGTTGTCACGACACCAAAACATTAATCTCCATCCTGAATCCATGAAAAATACCTGTCTTTGATGCTCATTTTTGGGGAGTTGAGAGGAAGGACAGGCAGAAAGTAATTTCTAGCAGAAATTGGAAAAATATAGTTAATTACTGTATCATCATATTCTGTTTCCTTAATTAAAGCAACGAGAAAGTAGCAAACAATCCAGCAGCGTCTGCAAAAAAAACCATGTAAGCATGTTTAGCACAGGAGCAGAGAAGAAGATAGTAGTATTTGGGGCAAAGTGTTCGAAACTGACCCACAGCCTCACATGGTAGACAGTAAAACTGCATCAATGAGCTGGTGTTGGTGAATCATCAATCAGAAACTTCAAAAAACAACCACACAGATATTCATCTTTATGAAATGATCCACATTTAAATACCTACATGATCCTATTATAAGATCTTTAGATTGTTCTGGTGTGATAATGTCTTCACTATCCTGCTAAATCAAAACATATGGGCTTGAAATGACAATCTCTTTCCGTTGAAATAATTGTATAAATAATGTGTGGTTGGGTTAGTTTATTGAGACTAACCTTTAATTATTTATTATATCTCCAGCTAAAATCTCAAGCTTGTTTTACGTGCTGAAAAAACAAGAAACATCACAAGTTGGTCTTGTTGAAGTGACCAGTCTGCTTGTTCTGTTGATGTTTTGATACAATAACGCTTGAATCTTGACCTTTTGTGCTATTACAGTATGATGCAGTCATGTGACCTCACCTTGAGTTTCGGCTCCTGCAGCAGCAGCAGCAGCAGCAGATGCTGATGCTGATCAGGATGGTTCCGGCCACCACTGCCAGGGCGATGATCAGCGCTTCAAAGTTCACTGAAACACAAACACAAATAAGCTAGCACAAAACATTTTCCTGTTCAAAAGCTCCTGAAGGTTCAGCAAGAGATTAAACATCCTGCAGCACACTCAACACGTTTGGCTCCAGCTCCACCTGCTGGTTTATCCACAACACCGCAGGTTTTTCCCACTAAAGTGAAACTCTAAGTTTCAGTTTCCAATGAAACGCAGAGTTCAGAAGGGCCTCTGATCAGGTGGAGACTATAATTACTTCATATTGTCCCCAGACCCCGCAGCCTAACCAGTAGCTGAACACAAGACTACAGGAAACACAAAGTCAACATTAGACTGAAACAAATCGCGCCATTGTGGAGTGTCATGGTTCACATTAAGTCCTAAAAGTGAGTCAGAAATAAACAAGTTTAAATATGAAATATTTTTGAAGTGTATAATAAAAGCTATACTAATATAACCACTAGATAAGGAAGTAGTGATAAAATAATGAACAAGTCTGGCAGAGTCTAAAGTCAATTTCACAAAATATCAGTTGCTGTGTGTCTGAAAACACGGACGGAGACCCAGTTGGTGGGGTGTGAATCACACACATCAGTTCTCGTCTTGAACAGAAGTGTGAAGTCAGAACAGATCATTGGACTTCAGTAGCAGTCATGCTAGAAAACAATTTGGCTACATAGTCCTCATGCAGCCAACTTGCAGACACACCTGTGTTTAATCTAACGTCTCTGTTAGTCAGGAAGATAAATCTGCGCTAACTCAAGCTTAACCTTATGGAAACATACTGATAGCATTTATTCCAGTCACAAGTGACCTCCCACAATGACTCTGAAAAACTCTGAAAAAAAATGATAAAAAACCAACTGAAGTTTTATGAATAACAAATGGAAGGTTTATCTATTTTTTAGATTGTTTAATGATTACATTTGATTTACACAATAGGATGACAGTAAATTTATTTAGACCTATTTTTCTTGCTAATAAGCTGGTTACCATGTCCAAAGATCAACATCCCATATAAGGAAATGTAGACATCTTTTTGTAAAAGTTTCATGTTTTTTTTTAATACTAAAATAAAAATAGGAATAAAATGGGTGCACTTTAAAAATGACAACAGATTTTCTGTCATATATATTGATACAAAATTGGGAGACGTTTTTTTTTTTTCAAAAGCTCGGGTAATATTTGTGGCTCTAAATGTCTTACTTAGATGGACTGAGGGAAAACATGTCTGTGTGTTGGAAAGGTTCTAAACACTTAACTGATGACGTTTCTCTCTTCAGTTCAGTGAACACGGGGAACCCCCAATCTGCACTAGGTTTCAACTATAAAGCAGCTGGGTTGGACTTTTTAAAACAAATAAAGAGGAAGCATGTAGACTGCAGTTAGGGGAAGATATAGAGCCAACAGATATGTCAGAGATGGTGAAACAATTCACAGTTAGAGGAAGAGAAAGTTCTGACTGAAACATGTCACTCAACTGCTGAGGCCTGGAAACAAAAACAAAGAAGGGAAACCTTGAATTTGCCTTGTTTTAAACAGGCATGTCTATTTTTGGGGTTTTGCTTCGTTTAAATCATAGCAATAAGTAATTCCACCTTAAATTTAATCAAACTATAAGAGAAACTTCCTCTTCCCCGAGAAGGCAGTCTGAGTTTCTCTGAAAGTCAAAAGCAAACAGAGAGCGCAACAAGACCAACTCACACCAGCACACCCCCCACCGGGCCTGGGACAGCGGGCACAGCGATGCTGGGGGCAACAGCCAGGTCACGGGGTAATCTGTGCAGTTGTTGGTGGCAAAACACCAGAGACACTGTGGAACAACATGAAAACATCAGACCCATAAGTTTCATTTATTACAGTTCACTCACTGTCTACTGAGTTATGTTAAAACAATAAGGACCTGTTAACCAGCAGGAGGTTATTCTGGGTTATTATGGTTTGATCAGAGCTCTTTATTTACATAATTAGAGTCAAATACCCACTAAAAAATAAAAACAATAGAAAAATAAAGTAACAGAATTACATTTTAAGTACATACTAATCTCTATTATCCATCAAACATAGAAGAAATAATCTTCTATGTAGGCCTGTCACGATAACACATTTTGCTGGACGATTGTCTAAAGAAATTATTGCGATAAATGATAATATTGTTTCAAGACCTTTTGACACTGATTTAATGGAAATGACTAATACATGCGATTTCCTGATATTTATTTTCAAAATAACACGTAACACTGGAACTGATAAACTAAATAAACAAAACTACCAAAATCAAAAATAAAAAGGATTCTCAGTCTCCATTAACAAAAAACGTACTTGAATAAAAACTAAGCAACATAAAGCCAAAGTGGAAATAAATACTGCATTCAACCAAGAGTGCAGATTATGAAGTCTGTATTGCCCTTCAGTAATCTCTAGATTTAAATAGAGAAAACCGGCACATCCGACTACCTAATGCAAAAGTTCACACTACACCATTTTTTACCCCTATTTTCCCCTTATGACAACCTGAGATCTTGGCCGATCTAACCGATCATCCTGCAGTGTGTGGTGGGTTACGGTAGATTGTCGTGGCCGCTCCGATCTAAATCGGGGGTTTTCCCCGACTGGGAGCTTAACGCTGAATGTGACAGGTAGCCAATCCGAAAGCGCGGATTCTCCTCCTGCTTTCTGAGGGGAAATTACGGAGGGGAATCCCAAACAGCTGACACGGCGCAACCGGAGATGATATGTGGAAACAACATTTATATTTATTTAACGTTTCGTGCAAAAAATATAGAAATGACAAGGGGAGGAGCTGGAGCCAAATTGCTACTGCAGTTGATGAACCCCGCAGGTTTTCAGCTGTTCTTCGTTAACGTAACATAAATAGGTTATAATTATTTTCATTCAGCTAGGACTTTACGCTGACTCTATAGCCAAATGCATCACAGGTAGATTCGAGTAAAGCATTGATTAATGCCTGATTTTAAAATTAGTTAACTGGACTTGCTGCCGTTATTTTGTGCCCATGTGGCTGGACACCACACGGCACTACGAACCCGATCGAACCGTTATACCTAGGATTTCTGTCGGCTAATGTGTCTCTCAGGGTTTGAAAATGGGCCGGCAACTCGTATAATGTGCGCTGGACATTAGACTAAGGAAATGAGGAAGGGAGGGTCAGTGGAGAGCACCAGAGCTGAGCCCTTTTCATTCAGCGTCATCAACAGAAAGAAAAAAAGGCAGGAAGAGACGATAAAGACGATAATTAAAATGATCGATAGGTTTTTTTTATAGTCCGATTAATTGATTTATCGTTTATCGCGACAGGCCTACTCAATGTTATCTTCTATAAGAATAAGAGAAAAAGTCAGATACACCAGAGACAAGTGGAACATGACACACCAGAGTGGTGCAAACTCTTCATAAGGAAATGTTACTATGACAACAAGCTGATTATTTGGCTAAGCAAAGACTAAGACATAAACAGAAAACTACATGTTTTATTGAATTATTGTAAGAAAAAAAATCAGCATCATTATTGGTGGTGAAAACCCAAACTTTCAATAAATCTAGAAAACATATTTAAAATATTTCATGCTATCGAAACCATTAAGGATAAGATATTATTTTAAGAGAAAGATCAAAGGTCAGTAAAACCATCATTTATGACAGAAGTGGAAAAATTATGCAGGCAAAGGTCTGGATTTACAGCAGCAATAAAATCTTTTGACCCACCTTAGCGTGAGGAACGCAGCTGTCACAGTTCTTGTTGATGGAACATGCTGAAAAGAGATGAAAAATAAACCTGACGAGAAAAATGTCATTTACAGCAAATATTCAGTGTGAATGCTCAAAAGTGAAGGGATAAGCTGAAATGTGATTTAAAAAAAGCCAAAAAGAAGAAATACATTTATGTTAAAACAATAAAAAACAATAAAATTAAAACAGTAAATTGCAATTTACATTGCTAACATAGTATTAATCTAATCAAAAGAAATAATTCGAACTGCAGTACAGAAGAATACATCTGACAAAGACTTTGACCCAGTTGGTTCTATATTGGCATGAACTGATTTTATTAACAAGGTTAATTATTATGATTCCTTTATCTTAATAAGCTGAATTGATCTTTTCCGTGACCTTTATAGCTCCAGAAGTGGAAGTATTATAAATTCATAAACACAGTTATTGGAAAATCCCACAATGTGGGACAGAGAACAGATTTCGCCACATCTATAGGCAGCATCAGTAAGAAGAATGCGTCAGAAAAACGCAGTATTTCATCAAAAAATGACTTTCACAAAGAAATACTACTATTTAGTTACAACCCGGAGTGAAGAGTGTGAAGTAATCCTTCAAAGACCACAAGGTCACTGAATCACCTGAAAGCTTCTGGAAGAAAAACAGCAAGCAATAGAGCTAAAACACAAAACGAAGTTTTAGGCCAAACAAAAGAAAGCCTTTTTGAGGTCAGAAACAGACTACCAATGTGTACACACACGCACGCGCACACACCATTCAGCTATGGCGTAGCTTCAAAATCCAGCTAAATATCTAAAGTTCATTTGCTCTGAAACGTCAGCAAACTGAAGTTAAGCTTTCATAAACATGCAATAAAAATTCAGCACGTAAAAGTTAACTTTAGAAAGAAAAAGTCGAAGCTTACGGGGTGGTGGCGGTGCAGTTGTTTGGCATTTGCCCTGGCTAGCAAAGCTAACAAGCAGCAGCCCAACAACAGACAACACAGAAAAGGTCATAGTAGCTCTGCCCGGTAGTAACATGGACATAATGAACGGAATAACCAGACGACTGGGCACTTGATTATCCGCTGGTTGACAGTGAACGACTGTGGCTAGTCTCTACCGTTTCTGTTTACTTGGACTACGTCACTTCCTGAATTGACGACACTGACGTTAGCTTCCGAATCTGGGCGAGAGCAAAGGGACCGCTTTTCAGCATTACACCTAATCCATATGTAAAATACACTGATGCTACTTTCAAGATAGTTCATTTGGTTTGGTAAACACCTTTGTATATAAAGATTGATTCGTTTTTAGATCCATCCTGAAAACTTGCAAGACTGACTAGTCAGAGCTAGATTTATTTAACACAACTTACACACTGTTCGGGTTTCTATGACCTTGTTTAAATGTTGTTTGATACAAAATACATATAAATAACAATTATTGTGTTTCTAAAATAGCTGTCTGGATTGGAAGTTGTGCTTTTAGAAAGTTCTGTAAAATAGTCCAGCCAGTGTTTGACCAGTCCAATAAATGTAACATTTTCAAGTAGAGAATATTAAAGAGGTCTAAATTCTCTTAAAGCGCAGAGAATAATTCCTGAGTAGGAAGCATCGAATCAGAGTCCAACTTCAGCACCGTGTAGAGGGTTGTTGCGTTCAGCCTCCCTCTACGGGAGAAGGTATGTTTGATCGAGTATTCGAAGGTCTTGCTTTTTTTTCTCATAATTTTGGCATTCAAGAATAATAATTCAGGATTCTTATTCTCAGAGAAAAATCTTAAAAATTTGAAAACACAGACAAAGATGCAAACAAACATAATGACGGTGGATTGTAATTCAGATATAAGCTTTTTTTTTTTTTTTTTTTTTTTTACATATTTTTCACTAAACTTTACGCTAATTATTTTTTCTATATGATTTCTGTGTTACAGATTAACAGACCTGATAGTGAGGCAAAAGGTCAAGGGCATGAGAAGATGGTTTTACATTTGGACTGTTTGAGTTGACTTGTCTTTTCTTTTACACAGAGTTTAAACTAAGTTTTTTTTCTTGACAGTGTTTTTTGTCCGTTTGCTGTTACATATGCAAAATGCATGTTTTTCAGAGCTCAAAAGTATGTTATTCAAAGAATTTAAGTGATTCAAAGATTTTATCAATGAATTTAACTACTAAAAGTGTTTAGCATAATTTCACTGCTGCGAAAATTTGAAAAGTTTGAAAACACATTGAAATATTAAATAATGTAGTGGTTATAGGTCTGAGAACAAACAAAAACCAGTTGCACTTGTACACTCACAGGTAAAATAAAAAGGACACAAAATGAATATCATTCATAGATATTTATCTTAATATTAGTTGACATATATAACCACATTTACCTATTAAGCTGCAGCATAGCCACAAAACTATGTAGTTATTTTACACAGTTAAGATAAAAGTAATATTTCAAACTTACTGCAAAAGTGCTCAGAGTAGAATTAAACTCTGGTGGGAAGTCAGAAGCAGGTTGCAAACAAGCCAGCAGCAAAGGGGTTGTGTAGCTGGGACATGGTGGAGAAAGTACTCAAACAATGTACTAAAGTAAAAGTACAAAAAAATAGACAAATATGCACTCTAAAAGCACCACATTACCATTGTTTCTTGAGTAAAAGCAAGAACATACTGGCTTTTAAAAGTACTTTAAATGTTACATGTAAAAGTACTTGCTGAATGCTAATACAATATCATTAAGTGCACCTATCATATATAATTTTAATATCAGTAATGCGCCATTTTAATGAAAAATGCTGCAGATGTTTTTTTAATTGTGTTTACTCTGTGACAGTTTAGATTTAGATTTGTGATTCTATGCATCAGAATTTCAGGGACGACCTGCGTCACTCTAGCAGACCTTAACTAGTCATTTTCAATAAATGAATCAAGTGAAAACATTAATTGACCAGAAGGTGGCAGTGTTTATGCATCCACTATCAATCTGTCAGCAGGGAGTTTTTTTTTATTTTGTATTATGTTTAAGTATGTAAAGTCTGTCACTTCTGCAAATGTTCTCAAGAAGATGGAGATACCTTTGCAGAGGAACAACTATACTGTAATTTATATGAGAAGTGGTGTATTTTGTGAATCTGAGGCAGTAAAATGCTTCTGATTTGAGCTCTATTGAGCTTTTAAAACTAGAGTAGAATAGATATATAATTTGTCCCTTAGAGGGGAAATTTATATGTTGCTGCAGCTGAATGACACACAAGTTGAAGCGTTCAGATTTACACAAAGGTAAAAAATATAAAAGCAGAAAATGAAGAAAGAGTGAGGAAAAATTTACAACAAAAAGAAAAAAAGTACCTGTATTAAAAATAGCATACTATTTTCCAATAAATGTCCAACTGAGTAAGCACATGAATAAATAGTAAATGTTCATACATATCTCTACATAGAAAACAGAATATCACAACAAATTAAAAAACTATGCAAATAAGAGCAGGCATGTGAACACTTACAGAGTTTCTTGGGAGCAGTGATGGTTCTAGAATCTGACAGCTGCTGGGAGGAAGGATCTGCTGTAACACTCCTTTGTCCACGCGTGCAGCAGTGTGTCGCTGAAGGAGCTCTGCAGTTCAGCAGCAGCTACACGCATGGGATGGGAGACATTGTCCTGTCCATCAGTGATATTGTGTTTGCTCAAGAATAACTGTAACTCAGAAAATGAACTAAGCACTAAAGGATGAAAGAGGATGAAGCTGCTAACTGATGTCTGATAAAGAAACTTTGGTTTGCACAAATGCAGACACTGGCACAAGTAAATATAGAACAGTGGAAGGATTTGTAACTGAAGGGTAGAGACTCGTCATTATACAGGCCCCTAGGAGCTAAGTATAATAGAAGTTCATATTGGAAAACTTTGTAGAGACGACCAAAGGAAAGGTGTCTTCTGATGCATTGCTCCATATGTTGTGTACACAGAATCTCGATTCAGCTGTTTACTTTTACCTTCTTGTCTCTAGCAAAGGCAAAAAAAAAAAAAACACTGATCTAGTCAAATCCAAGCAAATGACTTAGCTGTCATAGCCTGTCTCTGTCCTGTACGTCAGTGTAAACACATAAAGTTATTATTAATTAGTTTGTAAAAATGTCAAAATTTGTCCAACCCTGTTGGAAAACAATAGTTAACACTGAACAGTGTCAGCTTGCTGTAAATGTAATACTAGTTAACGTGCAATATGCTCTAAAATGTAAAATTTTATTTTTTATTCATTTTATTTTATTTTAAAACGTCTCATCTTAGATCCACAGCACCAGCTGTTGGGAGTGGATCTTTTCCCCCACTTTGTGGAGAGAATTAGCTTTATTAGTGCTGCTGTACAGGAGTGGCCAAGGTGAAAAAAACAGCAGAAACATATCATGAGTCATCGTTTTCTGAAAAGAAGTTGTTCAGGAAACGACTGCATTCTTCAGAATTTCATAAAAGTTTCCATAATCTAATAAAAAGGGGCTCTTAGATTCCAGCAGTGTGTTGCTACTGATGCTGGTATCCCTTGCCCCTACCACTTAATCCTCTCACTGTCCTGGGCGGTTTTGACACGGTGAGTGTGTTCTGACTCCACACTCATTCTGGGATGGAGGGAGAAGTTATAAATGTAAAACACCTTTTAGAAGGGAAAATTTTTAAGGAACCATGACAAAGAAATGAAAGAATTCAGAGCATTCATCTGTTTTCTGTATGAGCTTGAATGTTGTTCTAATTGAAGGAGGGGGACAGACGGTGTTTGAGGTGGGGTCCCAGATAGCACACGATGTTAAATCAACGTTGAAAAATAGTTAGAATCGTTGATTTTTGGTTGAAGTCAACAAATGATGGTGGATCAACCATCAAACAACCATCCAATCAAACCATTGAAACTATGTCATTGAATCAATGTTGTTTTGTGGTTGAAATCTGATGACTGAAATGCCGAGGTCTGATTCATGGTTGATATTTGGTTGAAGTCGACAAATGACGGTGGATCAACTATAAAACACACTATAAAAAGAAAGTAGTTGAACCAACTTAATTGAATTGCTTCTATAGGTAACAAGCAATTCAAATAAGTTTATACAACTGAATTTATTAAATTTATCCAACTTAAGTTATTAAGTTTAACCAATTCAATATATTATAATAATCCAACTCCATTTGTCCCTTGCAGGAGGCAGCTGGAATTGAACTGTCAACCTTCTCATCACAAGACAACTGCTCTAACCACAGAGCCACAGTGGCTTACCAGGGATTCTGTCCCTGGTTAGCTTGAGTCACTGTGTCAGACGAGGGATACAAATGTATCAAACTTAATTATTTCAAGTAAAGTCAAAGTGAATCCAGTGTGTTTCAGCACTGGTCCTCCAAGCCCTGCAAGTTTTAGGCATTTCCCTAATTCGGCACACATGATTTTAATTGATGTCTGATTAACGGGGTTTTGCTGAAATGAAAACACGCAGGTCAGTTTGCCTTGAGGACGAGGTTTGGGGAAGAACTCGTGATCTAAATGTTCAATCAATGTAAGCTGTTTTTCACACCCCTCTACATACACCCCTTTCCCCCCACCAACCATCCCTCACCTGGGCCCATCTACCCCTCAATTTCCTCCCCCTTTCCACTCTCCTCCCCTCCTCCTTGGGCTCTGAGTGAAACCATTTTAATTTTAGGTGAGGGTTTTAAATGTTCACATTTTATTTTGTTAAAGATATTTTTGGCTCTAGTGGCCTTTATTTGATAATTAATTGACAAGAAAGGGGGAAGACATGCAGCAAAGGTTGCCAAGGCCGGGAATCAAGCCTGCGACGGCTGCGTCAGGGACTGTGGCAGGAGTGGGCAACTCCAGGCCTCGAGGGTCTCATGCAACTTTTAGATGTGTCTCTACGTCAACACACTTGAGTCAAATAATAAGGTCGTTAGCAGGACTCTGGAGAACCTGACTGCATTGAGGAGGTGATTCAGCTATTGGATCCAGGTGTGGTCTACCAGGGAGACATCAAAGAGTTTGCAGGACACCGGCCCTCGAGGACCAGGATTGCCCACCCCTAAACTAAGGCCTCCATGTGTGCCATCTGTGCAGTTTGTTGCACCCCTCATCACCATCTCAACTTCCCCTACTCCCTCCCAAAACTCTCCACACCCACTTGTTCCTCCCAGCCTTACCCTCTTTACCTCCTCTCATCCTTTCTTTCCTTCCCCCATCATTGAGTTCTGGGTCAGAACATTTTATTACTAAGTGGGGGTTAACCATGTTTCAAATAACACACTACATGTTGAGAACAGTGGGTTGAGAACATTGGGTTGTGTTTCCTTTATGTAAATTTTCTTACTTGTCTGTAAATATTATTACTGACTGTGCACAATGTGTTGACACAAAAACATCTACAAGTCTCTACTAGGAGTTGTACACTCCGACTCCCCATTTTTACAATTGTGGTTTGTCCCAACCAAACAGCCATTTTGCTGCTGGTTTGTTTGCAACTGGCTTCTGAATTTAATTCTCCTCTGAGCAGTTTCATGGTAAGTTTTTCAATATTACTTTGATATAAAATGTGTTTATTGAAAAATAAGGGCATTGTTTTGTGCCCATAGTAATCCTGGTTATTTTGGGGCAAAACAGATATTTGTAATAATTGAGATCATGTCTCATTTTGTATTATTTTCATCCTGCACACCACTCCAGGCCCATGAAATCCTGTGAGATTTTGTGGGATTTGAGTTTTTAAAATAGGGCGGGGCCTGTTGTTTGGTCTGGGAGAGCATGTGGTGGACAAGGAAGTGTAAAGCTGGCTGCTCCAGGTGGGCTTTAAATTGTTGTGATAGTAATCACTTGTTTTTCATTTTTCATTATGATGTGCTTTGGGTCGTGCTTAGATGTGCCTCTGTTCCAGAACAACTGAGTTAGATGACCGTCTGCAGCCATCAAGAAGTGGAGAAGGTTGTTAATCATCCACAGATTAAATCCAGGTGAGGCAGAAGGGAAACACTTCAAACATGTAAGGCGGGTGAAACACTGATCTAAACCTGCTAATGACTGATTCAGTCTGTTGTTTCTTGGATTGGTAACTGGTTAAACTGAACTGAACTCAGTTCTATCTGACTGAGACGGATAGAAAAAGGCATAACTGTAAAAAAAAAAAAGTTACTGAATGTAGAAAAACGTATGAATATATCATATTTAAAGTTATATCGAGGCATGTTCTTTGAGGCCTTTTTAGCAAACGCGTCGTCCAAAGATGATTATTTTTTTACCCTGGTATTTTATTTGGATGAACTGTAGTGTATGTTTTTAGTAGAGGGTGTTTTACTATTAAACAAAGAAGCACAGGCTGTTACACACAGAAAGTGGCCGTTGTCATCTTCAAACTGAGCACTCCTCAAAATGGCAGACACTGACAACGGGATTCTGGTCTCTTATTACTGGTGTGGGATCTCTATCAGCGCGTGGACATTTTGTAATGAATTTAATAAACTTATTTGGAAATTTGTAGTTGATTGAAGATTAAACCAGCTATTTGATGTAAGTTTATTCTGTATAAATTATAATTTTTCCAACTACAGTATAAATCACCTTTTGCTCTATTTATCTGTCTCTGGAGTGTTAAATAAACCCTAATCCTCCCTGAGTTTTATCTTTGTTTTCTGATAAACGGCCTTTATTTTAAATATTGATTCCCTCATTTTAACATGAGTGCAGCATCATAAATCCTACACTAGACTGCAGCTTCACAGGTAAATGTAGTTGTATACGTAAACATTAAGATGAATATTGATGAACAATTAAGATTAATATTAACAGTGGGTGTACATGGGGAACTATATGGTTTGTATTTGTTCTCAGACCTGTAACCAGTACACTGTTTAATCTTTCCATGTCTTTCAGAACTTTTCAAATGTTTATCATATTTCTAACCGGCACCTTCCTCACTTTTATTTTTGTGTTTTTCAGCCGTTGCTCTGCAGTTTGACCAAAAGCTGACTCTTGAGGACTGAAGTAAAACTGTCAAGAAGTGGCTTCATTACACGCCAGAATGAGAGGAAGACATCACAAGGAATCAAAGTAACGCCAACCAGAGTCAAACTGGGGTTACCACAACTTAACAAAGCTTAACCTAATGGACTCTGTTCTTCTGTGGACAATAGACTGTTATTCTGACAGTCAAAAGGGAGTCAAATATGTTTAAAGATCTGTCCCTCTTTTCTTAAATAAAATGTTATATCAAACCTATGTTGTCATTTTTAAACTTTTGTACAGTTTACCCATGATCTGCCAATAATATAGTGTTTAACACCAGTGAAGAAACTTTTAGTGGTATGTTATGTAGACCTATCAGACCTAAAAATGTACATAAATCCTTAGCTTTCATTCAATATGAAATCAACCCAAATCTGCATGTAGATCCACATTCAGATGAAGATTGAATCAACATTGATTCCTGACTAATTCAGTGGAGAAAGTGGTAAATGATTATGAAGGATCTCTGGTAGCAGTAAGTCTTGCAGTGAATTTGAAGACTCCTCTGACTGAGGACTATTGCTGCACAAACATTTCACAGCTGTCAGAAACAGCTCAGTTTACTTCACATGCTGTGTAGTATTTGCCATAGGTGCCATATATACTGCCCCCTAGAGTTTAGCAGAGATGACCCGAGCAGAGTATAAACATTTTGCCGGCTTTATTCTGCTCTGAATGCGTCGAGCAGAAACCAAACTTAACCCAGCTTCCCTGTCCCTGCTGCAGAAAAGCTCCTAATAGCATGATGCTACCGTGCTTCCGTTAGGGTATGGTATTCTCAGTATGCAGGCAGTTGAGATTATGAGCACCTTCTTCCAACAGAGCTATACAGTGGCAGCTTTACCATAATGCTAGTTGTGATGTTAAAAGCTTCATATCATTACTAGAATAGCAAACCACCAGCTACTCTCTGTGCTAAGTAAAAATTATCCATATAATTCCATATGGAAAAGTTTCATTCTAACCTGGTGACTAATTAGAAACTAGAAACATCACAGCAGAGTTCATGGCAGTGAAAGATTTTACAATAAATTCTAAGCCTATCTTTGCTTAGTTATCAAACACTTGATGTACAAATACATATATATATATATAAATTTATCCAGTCCTTCTCCAGTAACTATCTTACAGAATGAGATACCGGTCATTTATTTGTTAGAAAGCAGATTTTCTCTACTGGACATAGGAAGCACCAGCTTCCCTCCACGAATTCACCCAACTTTTTAACATTTTCACAGTTCTGCTGTCCAAACCTGGAGATTCGTTTAGACTAGTATCCAGTTGGTTAATCCTCTTGTTAACTTCTAGGATGTGCAGTATTGGTCTTCCATATTTATGCAGCAGTGCATACTAAAATGTAATGTAAAACAGAGTTATGTTATTCCAGCATCTGTAACTGTTCTGCATCCATCTATCTTCACAGGCATTCAAGCACAGACATAATCCCAGAGAAGTCTTACTCAGGAACACTCTGTCAACCTAAATCCCTAACTGATTTGTTAATCCAGTTTCCTTGAGAATGGTTATCTTACAAAAAATTAAAAATAAAAAAAAATCTGCCAAATTCATAAGAAACTAAGAAAAAAAATAATTTACTTCCTTATACTGGTCACAAGGTGGCATAAGAAGCCTGCAAAAGTAAAGCAGAGTTTTGCAATCATGCAGAAAAACGATCATCTGAAAACAAAGTGGCCATGTTAGAACCAGTACAATAATTTAATCTCTTAAAATGCATCTTTACTCTTTTTCTTTCTTTTTCTTTTTTTTTTTCTTATTTTTCTTTTTTTTTAAATCTTTGCTCAGGTTGACCTGTAGAACGATGCAGAGAGAACAAAACCTACACTGAATACTAGGTTCATGTGGATATGATACACAGAGGTGATATAATTTCCTTTTACAACCAAAATTGCTAAGCTAATGGCGCCCATAATTACAAGGAATAGAGATTTATCGCTATTCCTTTGCTGATCTTTGAACCACCGTTTTTAATACACTGCCTTTTTTCTCCTTTTCTTTGTAATTTCCAGGCTATCAATGAGACATTTACACTCATGGACATTTACACTCATGGTGGGATTTTTAATAATAAAGTCTTTACTGTTATTTCTTCATCTGTTTAAAGTCAAAGTCCTGCTGTGTGCAGTTTCCTTGCAGTCTGCCTCCAGAGCTGCATCATACACCCTCTCTCCTAGTTCCCACTTTAATTAATTTTCCTTATTACAGTCCTCTGTAGGGTGCCTTGTCTCATTTTAAAGTCTGTTTAAATCCGTTTTAATATCTTTCAGCTGTGCTAAAGTGTGCAGCGTTCAGGAAGGACAGGCCTTCTTCACAATGGCATAAACACATGCAGGAAATCCCTTTCTCTATACTTTGAGGTAAAGACAAGTTCTTCTTCAGTTTGAAGCCGTACCAGAGGTGAGGCATAACGTCAAGCAGAGGAGAAGGAGGCGGGTACAAATTTGTTTGTCTACATCCTGTCTGTTCTGTGCAAGATGAAAATTCAGACATTAGTCTGTCCCTCATTCAGTGACAATGAGGAATAGCTGCAATGTTACGTCCTGTTAATCCCAAGTTTCGAGTCGAGTCTGATCTTTCTTCAACCACTCTTCTTTCAGATTCTTGTTTTTAAAGCTTCAAGAACTACACGATGGAAGGAAAGAAGGACAAGTGATCCGGTCCAGCTTTTGTAATTCCTTGAAATATAAAAAACTAATTTTACTGAGAATACATCCTACTTGCAGTGCTGTAAAAAGTTTGGACCCTTTCTTCTGTTTTTGCATGTTCTTATTAAGATGAAATGTTTCAGTTAGCATGAGACAATGAATGTCTGAATAAATACAGAACGTTATGCTCAGTGATGGTTTCATTTATGTTTCAGTGGTGCATAGTAGCATACAGCTTCTATACACCATAAATCTGGAACAAACTTCTGGAAAATTGTAAAAATGCTGAAACACTGAGTTCCTTTAAATATAGACTAAAACCCCACTTGTTGAAACACTAACCAACACTTTGATGTGCAATGACGGCATTTGGCAAAATATAATGTTTCACTTGTTGATGACTTTGTATTTTTGTTCTTTTATGATGCAAAGACTTGTTGCTGAAATGTGCTATGCAAATAAACTTTATTGATTTACTAAGGGAGAAATGTCTCTAAACCAACCTGGTGTATTCTAAACACACAGTAAGCAGGAACGGACAACCGGCTGAGCTGACTGAGTGCTGTGCTGCTCACTGCCCCATGCAGCTAACAGATAATTTACACTCAGTTTGTTCACATCAGTTCATTCAGTCTTGTTAAGGACAAGAATCCCTTTCAGCCATTTTCCATCCCAAATCATTCCACTAACAGATTACTTAGCCTCTCCTTGGGCTGCCACCTTATCGTGGTGGAGGGGTTTGAGTGTCCCAATGATCCTAGGAACTATGCTGTCTGGGGCTTTATGCCCCTGGTAGAGTCACCCAAGGCAGACAGGTCCTAGGTGAGGAACCAGACAAAGCGCAGCCCGAAGACTCTTATGATGGACACAAACTTTGGACTTGGTTTTCCCTCGCCCGGACGTGGGTCACCGGGGCCCCACTCTGGAGCCAGGCCTGGAGGTGAGGCACGATGGCGAGCGCCTGGTGGCCGGGCTTTTACCCACGGAGCCCGGCCGGGCTCAGCCCGAAGAGGAGACGTGGGTAAAAACGAGCGCCTGGTGGCCTGGCTTTTACCCACGGAGCCCGGCCGGGCTCAGCCCGAAGAGGAGACGTGGGTCCCCCTTCCGATGGGCTCACCACCTGTCCGAGGTGCCAAAGGGGTCAGGTGCATTGTGCTATGGGCGGCAGCCGAGGGAGGGGACCCTGGCGGTCTGATCCTCGGCTGCAGAAGCCTGCTCTTGGGACGTGGAACGCCACTTCTCTGGTGGGGAAGGAACCGGAGCTAGTGTGCGAGGCTGATAGGTTCCGGCTAGAAATAGTCGGCCTCACCTCGACACATGGCTCTGGTTCTGGAACCAGTCTCCTTGAGAGGGGGTGGACGTACTTCCACTCTGGAGTTGCCCACGGTGAGAGGCGCCGGGCTGGAGTGGGAGTGGGTCCTGGGGACTCCCTTGTTCTACTGGGGGACTTCAATGCTCACGTGGGCAATGACAGTGAGACCTGGAGAGGCGTGGTTGGGAGGAACGGCCCCCCCGATCAGAACTCAAGTGGTGTTCTGTTGTTGGACTTCTGTGCTCGTCACGGATTGTCCATCATGAACACCATGTTCAGGCATAAGGGCGTCCATATGTGCACTTGGCACCAGGACGCCCTAGGCTGCAGTTCGATGATTGACTTTGTCATCGTCTCTTCGGATTTGCGGCCGTATGTCTTGGACACTCGGGTAAAGAGAGGTGCGGAGCTGTCTACTGACCACTACCTGGTGGTGAGTTGGCTCCGGTGGTGGGGGAGGAAGCCGGTCAGACCTGGCAGGCCCGAACGTGTAGTGAGGGTCTGCTGGGAACGTCTGCCGGAGTCCCCTGTGAGATGGAGCTTCAACTCTCATCTTCAACAGAACTTTGAACACGTTCCGGGGGATGTGGGGGACATTGAGTCTGAGTGGACCATGTTCCGTACCTCCATTGCTGAGGAGGCCTATCGGAGCTGCGGCCGCAAGGTTGTTGGTGCCTGTCGCGGCGGCAGCCCTCAAACCCGTTGGTGGACACCTTCTGTGAGGGATGCTGTCAAGCTGAAGAAGGAGTCCTATCGGGCCTTTTTGGCCTGTGGGACTCCAAAAGCAGCTGATGGGTACCGGTGGGCGAAGCGGCCTGCGGCTTGGGTGGTTGCTGAGGCAAAAACTCGGGCGTGGGAGGAGTTTGGAGAGGCCATGGAGACAGACTTCCGTATGTCTTCGAGGCGATTCTGGTCCACCATCCGGCGTCTCAGGAGGGGGAAGCAGTGCAGCACCAACACTGTTTATAGTGGGAATGGTGTGCTGCTGACCTCAACTTGGGTCGTTGTGGGCCGGTGGGCGGAATACTTTGAAGACTTCCTCAATCCCACCAACATGCCTTCTGTTGAGGAAGCTGAGCCTGGTGACTCTGGGTTGGGCTCTCCAATCTCTGGGGACAAGGTCACCGAGGTGGTCAAAAAACTCCTCGGTGGCAGGGCCCCGGGGATGGATGATATCCGCCCGGAGTTCCTTAAGGCTTTGGATGTTGCAGGGTTGTGTTGGCTAACGCGACTCTGCAATATCGCATGGACATCGGGGGCAGTTCCCCTGGATTGGCAGACTGGGGTGGTGGTCCCCCTGTTTAAAAAGGGGGACCGGAAGGTGTGCTCCAATTACAGGGGGATCACACTCTTAAGCCTCCCTGGTAAGGTCTATTCAGGGGTCCTGGAGAGGAGGGTCCATCGGATAGTCGAACATTGGATTCAGGAAGAGCAGTGTGGTTTTTGTCCTGGTTGTGGAACACTGGACCAGCTCTACACCCTCAGCAGGGTCCTGGAGGGTGCATGGGAGTTCGCCCAACCAGTCTACATGTGTTTTGTGGACTTTGAGAAGGCGTTCGACCGTGTCCCTCGGGAGGCCCTGTGGGGGGTACTCCGGGAGTATGGGGTATCGGGCCCTTTGATATGGGCTGTCAGGTCCCTGTATGACTGGTGTCAGAATCTGGTCCGCATTGCCGGCAGTAAGTCGGGCTTGTTCCGGTGAGAGTTGGACTCCGCCAAGGCTGCCCTTTGTCACCGATTCTGTTCATTGCTTTTATGGACAGAATTTCTAGGCGCAGCCGAGGTGTTGAGGGGATCCATTTTGGTGGGCTTAGGATCGCATCTCTGCTTTTTGCGGATGATGTGGTCCTGTTGGCTTCATCGGAACGTGATCTGCAGCTCTCACTGGAGCGGTTCGCAGCCGGGATGAGGCTCAGTGCCTCCAAATCCGAGGTCATGGTCTTGAGCCAGAAAAGGGTAGAGTGCCTTCTCCGGGTCAGGGGGGTCGTCCTGCCTCAAGTGGAGGAGTTTAAGTATCTGGGGATCTTGTTCACGAATGAGGGAAGAAAGGAACGGGAGATCGACAGGCGGATTGGGGCAGCGTCTGCCGTGAAGCGGGCGCTGTACCAGTCCGTCGTGGTGAAGAGAGAGCTGAGCCAAAAAGCGAAGCTCTCGATTTACCGGTCGATCTACGTTCCCACCCTCATCTATGGTCATGAGCTTTGGGTCATGACCAAAAGAATGAGATCACGGGTACAAGCGGCCGAAAAAGGTTTCCTCCGCAGGGTGGCTGGGCTCTCCCTTAGAGATAGGGTGAGAAGCTCGGTCATCCGGGAGGGACTCAAAGTAGAGCCGCTGCTCCTCCACGTCGAGAGGAGCCAGTTGAGGTGGCTCGGGCATCTGGTCAGGATGCCTCCTGGACTCCTCCCTGGTGAGGTGTTCCAGGCACGTCCCGCCGGGAGAAGGCCTCGGGGAAGACACAGGACATGTTGGAGGGACTATGTCTCTCGGCTGGCCTGGGAATGCCTTGGGATTCCCCCGGAGGAGCTGGAAGAAGTGGCTGGGGAGCGGGAAGTCTGGGCCTCCCTTCTGAAGCTGCTGCCCCCGCGACCCGACCCCGGATAAGCGGAAGAAAATGGATGGATGGATGGATGGATGGATGGATGGATGGATGGATGGATGGATGGATGGATGGATGGATGGATGGATGGATGGATGGATGGATGGATGGATGGATGGATGGATGGATGGATGGATGGATGGATGGATGGATGGATTACTTAGTGACAAAATCACTATGAAATCACTGTCACTAATCACTACTAGATCAGAATGGAAAATACACTAAACATTGAGAAGAGGTGAGAGTGAATTGAACTGAATTCTGCTTCAAGATTCTTCAGTAGGGAGCAGAATTCATGAATCCATTGATAACGACAAGTATTTCAGGTAAAGCAGCAAAGAAGCTGCAGATCGTCACACCACCACCACCGTGTTTCACTGTAGGGACCACTGAAGATGGGAATTTGCGTCTCTGCGACCCTCCAAAGAAACAAGATTCATTAGGATCCCCATTAGTTTCCACCTAAATGGTTACTAATCTTCCAAGTAATAAAACACAAAAATATGTATACACCATATGAGACCACTTCCTCATTAACATAGATTATGCACAAAATTAGTCAGACATCACATTTTACAAATTACACACATGAAAATAAGATTTAATAAAAATAAGATTTCAGTCCTTCTTTTTAAAAAAGTGTGCTTTTTAAATGTTATGTGTTTAGGTTGTTTATTCCATTCCTGTGTAGACAACAAATTTGTTTTAGGACAAATTAATTTTGTCTCACAAGAGGGGATGGATGGATGGATGGATGGATGGATGGATGGATGGATGGATGGATGGATGGATGGATGGATGGATGGATGGATGGATGGATGGATGGATGGATGGATGGATGGATGGATGGATGGATGGATGGATGGATGGAATACAAAGAGTACTTTGTAATTCCACATGCCATCTTCTCTGACATATTAATTTGCTCATCTGGAACCTGCAAATCTGACAAAAAAAAATCTGAAGAGGGGCAAACATTTTTCTACAGTGCAGCATCTTAACAACAGTGAACCTCTCTGCAGTAGAACAGGTCTGCATATGAAATGTTGCCTTGCAGAGGCTAATACTCAGCCACATAAAGGCACACAGAGTTGATTATGGCTTATTTTAGACCTCAGGAGTCTGCAGCAAACTTCCATATTTCCAGTCATCAGCATGCTCACCACGTGACACCTCCCCCACCTTTTTCTCAATCTTTCTCCCTCTCCTCCGCCTTCTTCTTTTTTCCCCTCTCTCCCGCTGTGTGTCTCCCTCTCTCCCCTTCTCCTCTGGCTCAGTGGTGTGTTTCCAAGAGATAAGACCCTTGCTCATTTCACACATGAGGAGAGTGCAGTTGGAAAAGGCTCTATATGTATGCGTGTGTGTGCGTGGATATACCTGTGTTTGTGACCGTGTGCGTGTATGTGTGTGTGTGTATGATGTGGACGCTTATGTATGTGTTGAAAGTTGGAGAAAAAGAGAGCAACTCACTCAAAGTTTTCTCCACTTGAAGCTGCTCCTAACTCTCACTGATTCGTCTATCCTGCAGAGCAGTCTGACAGGAGCAGAAAGCAACAGCCGCTTCCCTGTTAAAGTCCCTGTTTTCCCCTCAGTGAGCTTTCAAAATACAGATCAAAGTCGAGGCTACCATTTTTGTTGTGCTGCCGAATGCAAATAAAGTGAAGATTCAAAAGGTTTTGCAAAACCACTCTGTGTTTCTGGGTAACAAACTGGTAGAGGATCAACACCAGAGGGGCGTCAGCCAGGAAGCAAAGTCGGCAAGGTAAAAAACAGAAACAGGAAAACAAGATTAAAAGCATCGAGCTTTGCTTGAGGCTCAGCGAGGTCAGGTGAATACACAAAGTTGCTAAATGCTGTCAAGTGCCAACAAGCCAAAAAAAAGTAAAAAACTAACAAAAAGCAAAACAGAAGCTAACATAATTGGGTTCTGCTTAAATGAATCCCTCAGGTCATTGTACGCCACCCACAAATATTGCCATGATGTTGCATATGTGTTGATATGCTGAAAGAAAATGAGAATCTGCTTTGGTTTCTACAGAGAGAGTCAAGTTGACACTAAACAGGGAGGTTAACTTAGTGACATTCGTTCTGGATGTTAGTAACGGATATGCAGACCCGCAGCATGTCATTCATGAGCGTCACAACATCCAAATGTATGATGTTGTGCTTATATACGGACTTAAGCACAGTTCCTTAATATACATTTCCATATGCAGATACGTGTAATGCCTATACGACAAGGTCAAATACACAGAATGTGAAATTAAGGGACGTCGTTATGTATTCTTCAGGCACATAGTGCCATTTACCAGCACAGTCAAATGTCTGTGTTACTTTAATGATATACTTTATATCTTAAACACAATAATTTAATGCTTTGTTAAATTACTAACAAAGCGTTAATAACACAGGTCCGATTTGGAATTGGGCCTGTGTCTCTTTAAGAAGGTCCTGTTGCTGTTTGGAAACCATCCATTATGGTGGTTTCAACTGTTCTGAGGAGTGTTGGCCTGAGAAGGTGCTCCTATGATGAGCTCAGCTGACGCTCAGTTCCACCAGGTGTTTGCTGCTGCCACTAGTCTAGAGGAGCTGAGAGAGGGCGGGGTGCTCTGTGAGGTGGAAGCTCAGATGCAGACTGCAGCTCTGAACATGAGCATTGTGAGAGAAAGCGTTTAAGCATCCTCCAAATGGTTGCTGTAGTAGATTCAAGGATTGATCAAACATGGATGAAATAATCAAAGCAACATTCCAGGTATATTTGTAACATTATGACATGATGTAAAGTTCAAAGGAGTCAATTTCAAAGGAATAAGAACACCACTTCTCAACAATTATTTTCAACAAAGCAAAACTAAAAAATGAACAAACAAACAAGCAAACCAACAAACAAACAAACAACAAAACTTGCTTGCAATAGGTGTGAGTGTAAGCCATTTGTCGCATTTGTGTTTTTTGTTCTCAGGAGGAATTAGGGTTTTGACTCATAACCACTCAGAGTGCTTCTGTGAAATAAAATGACCCAAATGATTTATCTTTTTTTAGCTTTGTTTATTTTCTCCGCTCTAGAAGAACAACATCTGCCTGACATAACATGTTTTAAACTCGGCCATTTACACTGCTTTCGTTAACCTTTCTGTCCACTGCAGCAGAGTCTATGCAATGCAGCTGAGTAATAACTTCACAGTTTTCGTTGTCCCTGCTTCTGGCTTCTATGGCTACAGTTTGGCAGGAGAACAGGTGTTCATGATGGTGCTTATTTGCACAATCTGTTTGGCCCCTGAAGAGCAGAGAGGAGGCATCACTTCTGGGGAACTTTTGGACAGATTAGAAAAACCCACCTGGCTCGTTCAGCAGAGAGCACATTAAGGCCTGGGTCAGACTCTGGTGTGTCGGGCATCAGACACTGACCTGGAGCTGTAGTCTTCAAAAACATTTGACCGGATCCAGAACATTATAATGAATGAGACAGCCCATTGTGTCGTAGTGCACACCAACACCTCCGATTTGACCTTCTAAGTCATCAAAGAGCTACTTTTCCACAGGACACTTCAAAATGTCCTGCCAGACCAGCTGTCCACCAACATGGTATCCTGGGACGCCCCAAATATTAGAAAAATGCAGTGTGACCTTGTATAGCATTAGCTCACAAAGCTTTATCTGAGTGTGTACCTGGATAGTTTAATTCTGCTAATTTAGGAATGTAAGAAACTGAAATTAATTCATGATGTACTTACTTGCCAATAATGTGTCAAACCTTTGGTGTGAGCCTGTTGTCTTTTTTAATGAATAAATTGGATGTTATTTACATAAATAATGGTGTGACAACAGTCTCAGTTATATATTCTGATATTTTGGTTCTGATTTTTTTCTTTTTCATTAGTGGTAGGCAGAAATGGTTAACATAGGTATCTGTTATGGTTCTAAACAAAACCAAAACATCACAAATATTAAATAATCAAGCTGCTACAATAATTCAGCAGGAAATATCTTGAAGGGCGATTCAATAATCAAGAAAATTGTAAGGGTGCTGAAATACTGAGTTCCTATAAATCAAGGATAAAAGCAAATGTCTTCAGTTTCCTTTGATTCCATGTAACTGTAACATTGATCAATATTATAGTATTTGAAGATTATTTGATGATGGCATTTGATAAAATGTAATGGCTTCCCAGATAGCACACAATATTAAATAAACGTTGAAAAATAGTTAGAATCATTGATTTTTGGTTGAAGTCGACAAATGACGGTGGATCAACCATCAAACAACCATCCAATCAAACTGTTGAAACTATGTCATTGAATCAATGTTGTTTTGTGGTTGAAATCTGATGACTGAAATGCCGAGGTCTGATTCATGGTTGATATTTGGTTGAAGTCGACAAATGACGGTGGATCAACCGTCAAACAATCATCCACCTCTAGCCAACTAACGTTGAAACTGTGTCATTGAATCAATGTTGAAATCTAATGACTGAAATGCATTTGTCTGATCAACATCTCATCAATGTCAGCTGTTTTTCCGCACCCCTTCCCCTCCTCTCCTCCTCATCCGAGCCCAACCACACAGCTGCTTTGCTGTTGATGTTAATTCAATGTTGAATTATTATTACGAAGGTTGCATGTATGGTTGAGGTCAACAACTGACGGTGGATCAACTATAAAACACACTCTAAAAATGAAAATAGTTGAACCAACTTAATTGAATTGCTTCTGTAGGTAACAAGCAATTCAATTAAGTTTATCCAACTTAATTTATTAAGTTTAACCAATTCAATATATTATAATCATCCAACTCAATTTGTTAATTTATTTTTAACAAATGTATTAAGTATGTTTAAGATAACAGATTTAAGTCAGTCTTACTCAAATCATTTAGTTTACTTCAAAAATGGTAAATAAACATACATAGCACATTTCCAGTCATTTTGACCACTGAAAGCACTTTACACTGGAGTCACATTTACACATTTATTTAATGCACAGATCAGTTAGGTGCCCAGGGGGGCACATTGGCATGTGGCAGGAGGGAGCTGAAATTGAACCGTCAACCTTCTGATCACAAGACAACTGCTCTACCCACAGAGCCACAGTGGCTTACCAGGGAATCTGTCCCTGGTTAGCTTGAGTCATTGTGTCAGACAAGGGATACAAATTTAATTTTAGGTGAGGGTTTTAAATTTTCACATTTTATTTTGTTAAAGATCTTTTTGGCTCTAGTGGACTTTATTTGATAGTTAATTGACAAGAAAGGGGGTAATGAGAAAAAGGGGAAGACATGCAGCAAAGGTTGCCAAGGCCAGGAATCGATCCTGCAACAGCTGCGTCAGGGACTGGGGCAGTGGGGGGGAACTCCAGGCCTTGAGGGCAGGGCTCCAGCAACTTTTAGATGTGTCTCTACTTCAACACACCTGAGTCAAATAATAAGGTTGTTAGCAGGACTCTGGAGAACCTGACTGCATTGAGGAGGTGATTCAGCTATTGGATCCAGGTGTGTTCTACCAGGGAGACATCTAAGAGTTGCAGGACACCGGCCCTCAAAGACCAGGATTGCCCACCGCTAAGGCCCCCATGTGTGCAATCTGTGCAGTTTGTTGCACCCCTCATCACCTTCTCATCTCCCCCTACTCCCTCCCAAGGCTCCCCACACCCACCTGCCCCTCCCAGCCTTCCCCTCTTTACCCCCTCTCATTGCACAACTTAATCAAAAATAATAATAAAAACCATGTTCCAGAGTGGTTCATTGTACATAAAGTATTTTTGTGAATAATATTCAAACTAATGTTAATGTTCACTGATTGCTTTAAAGACCCAGAGTCATGCTATATTGGAGTGGTAGTGGTCATTCCACATCACAAAAAGGACTTAAGAAACTACAGATTTTTCAGTATTCAGTTGCTTAACTTTCAAGTTTAAATTGAAGAACAAAATGGTTGAAAGTATGTGACACTTTCTGATAGAGTATAAACATTTGTATTCTTTTTTTTTAAAGCTTTGTTAGTTAAGCATTAAATATAACTCATGGATTATGAATCATATTCTGTATAAACTAAAAAGGAGACAGCTCAAAGTAGAATTGAGTAAATAATTAATTAATTAATTAATTAAATTAATAATTAATTGCTAAAAACATTTTAGTAATTAATTATAAAAAAAATAATCTATACTGTCACGTAACTTTTGAAAAAATAACTTTTAGAATGTATTTTTTTCTGTCAACTTTCATTTAACACACCAGTCCAGTTGGTGGCAGTAATGCGCTTTCAAAGTCGGTCAAGCAGCCGCCATTATACTCCAGAGGAAGATTTGCACTGGTGGTAACGAGTGCTAACTGCTACACCCAACATGAACGAAAATACCTGTGCGTTGTGTGAAATGGTGGGAAAAGTCCTATTTCATGGAGTTACCTTTTCAGTATCGTTTTGGAGGCATTTCTTTGGAGGGCCGCACAGCCCTCCATGTGCTCACCAGAGGTAGCCTGACTGCCATTAGGTACCGAGATGAGATCCTCAGACCCCTTGTGAGACCATATGCTGGTGCGGTTGGCCCTGGGTTCCTCCTAATGCAGGACAATGCTAGACCTCATGTGGCTGGACTGTGTGACTGGCCCGCCCGTTCCCCAGACCTGAATCCGATTGAGCACATCTGGGACATCATGTCTCGCTCCATCCACCAACGTCACGTTGCACCACAGACTGTCCAGAAGTTGGCGGATGCTGTAGTCCAGGTCTGGGAGGAGATCCCTCAGGAGACCATCCGACACCTCATCAGGAGCATGCCCAGGCGTTGTAGGGAGGTCATACAGGTACGTGGAGGCCACACACAATACTGAGCCTCATTTTGACTTGTTTTAAGGACATTACATTAAAGTTGGATCAGCCTGTAGTGTGTTTTTTCACTTTTATTTTGTGTGTGGCTCCAAATCCAGACCTCCATTGGTTAATAAATTTGATTTCCATTGATGATTTTTGTGTGATTTTGTTGTCAGCACATCCAACTTTGTACAAAACAAAGTATTCAATAAGAATATTTCATTCATTCAGATCTAGGATGTTTTATTTGAGTGTTCCCTTTATATTTTTGAGCAGTGTATATATATATACACACACACACACACACACACACACATTTATTTAATCGCCGAATAAGTAAAAGTTGAACTATGAACACAGAGCATGCTCATTGCTCATTGATTTCATCTCCAGTCATGGTGGCAAACATCGCAGTGGGAGGGAGGGTGAGAACAGTCATGGTGCTCCTTCTGCTTGGTTACTTGTTGCGCCGTTGGACAATTGAATGTTATTTACCGTTAATTGCGATGTTTCAGTTGTGGTTTCTGACATGAGCAATATGGGCAACCGCCCAGGGCGTTATTTTTCTAGGGATAGCAGGAGATCTCTGCGGATTGTAGCACAGCGGTGAAAGCAAAACAGAATAAAATGAGTTTTAACTGATACTGGCTAAATATATTTCAGCTCTAAGTATTTAATATCTAGGTGTTTTTATGGGAATGTGGATCTTTCAGATCAATCTGAAAACCAATTTTGATAGGTAAACTTAATTTTATTGTGTCACGTAGCACAGGGCGCTGGTCTTGGTCTCGGGTTCGGTGGTCTTGACTATAACTCTGCTACATGGCTCCTTGGTTGCCTGTCCTCCCCACACACACCTTCTTTACATCCCCTTTCAGTTGGATTTCTTTCTAAATAAATGTCACTAATGAAGTTCATGCTATGTTAGGACAAGATGTTTCCATCCCTGAAATTATGATCCATAGAATCACATATCTAAGTCTAAACTGTTACAGAGAATAAACCCAATAAGAACATGTTTAATCTGTGGTAGTGTTAATTAAAATGGCACATTTCTGATGTATTAAAATTAAATATGATCGGCACACTCAATGATATTAGCGATTAGGTACTGCATTCAGCAAGTACTTTTACTTTTAATAGTTAAGTATTTTTAAAAGCAGGTACTTTTTTACTTCTACTTAAGTAAAATGTTAATGTGGTACTTTGACTTTTACTTGAGTACATTTTTGACTGTGTATTTGTACTTTTACTTAAGTACATTTTTTGAGTACTTTCTCCACCACTGCTTGTTAGGTGCCTTTGATCACAGAACTTTGACTCGTGGCAGTGCAGAAAGCTGAAATTGAATTCACTACTTCCCATAGGAAGAAAGCTACAAGTGCCATTAAACCAGAGTTGCTTTAAAAATCTTAAACATGCATGTCATTTTGACATCCAGTGTTTGGAGGACAGGCAGACATGTTTAAATGTTGGATTTAAAATTTGGAGATCAACAGTACAGGAAACCAAGCAGAAAAGCTTAGTTAAGCCAATTAGGTCCTTGAACATTTAGGGTGCATTAACACTGCAGCCTGAAGTGACCCAATTCCGTTTTTTTTGACGTAATGTGACCTGTATCCGATCTTTTCATGGCAGCGTGAACAGCACAGGTGGGATTCCTTTTCAAATGTGATCCATATCCGACATGTATCCAATTCAAATGCGACCTAACCTTCAGGTCGCATTCATCCAAACTGAACGTCACTGATTCTCGATAAATCTCACTATTCTGCGTCCTGATACGCGCAAGCGGTAAGAAAAACAACAAACATGACGAACTATATGAGGATTAAGTTGTTAATATGTTGCTCCGGCTGGATAACAACTTCAAATATGTAAGCTAAGCTCCACTGTTAGCCTCCATGTTTACTTCCGCAAGCACTGAGCACTACTTCCCTTAGAATATAAAACAAAGGGCAGACAACTTCAGCTTAATTCAGCGTATGAGTCAGACTTGAAGGACCCTTCCAGCAGGTAGAGCTGTCACTGGTGGGTGGACACTGGGTCTGACGAAAGTTCTCACACTTAGTTAAGATGAAGTCTTCTTATTCATTGCCATGGCAAAATATAGCAATCCAATGTGGTGCTATTTTAGGAAGTGTTAACATAGTGCCTTATTCCTCTAAGCTTTGGTATCTTAGCAATCAGACACCCACAGTGAGTTACATTCAAACTATACGGTTAATATCAAATAACACTTTTGTGCAGTTCAGTGCCAAATGTAAATGCCACTGTGTCTCCTCTGAGGATTCTGTCATTTATGGAACTTATGCAATGATATCGCAGACCTGCAGTAGGAGGATTTATGTAAATCCCACATATCTAATAATCATTGATGCTTTAATCCTCACTGCTTTTCTGAAGCTTTTACTGCATTTTCTGAGATTTATTCCATTAATTTAACTGTTCTTGTTTAAACAATCCATTTGAAGTTCCAATATAAAGTGCTATAATCGGCATGCAGAAATTGTGTGAATTACTCAGAACTTAATATGTGTCATAATATTTTATGTCTCTCAACTTGAAGGACCAGATCTTATGAAACCACATCATTTTTGTTGGCATTCTATCATGTAACACCAACACATTTCTCATCAGAGCTTTGGCTTTTTTGATAGTTATGTTAGTTTTACTTGTGGTGTTCTCAAGGAATATATTTTTCTAATAAAGTGAAGTTTGTGTTAGGTCCCAACCAAACTCAGTCTTCAATTTCATCATTAGAGTCAATCAAACATGGAGTTGTAAACTTACATCACCACTTAACTGTATAATGGGTTTATTAATCAGAACAAAAGATGTACATCAGTTTAACATCTATAGGTCATTTAAAAATCTTGGTAAAAATCTATTGATGAGTTTTTGACTTGTTCTTTTTTTAGTGGTTTCGTTTATTTTTACACTGAAAAAAACTCCAAGCAAGTAAAACACATGAGAGCGTTCAGTCTTGTTTATCTAACATATGAACCAAATGTCAATACAGCAAGAAGGTGCTAAATTAGTAATTTTCTGGCTACTATCTTAGTTTCAATTACCTGAGTTGTATATCGTATGGATTTCATAAAGATGTCTTGATAGTTGTATGCACAACTTTAAGCTTCACAAAAAGACTGCTGGTTTATGAAGTCTTTAAGTCAAGGAAAATAGCAGTATGCTAACATTCACTATGTTAAACCAAAGACGTGTCATATGTTAACAACCTTTGGGATTGTTATCATCAATTAGTATTTTTGTATCAACTGACATATATAATATGTGTTCTTCAGAATGCATAGGATTCAACTAGGATTTTTACTAACGAACCAAATAAGCTCTTTAGGCATGCATCTAAGTTCCCTTTTTATTCTGATAATATTAACCAGTTTCTAGAAAACTTTAATATCCCCAAAAGCCAGAGCCTCAACTGCAGCAGAAATTGCTGCAGCTGGAAGAGATTTTACTTTCAATAAAATCTTTATAATTTCCTGGGTTTGATGGCTTCCTCCATGGCATTCATTAGAGGATCTATATTGCCTCCTTCCTGCCTGAGTCATTTTTTGCAAAAGTGATTTTGGTAACAAAAAAAAAAAATGCACCTCTTTTTTGCCAAAAAATGAATTGGACAAAAAAAAAAAATCACTTTTGTTTAAGAAAATGACATGTGACTTAGGTCATTATCTTAGGAAGATGACAATGAGAAACTGGCTCTACTACTGTTTTTTTAAGGATCCATTGAAACATGGCTCTGTCTCCCTTCTTTTACTGTTAAAAGAAGGAAAGGATCCTGCCTGTTGTAGCTCCTATAGAGCTGTAAGTCTTTTTAATGTAGGTGTTAAGATTTTGTTTAAGCTGTTAGTGCCTCCCTTATTATTGTCTACTCTTCCTTTTTCTCTGTCACCTATAGGGAACCGTGTTGTAAAACCAGGGTTTGTCATCGTAAAAAACATTTACTGTTTCTGCTTCCTCCAGTGGTATTCTAGCAATGCTAAATGTTGTCTATGGAGTGAGGAATGTGAGCTGATGAAGTGTGGTGTACGATAGCATAATTTTCACAAAAACCTTTTAGCTCCTCTGAAGTGTACTGTGGACCTTTGTCTGAAAGCAGGATGGTTGGGATGCCCTGTCTGCTAAACTGGTCTGTCAGTGATAGTATGACTGCACTCACCTCAGCTACTTGGGAGAAACCATCATCTTTGACTATTTGCATTTGTCTCTGAGACACTTAATACTCAGCAATTTCTATGGTGTCAGATTCTCACCTCTATAAAGGAGTCTTACTTGCACTCTTTTTTTGAGAACTCCTGAAATTATGGCATTAACTATCATGTCATCTACATCAGCATATTCAATTCATTATCAACAGCCTTAAATCCTTTACAAAATTGCCAAAACTCTCATGTGATAGATATAAGCCCCCTGCAAAGATGACACAGCTAATTTGTCTTTCAACTGTTCACTTAAAGGTGCATTATGTACGTTTTATTAAAAAAATCAAATTATCTATCTATCCATATAGATATATATAGATAAGCTTATCTTATATATCTGAGATAAATAAGATAAGCTGATATATTAGTGACGTGCGGTGAGGTTTAAAGAAGGCCTTCGACACCATAAACCACACCATTCTTCTGGAAAAGTTAAATAGATATGGTATAAAAGGTACAGCTTTACAGTGGGTATCTAGTTATTTGGAAAATAGGAAGCAGTTCGTGCAGGTGAATGATGCAAGATCTGAACTCTGTAACATTACATGTGGGGTTCCTCAGGGTTCTGTACTTGGGCCAAAGTTGTTTCTTTTATATCTGAATGATTTAGTAAATGTATCAGGGCTTCTTAAATGTGTGTTATTTGCAGATGATACTACCTTTTTCTGTTTAGGAAAAGACATAGAACAAATGATGGAGATGATACAAACAGAATTCATTAAGATACAAACTTGGTTTAAATTAAATAAATTAACATTAAATTTGAATAAGACGAATTACATGATATTTAGTAAAAAAAAAAAAGTTATCGATCTTCCTTTTGAAGTCGATGATGTTGAGCTCTGTAGGGTTAATGAGGTTAAGTTCTTGGGTGTTATCATTGATGAAAAGTTGACATGGAAACCCCATGTAAATTACTTAAAAACAAAAATAGCCAAATCTATGGCAGTATTGTACAAAGTAAGGGATTTATTTCATGACAAAGCTTTATTTATGTTATATAATGCACTAATTGCTCCACACCTGACTTACTGTATTGAAGTCTGGGGGAAAGCATGTAAAACAATTACAAATCCCATCTATATTTTACAGAAACGAGCAATAAGATGTATCACCAGGAAACATTATAATCACCCGTCAAATGCTTTATTTTGTCAGTTGAAATTCTTGAAATTTTATGAGTTGGTTGATTTCAATATTTTGCAGGTTATGTATAAAGCTCATAAAAGCTTATTACCTCTTAATATGCAATTATACTTCGTTAAGAGAGCAAGTAACTACAATCTTAAGGGTATAGAAATGTTTGTAAAGCCTAAGATTCGGACAAATTTGAAGGACCGATGTACATCAGTACAAGGTATACGATTGTGGAATAATCTGGAAAGTGATTATAAAAATGCTGGTTCGATAGATATATTTAAGAGAATGATAAAAGTTAAGTTGTTGAAAGTATATTCAAATGTATAATGTGCAATCATAAAAGTTGTTGTACAAGAAGGAGCTGATGTTTATTTTTTTTCTTTCTTCACTTTTTTGTAATGCTTTATTAATGGAAAACTATTATTGTTAGAATGTGTTTATTGGAAAAAAGGGGCAGATATTAATAAGAATTTTATTCTTCTACTGCTACCTTTCATTTTATTTTTATTTTTGATTTGTGTTTTGTATATTCTTTTTGTATGTATAGCATCTGTTTTGTTTTAAATGAAATGAATAAATTTATTTAAAAAAAAAAAAGGTTTATGGCTGGTGAGGCACTGACTTAATTATAATCGGATTTACAAATCGATACCTCCTGCATGTTATTGTTTACATAAGGAAATTTCGCGCATGCGTACAATGCTGGAGGGCAAAAAGGCTACTCCTTTACATGCCATCCATAGCCGCGCCGCCGCAGAATAATTCTGTTATCTCAATCAAACTTATACATGTAGATATTATTAATTTCGTGCTGTGCTTAACAGCAAATGGAGAAACCATTAAAGTACAACTCAAAACCATGTCTTTCTCGCTCTCTGCATCAGCGCAGCTACTGTATGACTAGCTCGTTGTTACTGTCTCTTACTCTGCAGTTGTGGAGTCACAATGTCTGGGTTCATGAGCGCCCCCAGCGATGAGGCACGAGAACTACCTGCCTCACCTCGAATCTGTTCTCTGACGTTACTGATTGCTCCTTAGCACACGAAACACGTTACACACACAGTTGGGGACAATAAAAACACAGTACATTAAATACATAAGCTAAATTATTGAAAATCAGTTCATACATTAAAGGTTTTTAACAATTTTATTGGCGACGTACAGACAGGACGAACTTGCTCTCATAGAATGGCAACCGGTGCAGTTAGTGAGAGGTTGCGTAATCCCAGGTGAGGCTCAGCTCACTGCTGCTTCACCGGCTTCGCTTCCAAGCATTTGAATGGGAAAATGCGAAAATTTAGCGATTTTGAAGAAAAAATTATCAGATTTGGTTAAATTAAATGAAAAATAGGTACTTTATAGTACAAACCACAGGGTGAAAATATCTTTATAAAAGATTTTATTACTTTTTCCATGATGACAGGTGAGGCTCTGCCTTACCTGTCTCCCCTGACCTCATGTCACTAATATATATATATATATATATATATATATATATATATATATATATATATATATATATATATATATTTTTTTTTTTTTTCTTTTACATATTTGTACAAACTGTCACCAAGTTGTGACAGCATGTTAATGAGACAGATCATCTGTGAAAAGATTGAGCTATAAATTACAACATACAAACCAAAACAGAGTGCAATATGTAACTGAAAGTAACAACTATAATAAGACCAGTTGGAGGAACAGACATCTTGTTTAGCGTCAACAGTGAAGCATCTAGATATGATGCATGAGGGAAGATTCTTCTTCACTATCCTGGCCAACAATAATCACAAAACACAAATAAAGGTAGGGATCAAATTGACCAATAATCCAGGTACAATACAATACAAAAACATTCTCTAATATCTCAAGGGAAACACGAAGAAACATGATTTAGCTTTATGTTCAAACAGATTTGCAAAACAGCAAATCAGCAGAAGAAAAGCTGTGAAACACAAACACGTTAAGCACTAATTAAGCAGTGGAGATGTATCTGTTGAAAACCTGTAATTTTCCACTCTTTACAAATGGAAAGGGCTGGACTCATTACAGTCGTTTCTCAGATAAGCTTCAGGCTGCTTGCAAGAATGAATTTTAGCATTCATTTAATTCCATTTCATAGAATGCATACATTATGAATTGTACAGAATATTTATAGCAACCTTCCAATTACATTCCTTCTTCTCCAGGCTGATATTGTATTTGAGCTGTTACAGACTTCTCACTGAAGACTAAAGAGATATATGAGACTGACGGTAGGTATGCAAGTTTCCGTCGTTAGCTGACAACAATAAAGTTGTGCAGACAACACTGCCAAAATAATTGTGAATTATTATTTTGATCTTATATATTTTGCAATATGATTAAAGCACAAAATAGTAGGTGCCTGCAGTTATCATGTTAGCAACTTGAAACACTTTGAATTTCTTGAATGTTTAAGTAAGGATTCAAAAACACTCATACACAGGACCTGTCTTAAGATAACCATCCCCAAGACACCATGGGTAATATGATATAAAATTGATATATTATAGGCAGTCAATTTCAACTGAGCATGGTAAGTCAAAGTAATTTTCATCTTTTCTTGTTAGCTGTGTTTACGGTAGTCATTTTACCAAGACCTGCATGGTTCCTTGAATCTGTTGGCATTTCTCAATACTTGTCTTCATAATTTTTATGATTTTGCAATTCAGGACTTCTGACTTGGTCTGGTAGATGAATAATACATTTGTGTGACACTGTTCAAATAAGAGAACCTAACAGAATGGTCTGTTTGGCAGAAACTGAGCAGTGATTACATGACTTGATGGCTGGCAGTGTGGTTGAGAAATCAGTTTACCACAAACCTGCTGCTAACTAAGTGGTTAATAACTTAAGGTTAAGAACGCTGCCTTATTTAGATCTTCAGAAGGATGCAGTTACACCAATGACAATGACTTGGTTCATTTATTTATTTATCGATGATGACATTGGGTGGGGGTTATTGGAACTTCTGTACTTACTGGGTAGAAGCTTAAACTATGAAAGTCAAAATTATAATTAGCAATTACCTCTGGTCCAGCACTTAATCGGTTTGAATCTTTTTCAAGAACCAAGGTGCTGGTTTTGTTGGACCCCAAAGCAGCCTTTGACACTGTTGACCATGACATATTACTGAAACGACTGGAGAGTTGGGCAGGCCCTTCTGGTCAAGTATTTCCATCCATTCATCCATTTTCTTACACCTTGTCCCTTAGTGGGGTTGGGAGGGTTACTGATGCAGGGAGGGCAACACAGAGACACACAGGACAAACACCCATGCGCACACACACACTCACACCTAGGGATAATTTAGACGTACCAAACCCCCCAGTTTCATATGCGCATTCACCGAACTCTTCGCCAAACTCTTCGTCGAACCCCTGAGTCCGACTCATCAAACCCCTGGGGTTCGATCAAACCCAGGTTAAGAATCACTGATTTAGACAGACCAATTACCCTGACAGTCATGTTTTTGGACTGTGGTAGGAAACCGGAGTACCCGGAGAAAACCCACACATGCACAGGGAGAACATGCAAACTCCATACAGAAAGACGAGGGCCGGGAATTGAACCCAGAACCTTCTTGCTGCACCAACTGCGCCACTGTGCAGCCCTGGTCAAGTATTTAATTTTTTCAAATCTTACATAAAGAACAGGAATGTCTTTGTTTCAGTAGGTAACTTCTCATCAAAGCAGTCAAAAGTCACATACGGAGTCCTGGAATGATGTAAGAATGACTTTACATTATTCCAGTGCTTGGATGTGCCTTAACTTTCTCCAGCTGAATGGAAAGAAAACCAAAGTAATTACCGTTGGTCCAAAGGAGGAACGATCTAGAGTCAGCACACAGCTTCAGTTATTACAGCTAGAAACCAGCGACCAGGACCAAAAACTTAGTGTAAAAATGGACTCAAACCTGAACCTTCAGAGACACATAAAGACGGTTACATAGTCGGCCTTCAATCACATGAAGAACATTTCCAGGACTAGAGGACTAAGGTCTCAGTGAGATCTATAGGAACTCATCCATACGTTTATCTTTAGTCACATTAATTACTGCAGCAGTGTCTTCTCAGGTCTGCCTAAAACATCAATCCTCCAGCTGCAGCTGATCCAGAACGCTGCTGCTGCTGTTCTGACTAAAACCAGAAAGATAGAGCACATCACCCTAGTTCTAAAGTCAATACACTCTCTCTCTGTAGCTCAGAGAATAGACAGTTGCTAGTTTATAAATCACTGAATGTCTTAGCACTGCAATACATGAAATATCTGCTGTTATCAACTTCTAGACCTCTCAGGTCTTCTGGTTCTGGTCTGCTCTGCATCCCCATTCAGCTTCTGTGCACCAGAAATCTGAAACAAACTTCCAGAAAACTGCAAAACAGCTGAAACACTGAGTTCCTTTAAAGCAAAATTAAGAACCCAGCTGTTGGAGCTTCCTGGAACTGGAGCATTAATCAGTATACCTGATGTATGTTTGCTTCATGATTGTGATGATGGCATTTGACAAAATATAATGTTTATTGCTTATTTCAAAACTGGTCACTGTATTATGTTTTTATGGTGCAAGTCATTTTGAACTGCCTTGTTGTTTAAATATGCTAATGGACAAATAAACTTGACTTGACCTTTGGCAGAGTTGTAAATGTGATGATGTGGTGTTAATGTCTTTGACAAGCAGCAGAGCAACACAAACTCCAGATCTTGCACGTTTAGTGTGTATCTTCTGTGGCTGACAGAAAATGATTAAATAGAAAATGAATTACATTAAATGAAGTCCATAAATCATGTTGTTACTTTGTCAGTGATTTACAAAAGCAACACGCCAACAATCAATTGCTTAATTATCTGAAAATGACCTGGTTAATAATGCTTTCCCACAGTTTATCAGTTGACCTGTTACTAAGATGTTGCTCACAATATATCTAATAATTAAACTGCTCAAGCTGCTTTGCATCACTCAGCACCTTCACCATGACAAAAACCTAAAAAAACTCCTACAAAATAACATTTATTGACCTAAATGTGTTTTTGTTTGTTTTATTTTTTTTTACAATAACATGAATTCATGCAGTTTGCCATTTACAGTTGGCCTCACAATAAATCTTAATTCTTAGACTGAAGGCAACTGAAAATCAAAATATTTTCAATAAGCACCTCTACATCATCTACTGCTGCTGCTGAATTTTGAAATGGATTGAATAGATTTATTGTACCTTGAAATGACATTTGATGTGAATTGGGGCTATGTAAACTGAACTGAATTGAAATACTTAAGCATTTCAGATTATGTGCTGGATGACTGAGAATCTATATCAGTAAACCCAAACAATATTTTTCATAGAAATAAATGTATTGAAATCGGTGTGAATTAAAGGCTGTCTACAAAACAGTTATTTCTGCTTCTTCTTCCACAGTGTGACTCATCTCTGCTGCTGTGGCTTCTTATTGTGAGAGACTTTTCAATTATCTGTTATCTGTAATTTGGGTTTTAAACTGCACAGCTTCCTATTTATTTATTTTTCTTGTTTCTTTAATCTAACAGCTATTGATTTTACTTAAGTAATTTCTCTTCAGCTGTCCAAAATGGCAACAAACAAGGAAAGCTACCTTTCATGGGCCAAAATAACCATGACCTTTGTCCTGGAAATATTGAGTTTGATCATTTTGCCTTGTTATAGGAGTCAAATAAGTCGATCCCAATTTAAATGAATGTCAAAGTTAATTTTTCAGAACCAATCATGACTCTTCTGTCATCAAGGTGATTTTAGCCAAGGCTTCCCTGTTCTTCTGGACAGCTTGATTGTTAGCCACAACAAAATAAACTTAATCCTAGAGTGTGCCACACATTTATCTATGCTTGTTTTTTCTGCTCCTTTTGCACTTTTATTTATATATTTTTTTACCTTTTCTAGAAATTAAAGGTAGCTAGATGTAGGAAGTATGGGACTACTAGTACCTACTTTTTAATATTTTGTGTAATAAAACGAGAGAAAAACAAATACAAAGTAACATTCACATGCTGTTATAGACTGCATGAATGTGTCTGAACAACTTCATAAAATCATATATAACTGTACTGTCAATAAATGACAGATATGACTATCATAACTGTCAATACAGTTTTTTTTAAAAAACTCTGTTAACATATTGTTAACAAAGTTAACAATATGTGCACCTTATATATTAGATAAGTGTTTCCCAATCCTGGTCTTCAGGGCACACTGCCCTGTATGTTTTAGATGTTTTCTTGTTTCAGCCCAGGTGATTTCAATTGGCTGCTGAACTGTAATCAGCTGAATCAGGTGTATTGAAGCAAGGTAACATCTAAAACGGTCAGGGCAGTGGACCTTGACGGCCAGGGTTGGGAACCACTGCATTAGATGATTTATTGTGGAAAACCTTTAAATGTTAATAACCACCAACCTGTTCATGGTGAATTCTGTCTGTTGGCAAATGATCGCTGGAGATAGGCACCAGCCCACCAAAAACATAGGGGATCAAACACAATGTGCAACAGTCTGGAGAAAACTTTTTTAAAAATCCTGTTGCCTGGGGGTCACCAAGACAGTTTCACACAGTTTTCACTCCTGAGATGCTCTCCTTATCTCAAATACGGGAGAAAAGATTTTGTACCACCACCAGACTTCTCATTTCACATGTTTTCCATCTTAATGGGATTGCTCTAGAAATAGTCTCAGACCGTGGTCATTGGAGCACAGTCTGAATTCTCATCTAGGTTTGCTAGTGACAGAAGTAGGACAGTTTGTCCTGTAACTATTGGGTAGATGGTTGTGTCCTTGGCCAAGACACTTCACCCCCCTTCCCTGCTGGTGGTGGTCAGTAGGATGGATGGCAGCTTCGCTTTTGTCAGACTGCTATGGCTACAATCCTGAAGCTTGCTATGCGTGTCAAAAGGAACGAGTGATTTCACTGCAAAGTGTCTTTGAGTGTCCAGAAAAGTGCTTTATAAACTCTGATGTCATTTCATTTAATAGTTTTCACCTTCATTCTAACATGCAGAGTGAGAAGATTCAGCAGGTAGAGGATTCATCCACCTGTGAAAGATAAAAGTTGTAATGTGAGCACAGTTCTACTACCAGTTTTTAAGGTTAAGCTCCATTGTATAGTTATAGTTCAGCTCATTATATAGTATTTCTAGTGCTGTAAAATAATTGTATTTTCATTACATCATTGCTATAAGATCATTCTCAAAAACATCTAGCAAAATGAGAGTGCTCTGTAGAAAACAGAGCAATAGTTGACTACTTCAGTAGTTGGTGTATTTTAATAATTTAGATAAAGTTAGCATGAATTCTCCTTAGAATTTAAAAATGAGCCCTAAAGCATGCTTAAATGATACTGTCCTTTATTAGATCAACTTGTTTTCTCTGTGTGAACACTGCCAATCACATCCCAGCCACATGCACATCTTCCAATCCCAGTCAGGCATAAGCCGGTGTGATCCCGCCCCTCAGGGGGGCCATATGCCCACAGGAAAAAAAAAAAAATTAAACTGCCCGTTTATTAATTTGTTTTTTAATTGAATTTCTCCTGCTATTTCTTTGCTTAGTTAATCCCTGCGCTGGCCTCTAGGCAGATGATTGGCGTGTAATTACCGGCTGTTGCCGTGTGCGCTTCCTTGTGCTTCTCTTCTCTGAAGGCTAAGGCAGTAAAATCTTTGGCCCATCTCTCCTCTCCATATCGGCCCCATGGCTCTTTCTGCCATCCCACAACTTCTGCCATCCTTGAATCTAACCAACATCTAAAGAAACATCAGTCACATTTTTTTTAAGCGGAAAATGAATTTTTTTTATAGGATTAAAAGAAAAAGAAAGATAAGATATATATTTTTTTATTTTATAATCTTTTTATTGTGCTTACTGTCTTGAAATTGGCATCAGAGCAGCAGCTGAGTTCAACTCCTCTTTTCTTTGACAACACATGTTAATAAAACAGCCAGCAGATAACAGTAATTACCTCTTAGTGGCTTCTGCTCCTCACTAGGGAACGTACGGCGAGACTGAGGTCTGCCTCTCCATGAGTCTGTACATCCAAAAGATTAATTTGGTTTTTAATTAGAGCACACCCTGAGTGATGCACCAAATGTGCTCTTCCCTCCGTCTCCCCATCCCGTTCCTTCTTTCTTCTCTGTCATATTAGCATAAGTAATTAGAGACTCCTGTTTGCATGCGTGGTCCCGCAGTTTAAATTGAACATGTTGATCTCTTTTGATTCTTCCATAGTTTGAGGCTGCCTGACATGTACAATTAAGATAACATAGTAGAGGGTATGGGGGGGGTAGTGGGGTGGTGAGTGTGGTGGAGAGGGGTGGAAAACCTCCAGCAGCCACTCCAAAAGTGTTATCTCTCATTATGTTGAACACTCTCCAAAGCTCTGCAGAGATTTAAGAGGTAGAGTGGAGCTAATGCATGCTAAAGCTGAAGGGCTGGCTGCAGCACTTCAGCATCAATGTCCCGCTGATGGTCGGCTCCAGGCCTTTGATTGACTTTGATTTTTTTTTTAAAACTGAAAAATGAAGCATCTGTAAGATTATTTATCTGAATAAAGAGGAAGTGAACAGACAGCAGCTTTAGAAGTGCTTGAGTTGTTGCATAACTTTTTATAGCAATTGAATTTGTTCAGATACAGTAGATCAGCCTAATGGGCAAAAAGCATTACAAATGTTGTCCATTAGGGTTTGGTGAATTTCTTATTTTATTTATTCTTTCATAACCTTTATTTACACGTCAGTCTCATTGAGACATTAGGTCTTAATTAAAGACCTAGTGTCTTGTTTAAACCATTATACAATATAAAATACAGTTTGATGCCAACTAACATTATCTAGTAATAAAGTACATAATACATCAGGAGTGACTAAGATGGGATATGTGTGTAAGAGGAACAGTTTTAAAGATCTCATTGCTACTGTTACACCTGAATTTCCTCACTCTAGGATAATAAGGAATATTTCCATTATATTCTGAAGACTGTAAAATATCAGTCAGGAGGAGGTAATGAAGCACGTCTGGCATTATCAGCCGGTCACAAGATTCAGTCAATTCTTACAAATCCTTTGCATCTTATTTGTCACTCTGTTTTGTTTTTTTCTAATAAATATCCAAAGTACTGCCACATAAACAATAAAATAGAGGCTTCTTTATGTTGGAACCTTCAGATAAATTTGAGGTTTATTTAAATGCATTTATTCAAATCTGAACTTGGACAGTGTGTTAGGATCTGGGGTTGTTTGAGTTTGGTTTTTGGTGTTGTCATTTTTTGTGCTCCTTTGTTTTTTTTGTTGTTTTTTGGGGGGTGGGGGGGTTGTCATTTTGCCTTGTTTAATTTCCACTTCTGTTCTTCCTTAGTGATTCTAGTTTATTTCTTGTTACTAGTTATTCTTTGTCACTCCAGTTTAATTACGTTTCTTTACTCTGGTTATTCTTTAGTGTACGATTTATTTCCTGTTCCCCTGTGTATTCTCCCTCACCCCCTGTGCCACTTTCTCCCTCTCTCTCCCCAGTCCTGCTCCCTCCACTCATACCCTCAACCTGTTAGTTCATCATCAACCCAGGTCTTTTGTTCAGCGTTCAACATCTAGTATTTAAGCACTTCGTTCTTCCTCCCTACTCACTGGATCCTCCCGTCTTCCTCGTTTCCCCTTGTGTTCTCTTGCTGGTTTCCTTCTTGTGTATTTTTGTTTTTTGTTCCAACTCCCTGTTTTGCCATCCATTTTTGTAAGTTTTTGTTCTTATATGTACATTAAATTCATCATCATCTACTCAACGCCTCCATCATCTGCATTTGGGTCCACCTACAAATACATCATAACAATAGGTTTATTTTTATAAATGTTCTGACCCATAGGCTCGTATTCCAGAAATAGTGGGTTCAATTGCAGCTTTCCCCTGCCACATGTCAACATACCTCAGTGCTAAATGTTATCTACATGCCGCATATTAGAGTATGAATGGTGAGGCTTTAGAGTAAAGTGAAACGGCTGGAAAAATTAATTCTGTTTATCACTTGGAGAGTCCAGACAATGTACAAATCATCCAAAAATAGGCTGGTTTTTGCCGACCACATGTTATAAAACAGCTGAATAAATAACAACACCTCAGCAGTTTGAGACTGCAGTAGTAAGCCAGTAGAAAAGAAAAACCTTCTAAATCTTTTGCTAACCTGTTCAGACCAAACTCTAATGTTCCATTTGAATTAAACTTGTTCCCCATTAGTTTTTTTTAGAAGCAACACAACAGCAGCGCTTTATTTAGTGAAAGCGCCAGCCGAATGTGTTTGTGTGCGTGTATGCGTGTGTGTGTGTGTGTGTGTGTGTGTGTGCCCCACCTTTGCTGATTGCTGCTGATCGATTGAGGGCGGTGAGAGAAAGGACGGGACGGGTGGTGTATTGAGGCTCAGCCTTTTGTGAGCTTAGCAGCGGTAGGCGTTCGGCATAAAAGTGAAAAAGGGGGAGAGGGGCCATTAAACAGCGACCAGAGGAGTGTCTACATGTAATGGCTATTGAACAGGCTCGCTCAGAACGAGAGGTAATCAAAGACGAGTGCAATTACACACTCCTCCGTGCTTTTCCAAAGCCAGGCCATTGTGCTCCGAGCTCTCCATATGTAATGACACAGGTAAAGAATCAAGTGGAGCTGAGGGCAAAAAGTGGTCAAGCAGGGATGTAATTATGCACCAATTACAGGATGGTGCTTGCAGTTTAGCCTCACAACAACAATGAATGCAAGGAAAAATAAAAACGTTAAATAAAAATGAAATCAGAAGGAAGCTAAATGTGATGTTGAAAGATGATAAAAAAGAATTCCATCTTTGAGTTATTATTACTAATGCACATGCTCACATTCGACTGAAGCAGTCTTGATAATGACAAGGCCAAGAAATAAAAACAATTTCACCTCCTCACAAATCCCAGGGCAACGTTCGGAAAGAGTAAACATGTTGGATTAAAGTTTGGCTTCGTAACTGTCTAGAAGAGATGATGAAAAAGTTTTTCCATCACTTGAAAGTTTCTGTAATTGATCACCCTGCAATCAGTAACTTTTAGCACTTCAGTCACAGCAGGGAGTCAAGGGGCAGCTCATGTTTTCCTAACAGACTTTACACAGTGTACAAAGTAAGAAGGACACCACCTCAGAACCAACCAGCTCACACAAGTCAGAAAATGTTTTAGAATGTCAATCAATCAAAATTGATTCAAATAAAAGTCATAAAATCAACACACAGTCAATAATTGAGAAACAAACATTACATTTTGTCCAGTGCCATCATCAAAATCATCATTGCACATCAAATATGTTGGTCAATGTTCCATTTATTATTGTTCTAAAGCAACTCTAACCAGGTGATTTTTTAGTCTTGATTTTAGTCAGTGTTTCAGCTGTTTTGCAGTTTTCTGGACATTTCTTTCAGATTTATGGTGCAAAGAAGCTGAATGCAGACCGACCTGGTAGTTGATGAGAAAAATAGATCCCATTATTTTTTCATTATGGTTTGTTTCCTTCTTCACAGCAGGGACAATGGTTCCTGCTCTGACTACTGGGGTCAGTAACTGGCTCTGTGGGCCCAAAACCCTCAATATTCGCACTGAACTATTATGTGTTGCTCACACCATTTGCTATAATTTTGATCTGGATTCACAAAGTGCAAAGCTAAATTGTGAGAAAATAAATTATTTCTTAACATGGGACTGCAATAAATGAGAAATATATTCTAAGGCTTTTCACTCATCCTTACCAGGTGTACCAATAATGATAATAAATGATAATGATCAGAATCATGTGCTCAAACAAATATGTTGCTTCTTATTGCAAACTAAATAAAGAAAATACCAAACTAAATAAATGATTTTTAAAACCTGGATCTTGATACAAAGAAGCTGAGTGATGATTTGCTCACATTCAGTTTTTTTCTTCATCAACAGAACGACGGTGACTACAGAGACCCATTAGGCTGGAAAAACTAAAGACACGCAGAAACCCAGTCACAGAAAAGATTTCCCACAGATCTGTTCTGTAAATTCACAACACTGACACCCAAGATGGCCAGAACTGAGTTAAAAATTGCATGTTCTAAATTGAGGTTAGTTTTATTGTTTACAAGGATGTACACACTATGAAAAGTGGAAAGTGAACCTCTGGACAAAAGTGATGTAAAATTTGAAAGATTAAAGGATCATTTGTTCTGCATCTCAACTAATCAGAAAGTACAAGATCAATGTTAACAAACCCATACAGAATTTGCAGTGCGGGTAACTGTTGTGTAATACTCTGAAAAAGTCACAACTCTCTTGACAGCATGATAAAGCTCCTCTACAGTCTGCAGCGGTAATCCTTTCCATAAAGAGTTAGCAGTGGGCAACAAGAGAAGAACAGAGTAGTCTTAGGCATTTAGAAAAAGGGCATTTTCTTCAACTAGTGTGTTACGGCAATGGCGAGCTTTCTTATCACAGAATGTCAGAGGGAGCGCGAGGAGCTCAGCTAATCCAAAACAGCTCTTCTTAGCTAATCTCAAATGAGATGGAAATCCAGACGATTCACTGGGCCAAAAAACATGCTGCCTCCGTCATGTAAGCGCTCGCCTTCAGGGGGTGGGAGCTCAAGTCATTTGCAAATATACCAAATATACTAAGCAGCGGGCTGCACAGTGGCGCAGTTGGTAGAGCTGTTGGCGTGCAGCAAGAAGGTTCTGGGTTCGATTCCCGGCCCCGGTCTTTCTGCACGGAGTTTGCATGTTCTCCCTGTGCATGCGTGGGTTTTCTCCGTGTACTCTGGTTTCCTCCCACAGTCAAAAACATGACTGTCAGGTTAATTGGCCTCTCCAAATTGTCCCTAGGTGTGAGTGTGTGTGTGTGTGTGTGTGTGTGTGCATGGTTGTTTGTCCTGTGTGTCTCTGTGTTGCCCTTCGACAGACTGGCGACCTGTCCAGGGTGACCCCGCCTCTCGCCCAGAACGTTAGCTGGAGAGGCACCAGCACCCCTCCCGACCCCACCAAGGGACAAGGGTGCAAGAAAATGGATGGATGAATGGATACTAAGCAGCAAGGAAATAAAACAAAAACATAAAATATATACTGAAATAAGTTAACAGCTGTAAGGCAGTAAGATATAGTGGGAGTTACTACAATCAACTTCTATTGTAGAATTTTTGATGAAGATATTTTCTCCAAGCGTTTTTGTTTTTAGGAGAAACTATTGTTGTGCATTCAGACTGTCAATGGACTGAACACAATTACACTTTAACCTGTGATGAGTGCATGGGGCATTGCTAACCCTCTTTGAAAGCCATTGAAATTTGAGTGTGTAAAATGAATTCAAAATGTCAGGAAGCCAAAGCACTCTGGTCTTCACCTGTTTGTTGGTTACCAAAAAACTACTGGTAACCAACAAACAGATAAATTTGTTTGCTGTTTGTTGGTAATCAATAGCTTGAACACAGTCTGCGGTGTGGTGATATGTTTATAGAGACCTTCTGCAGTAATGAACAGCAGAGTATCACTGGATCACCATGCGTGGTGTGCATTTCTTTTCAGTCCCTCTGACTTAGAGTGTTTTTACAATGGATAGTCCAGTAAACTCGGTTCGACTGAGGACCAACGTAGCAACTTTATTCCATTTTCAGCTGCTGTGGTTCTCTTCCAATCTGCAGTCAAACAAACCAAACCTTTTGAAAAACCTTTTTACACAGAATGCTCCTCGGTACAGTCCACTTCCTGCTATTGGACAGGTATCTGGTCTGCCGGTGTTTCCATATTGTCATCTAAATCTCTTTGGGGAAAAATAACTTACACTAATATTTTAGGAAAGTAATGATATGCATTCAAACTGAGATCAGATTTTTTTGGTTTGCATTCACATTTACCCAAACAAACCACAATTTCTAGGCAAACAAGCCAAAGTTTGATTAAAGCAGAATGAACAGAGCTGGTGTGAAAGCACCCACCTTACAACCACCTTTTGTTGTAATTACAGCAGGTCTTTGGGTTATGTATCATAACCTTTTTGTCACATTAGATCAATTAAAAAAATCTAACACATTTAATTTACAGCCTTGTTAAAAAGTCCAATTTAAGAGCAGAGTTGATGGCATTTTATAAAAACTAAATAAAAATATAAATAAAAAGTTAGTCTTTTAAAGTCAATGTAGTCAAATGACACACATGTAGAACTAGTGCTCTAGTCCCAAAAAATGTTTTTTAAAATAAACTTAATCAAGAAATATAACCTTGATCAAGAATAGAAGTCATGCTAAATAAAAGGTCTTATCTAAATTTTCCTTTGCCGTTAAGTTTTAAGTATACCAATGTCTAGAAACAACCTGCTTTAACTAAAGCATTGACTATTCTGAATTTATAGCAAATTCTTAAAAACAAACACACTATATCTCTATTTCTATTAAAAGAAATCTATCAAACATGATTTCTTTAGAATATTTTTATCCAAATACAATATGCAGTGCTTAGCTGGAGATACTCAGTGCTTGGAAGAGATTCAGTTAATTCTGTTAAAGAAAACAACTAATTTAAAATATAAACTTCATGTCTTCACAACCACTTTATGCAGCCTTAAATCTTTTGAGTCCAAACTCGTGAAACATGATAGACTCCTGTAGATCTTCCATAAATCTAAAAATGTCTGCACTCAGGCTGCAGACTTTAAATTCTTGATTTAGCTTGAAGTGAAAGTACGAGGGTAAAGAATGGAACCTCTGTGGTGAATAGCATAAGCAAAAGAAAAAACAATATAATTTATGTATTAGGGCTTAAATAAGAATGCCACCAACAAATATGAATTGACGAACTCCTTGCTTACCCCATGGATTCTGTTTACAATTTATGCTCTTCACTGCACTGTTCTTCTGTGCAGCACAGCTTCCAGTTGATGGTTTTCTTCAGGTGATACTTTCAAGGTCTGATCATCTGCCTTTTCTTCACTCCTGAAGTTTATTTCTCATCAAATACACCTTTGTTGACAGTTTGCCTTTATGGAGTCCTATCAACACCTTTTGAATGTGTACATTCCAAAGTGTATTTTAGATGCACAACAGAAGAACTGCAGACCCACTGGCAGCCTCTCAGTTCCCGTTTCATAGTAAAACCTCCAGTCAGTGGTGCAAAAAGTGGGCATGCAACGCTTAGGGACACTGCACCAAAGGGGGCGTCAAAACCCTGTCTGGAGGGGGCGGCGTGCCGATGATGTGTTCGCATACACTTGAGCACCCTTACACTCCTTCACCTCATGCCCATAACGGGGTAGATGTAGCGAGTTTTACCTTCACGTACCTTCGTGTCGAGGGGGTAGAGCGAGCACATGTTGTGTACGCATCCACCTGAGAAATGTAGCGCGTGTTCCTTCACCTTCACATACTTTCCTTCGGGTGGGGGAGGGGAGGGGACGCCGATTTATGTGTTCGCATCCACCTGAATAAGATGTAGTTGCTATCCTGCCTCCAGTGATGACCCCAACATGCTCAGGTGAGTTGGCCGTACCTGAACCTTCATGTCAGGCGACATATACTCCCAGAATTTTGTACTTCAATTTCTTTGTGTGCAGCAACATCAGCGTCTGTTAGACCAAAAAAAATATAAATAAAAAAAATGCCAGGCTAATTTGCATTCGCAGTTAGCTTGGCATTGAATCACACTGTTAACCAGTGTAATTGGATCACACTGTTAACCAGTGTAACCATTTATCAAACCAGGATTTCCCCCAGTGTATTATAAGCCTGGCGGGCCACCAGGCTTTACTTGTGCTAAGCATTGCTTATTTATTTACGTTTTTCTTTTAAATGTTTACATTCTTTAAGACTTTATAGTTTGTGTTAAGATATTAGTCTTCCAGTCGCACATAATTATCAAGTGATATTTTCAAACTTCCTGTCAACTTTAAACATTAAACTCAAAAACACAGACAGCTGCTGGATGAATGACTGCCCTAGCACCCAACCACCAGGCTTAGCAAGTTTTCTGGGGGAAACCTTGTCAAACGTATCTTTTGATTTGCATTTGTCTAGGAATCCATTTTTGGAAGCCACAATTAATTTAAGTAAAATGCATTTTAAATAATGATTTTTTGTGAATTTGATGCCATCTGATTCTCAGTAGACATCATTTCATAAGTATAGTCAGGCAGTTTCCAGTCATGCTAAAAAAATCAACCACTTTGCTCTAAGCTTTACTTTGTCCAGTGATTTTGGGCTCTTGGCTACTGAGAAATGATTACTTCCTGGAGACATGGACTCTGTTGACGTTTGAAATGTTAGCCAAATGCTAATGTTTATCTGTGACATATGTAATGCGCTGGTTTGAGCTATGAAGCTTATCAAAAACGAGATCAATTATTTTTTCAGAGATTATTTGTCTCATGTTAGGACAGTAAAAGTTTTCATACGTGTGTAAAATTTATTTTTTTAAGTTAGATGCTGCAGCTTTAAGCAGAGGTTCGGTGTGAGAGTCACTACCAGGTGGAGCAGAAGCGACGCTCTGTCTGTGAAATATTACTACCTGTAGAGCGTAGCAGCGGTTCAACAGCGAAAGTAGAATCAGCGTCTTACATCGCAGCTCGAAGACTTATAATTTTCCGGGTTATTTGTTTAGCTTTCTTACCGTCATGCTAATCCGTGTGTTTGTAGCTGCGCGCTGCTTTACCTGCTATCTGATCGCTCGATAGGTCTCTTTTACTGCAGTGAGCCTCGATGTAGTCAAACTCCGTCAAGTATGGCATGGCATTGTTTTTATCCCATATTAGATTCGTTGTGTTGATGCATTTTGACCTGCTTCACCCCACGTGCTTCAATTTTCCGCTGCAACACGCAAACTTCCCCATTCACTCAGTGCGTTATAGTTACACATCGCTTAGGATTTGTTGTTGCGCCTTTGCTGTGTGAAGGAAAGAGGAGACCAGCTGCACATGCAGGCTGCGAAATGAGATGCAGGTGATCGGTTTCTGTGATCGGCAACAAGAGACCGTGATCGGCGATCACCGATCATACACTTTTTCACGGAAATCGCCCGATTATGATCGGTGGCTGATCGATCGGCACACCTCTAGTTAACACTAATGCTTTAAGGCCCAATATTTAGTTTTAGTGTTGACGATAAGAATATTCACTCAAAATGCAAACCTGAAGGTAAATAAATGATGTATCATGCAGGTCAGTTTGACAGTGTAAAATGAACATTGACTATATCCTATTGAGTCTGGAAATGGCTCATCGAAAGACTTGGTACCTGCACACTCCTTACTGGAGATTTGTTCTGCTTTATGCTTCCATTTAGATTTATGTGTGAAGTTCAAACTTTTTGTCTCCTTGTAGGAACTTTTGAAGGGCAAGCTTTAAGGGTGTAATTGGTACCTTTTCAGGCTTTAATTACACATGCCTGTGAAAATTCGAGATTCTCTTTTTGAGGTAGAGTGTGTGTACGTGTGTGTGTGTTAATATGCAAGTGCAGAAAAAATGGCTGTACTGAAATAATGTTTAATCCTGTAATACCTGGCAGCAGAACCCCCTGTCACTCTAATGGTGGTATTTATTTGCAGACACCATGCGTTCACATTCTCTCATTTACAATACCATTAATCTTACACTTAAGGTAAACACAACCATTCACACACATCTACACACGCACACACAAAAATGGTCCCCACAAGGTATTACACACATACGCACGCACCCCCACACACACACATTTCTGCTACTTTATCAGCAGGGCCGTGCAGAGACCACTAAAGGGGCAGGTGCTAAAAAAAAAGGGCACATCTAACCGCATTCTAGGACAGAATATTAACAAAGCCACACAGCTTTCAGAGTTTACTAAACAATGATAAATTACATTGTGAGATATACAATCAAAGCTAAGGAAAATCTATATAGAGTAGCGGTTCTCAACGTGAGCGGTACCGCCCCTCAGGGGGGGTTTGATGGAACAACGGTACCACAGCACTTTTAAGTTTCAATAATCAGAATACCGAAATTGTTTATGTCAGTCTGCCTTTTTCCCATCGATATGTTTCCCGACCGACCTGCACCTTAGGGAGTTAAAAAAAAAACAACAAAAACGCCGCGCACATTGTGCAAAACTCTGAAACAGGAGAAGCGGTACATAAAACAGAGAGACGAACTAGATGTAAATTATGGCATAAAAACAGAGAATCCGACGCTGAACAGTGAAAAATCAGCACATGATTTGAAACACATGATGATTAGGTGGCGCAACAGGTGATGAGATTACTGATGGTCAATAAACAATAAAATAAATCTAGCAACAGGAAAGAAACTAAAGTGGACATAGCAATAAACCAAAAGAGGATAATACTAATCAAATGAAACTAAATGGAAATGAATGAAGAACAAAATGCAAGAATAAACTAAGAAACTAAAGTAAATGCGGAGGAATAAACTGGTATGGCAAGACCTTTCGAGCAATAATTAATACTGTAAGACTGTATGGCAAGAATAAACAGACACTATTTCCAGATAAAAGGTAAAATAATATTTTTGAAGTGCCATGGGCAGGGGCGCAACTACACATTATTCAGGTGGATGCGAAAACATAAATCGGCACCTCCCCCCCCCTTGAGTCTCTAAAGTTATCTAGACTGTAACAAGTGCACGTTATTAATAGAGAAAGAGCTACCGTTTACAGGAGTGGTTTTTGAAACCAGTCAACGGCAGGCTACTCCGGTGACTGGTTCATTAACTGTAAGAGGTCATTGCTTCTGGATCTGAAGGTAGTTAGTCTAGACGCATCTTTCTCGCTTCCAGCTTAAACAGAATGTCCTCTATATTCTCATCTGTAGTAATACTCAGAAGTTAGAGACTTCTCGGACCCGTTAGGTGGAGAGCTGGTCAGTAGTCAGTCTGCTGGAGTCTGAGAGGAGGTATGGGCGTGGCTGACTATTGCGTAATAACAATATATATCTATATAAAGATATATAGATCTGTATATTGTGCCCAAGCTATCAGTCGAAGCTGAAGTTAGCTTCCGAATGTAGCATCTAATTCGGAAAATAGTCAATAATAGATTCCAGAACGCATTAGATCTCAATTATTAATTTGGCATTATTTATTATTTTAACTTTCCATTTTCTTTCTTTTTTAATCTTTATTATAGTTGGAGACAGCTCTGTTTGATGGCTTCCTGGAGGGAGGAATCGGCTGAGCTGATGTTGCCAACAACTTTTCTCCTGCAATTAACTTTTTTGCTTTTCTTTATATAGAAAGTATTTCTATCAGTTCAGCTCTTTTTCCATTTTGTATACAGTATTTGTTTATACAGTATTTTTATTTTTACCTTAATGCTTAATGACCAGCAGTTGAGGAGGAAATCTACATCCTCTTGATTACTGACAAATTTCAGAACTACATGGACTGAGGTGGTTACGTCAGATCAATCAGAATCTTTATTTCTCATTAAAAGGACTTCTAAATTATATGACTAACTACATATTACTTAATATTCACATTTCTTTGCTGGTATTATCTAAATGTGTTGCATTTTAACATCTCACTTGAATTCCTGATCCACATACAAATACTTGATATAACATAAACAGAGAAATGGGGAAAAAAAGGTTTGTGAAATGTAGAGCATTACAAATTAGATTAAATTTTATTGTAGGTACTTCCTAGCAGCTAATCAGCCATCAGACTTGTTTTGCCTTTTACTGGTGATGAAAACTCGTCACTGGAGGAGAGGAAGACCGGCTCAGCCCCGTCCAGGATGACTGCAGTGTCAGGGTAGCCAACTAAGTCTGCAGGTAGATTTTTGCATATCTGGTGCTCCGGTTTCAAGATCATAGTTTAACCAAGTAAATAAAAAGTTAGTCCACGTTGTGATGATCCGGCAGACCGTGGACTGATGGACACCGTACCGGTCAGCTGGTCCAGGTGCTTGGATCCAATGGAACGGTAATCGGCACAATGATCATGGCTCAGAAACGCATCATGTTTCTGAGGTGTTACAATGCAAACCTGAAAAATGAAAAAGAAAAAAAACTAATATATTTAGCTGCACAACGTAATCAAAACTAATAAATCTTCAGCTCTTTTTGAGAGTTTTGCTTGAAAATAAATTGACAATATTTCAGGAAATTAAATGTTTAAGGGGGGCTGGTTGACCTTTTGACCTTTACACTTTCATTAATATCTTCAAAGCCAAAGCAGCACAAACAAAAAATTTTTGCTGCACAAACCAGCACAAACGCAGCCGAATTGATTGACACCCATTTTGTCTGATTTGAAGAAGGTGGGGGGGCTGGTTGACCTTGGATGTAGAAACATTTCTTTATATCTTTCAAATGTTAGCGGCATAAACGAAAATTTTTGCTGCACAAACCAGCACAAACGTAGCACAAACGTTTGACACCAATTTTGTCTGATTTGAAGAAGGTGGGGGGGCAACTTCACTCAGGTGAATATGAGTCACTGCGAGGTAAACGGCACATCGGACCGACATGCGTCAATTAAAGAGGCGATACAGCAAAGCCATCTACAAGTGGGGGAGAGTTACACAGACTGCTTTTCTTATTTACCCCAGAAGAGGTAACAGAAGCGGAGGCAACAGAAGAGGAGCAAGTTGGAAAGGCTGAGGAGGAAGAAACCCCAGGAGAGGAGCTCAGCAAGGCTGCAGACTCTGAAGAGAAACAGGAACCATTTGTGTTGAAATACAGTTTGAAGTGGCTGTTTTCTCTCATTTAATAATTTAATGTATTAAACATTCATGAATCGTTTGATTCAAGCACTTAAAGTTGCATGTAAACAGGTGAAGAAATTAATAAAATTTTATGTAAAAATGTGATATTTAAATATTTCAGGTAATAAACATACATGTAATGAAAGATTATATTTTTAAATAAATATTTTATGTGATTAAAGTAAAGAATTGTATAATCAGACATCCGTCAGGACACTGGGTTTTTGGATTTGTTTTGCTTTTCATTTTATTTAGCTTCATGTTTTAATTCACTTTAGTTTAGCCCTTCATGATCCTTTTGATATTATTAGAGGTATTTAGTGTAGTTAGAATTATATTATTGCTTTTCCTTGTTTGTCTGAGTCCATCTTAAGCCTTATTTAATGACTATAGTTTAATTCTATTTTATTTCTCTAGTTATTTCTTATTTCAGCCTCCCTGCAGGGTTTCTAGTAATGTTTATTTCTTAATTTGATCACCATAGGTTCAGTTATTCTTCCATGTCTGAGTCTGTATCTTTCTTTAGTAATTCTAGTTGGGTTATTTCTTTGTTTAGATCTTCTAGTTTCTCTTGCTCTGTGTTCCTTAGTTCTTATTGTTAGATCAGCCTTGTTTCTATTTAGGTTCGGTTATGGTTTTCCTCATATCTGTCTCTCCTAGTTCATCAGGTTTTCTTTACTCTTTGTGTCTTTTGTATTAGAAGTATTTTTCAGTTCCCTGTTTCCTCCCGTTTGTGTCCCAGCAGATCTCCTTAGTTTCCCTGTGCCACCTTCTCCCCAGCGCTCAGCAGCTCCTGTGCCTAATTACTCACACCTGCTGTCACTCTTCTCATTTAGGCCATTGTTCCATTAAGCTCCTCTTTTTCAGTCACAACTCGCCAGTCCAACTTGTTACCCTGCTCACCACGTTACCGTTGTTATCCCTAATGTCTCCTGTTTCATTGTGTTTAGGATTTCCTTGTTTTCCCTGGATTTTGGATTTAGTTTATTTTGTTCATTAAAATAACATCCACATAAAGTAAGTCTACTGCCTGCTGCATTTGTGTCCACCGTCACATCATGACACAAACCAGATGAAAGAACCCATCTTTAAACATTTAATGTGTAATTTAACAGGTGACACATTTTATGAAATAGATCACACTTTAATAAATATTTGTTGTATTTAACATATTTCAGGTAAGTGAACATGTAAGGAAATAGATCCTGTCCTAGAATTTTATGCAATTGAACATTACGGTAACAAGTGATGATCATCTGAGGTAATACATTTTATTAATATTTTTTTAAATATAATTTTGGTTAAAAAATAAAAAAGGGGTCAAAATGGAATAAAAATATGCCTAATCTATATAGTTTAGTAGAATAATTTCACACAGGTTTTGAGTTAATAGCTCACATGACCTAGAAGCTGTTTAAGAAAAATACAAAATTTTACTACAGAAATTGCTAAAAAATATATAAGAAGTGTTAAAATGTAATAAAGGTGAGTGTGCCTCATCTATACAGTCTAGTAGAACAATTTCACACATAATGAGTTAATGGGACACGATTTGGAACCTACTGAAGAAAACATTTAATGTTAAATTTATTTAAATTATTGAATATGACTTAAAATTTCCTGCGACAGACTGGCGACCTGTCCAGGGTGACCCCGCCTCTCGACCGGAATGTTAGCTGGAGATAGGCACCAGCAACCCTCCCGACCCCATTAAGGGACAAGGGTGCAAGAAAATGGATGGATGGATGGATGGATGGATGGATGGATGGATGGATGGATGGATGGATGGACTTAAAATTTTAATAGAGAATAGTGTGCCTTGTGTAATAGTATGAATGACCACTTTTTTGAATCAGTTGGTCACAAGACAAGGCATTTATTTACAGGAGTGCTCGGAAATTGACGGTCTCGATGTGAACCTCTGAGCGCTTGAGGAGGGACCAGTAAAGAACAGCTGGCCGAAATTGGCGTTCATAAATTGGATCAACCTTGAGCTGAACGTCCCTTACTCCGCAGAGCGCGGGATATCCAGTATCCAACTTGAAAACAACTTCACTGTGATCGCTAACACAATGAAAACACCGGTGTTCTGAATAGTTTGTTTTGGTCTGTGGGCACCAAAAATGGCGCAGAGCGACGTAAACGTCATACGCTGTGACGTCAGCTCCAAAGCTAACGCCAGAATAAATTAAATGTACATTACGCAGCAAAGCAAATTAGAAGATCGGACATATGTCCATTATGGAGATGATAGGTTTTGGACGGGCGATGTGCCCCTATTGCATAAGCAATACTGATGAATGACTTTTATCATTAACGGTACAGGGAAGAAGCTTTTTAGTTATCTTGCTTTGCTAGCAAAGCAAGATAACTAGCTGCTATTAGCAGCTAGCTAATAGCACAACAACAACAGCCTAATGTCTGTATGATAAAAACACTGAATCGATAGATAAGAACAGTTTTCCTCACCTGGCTGTCTCCTCCCACTCAGTAATTCTTCAGAGAAAGGCAGACACAGAGGCCTGTCAGTGTCTGTTGTATTTCAATTCCTCTCTGCTTATACCGCTACTCCATGCTGAAGCAGAAACGATACTTCAACGTTTTCCGTCATCTGACAAATAGCAAGTCTACTCCACTTTATTCACCAAAAACGTTTTTTTTTTTAAATTCACCAAAACTGTTCTGTAATCTGGAACGTTGAGCTCCGCATTTAGCCGCCCTATCTCACTGCGCGAGAGGCAACTGCATTGGGCAAAAGGTCAAAGGTAACAAGGTGACCTGAGGGCTTATTATGTTGTACAAAAAACCCCAACAAAAAACAAATAATTTTCGTACATGTTATTATGTCAGAAGAGGGCTTAGGAAATAATAATACAATTTTTTATTTATTTATTTATTTTTTTACCAAAAGGGCAATTGGGGGCAAGGAGCAAAAGGGGCAGGTGCTCAAGCACCCCCAGCTCCCCCCTCTGCACATGCCTGTTTATCAGGTATGTGGGGACCTCAAATTTCTTTTTTTATGATCCATGTACATTACTAATGGAGACATTGCTATTTTCAAGTACCACAGATTACCAGTAAGTGCTGCTGGTACAAGTTAGTCTATAAGCATTTTCACAATCTGAAGAAAATGTAGGATTTGAAGCTCAGTTGTCTGATATGTTTTTACATTATTTTCTCTCATTCTCTCATTACATTATTTCCCCATCCAATTGATGGGGAAGTTGCTTTTAGATGCACACATCTTTGTCTGTTATATCTGACCCAAAACGGGAAGCCAAAAGGTCTGCATAGGAGTTACCCCTTCGCTCTACAACTATGACCTTCGACTTTGGTTCCTCCCATATCAAAAGAATCACTAAGTGATGCTCCAACAGTTACTTCATCAGGGAAAGTGAGTGCTGACATTAACATTTTCAGCCTCAAGAATAACATCTGTGGTCTTTTTTGTCTTTTAGCTCCATCACATCTATTCCTTATTCCTGTCCTTCTCAGCTATGACTACCAACCATATGCATATTTAAAATATCACCATCCAGCAATATAACATCTGATTGCTGATGTAATACACGTTGTTATGGCTTTGGTTTCTGTTGCTCCAACTTGATTGAAACTATGTCCAACATTTCCTGTGACCACATAAAGTCACGGAGAGGATCAATGGAATCTTTCAAATCTTGAGAATGTCTCTTGGTACAGTCTCATTTCCTCCTTTTTACTTTATCTTATTTGTACAGGTCCTTGGCTGTGCACTCTTGGCCAACTTCATTGAGCTTAGTAGTTTATCTGGAGGGAGCTCTGCTAGTATAGTCCTAAACCTTAACTAGGAAAAGGTTCTCACCTCCCATAAATGACCTCTCTTTATAGGTGAAAATGGTGAAAGTGGTCCTCTCTATACAAGTATGCACACACATAGCCTCCTATAATACATCATGCTTTCTGCTGTGCAGATATGATGGATCATCTTTTTTTTATGTTAGCAAAAATATGTTAAAAACCCCATTAGATCCATAATGTTTCATTTCCATAGTCAGACTGTACCTGACTTTATTATTATGACCACCAGAGGGCACCAACGGTCTTTTCTTCCCTAGCGGAACCAGCCAGGCAGGGCGTGTTTCTGTGAAGCTACATGCATTCTTCATGTCCTAAGCCTCCAGGGGAGAGTCAGGAATTCCTGTTTTCATGCAAAATAAGACAAAACAAATAGAACATAAAATCAAGTTTGGGTCAGTGCATATCTATGTAACAGTGCTGCAGTGTGAAAAAAAAATATTTAGGAATTAATGTTGTCATTATAATCATTTGAAATTTCTAGTGACAAATCCAACCATATTTTTTTCTTAACTAAATTAAGATGTTAAAAATATACTGTATTTGATGCTGTTGGCCTTCTTGTTTACATATTTAACCTCTGTTAAAGATGTAACAGTAGTGGATGATAATGGAGGAGTTGAAAAAAGGTAAATGCCAATAGCATTATATTATCATCAGAAATTTTTGACTTCGTTTATATCTACCAGCAGAAAAAAATAAAATTCTTTGGTTTGTCAAATATGCATTTAAAGGTAGTTGCACTACTAGAGGTGGTCCTGATCCACAAAACGCCACCAACCCAATGTAAAACAGAAAGTTCATATTAAATAATTCTGTTTATGCTCAATCTGGGCAGGTTTATGTTTGTCATCATTTTGCATCAGTTGTACTTTTAAAAATAACCTGAAAGCAAAACTGAAGATCCTGATAGTTGAGGAATGGTTTTCACTTTGATGCCTTTCCACTTCAGACATAGTAATTTTTTAGTCAACAGAAAAATTCCAACATATTTAGACCAACATGTTCAACTAATCCTGTATCACTTTAAAACAGCAACACCTTCGAAAGATAGAGGGCTCAGTCATTTTTTGAGATCGCAAAGATTTTCAAAAACGAAATGTCTTTTTTCCATCTAAGGAAAAACATTCCAGGAGAGTTCTTTTCTTTTAGCCAGCTGACTGACAGTGTGCAGCACCACCATCAGTCAGCTGAGAGCTTCAACCATTGTCTCCGACTTTCCAATAAAAAAGTAAGACATTTTTCCCAGCCATGAACTCAGACACCAGAGTTCACAATCAGACTACATCAGAAATGTAGTCTGATTGTGCAGCAAGACTACATTTCTACTTCCATCCACTCCTTGCACATATGAAAAGTTCACCTTTTTGCAGATTGTTTTGTAGAGCATAAAATAGAAAATGCAGCTGGGGAAATTAAAATACCTCAATCCAATGCTATTGGCTGGCATTTATAAAGCAGCCAATCCAGGAGCGGCATTCATTTCTCTTAGTTCTGGCTGGACGTACCCCAAAGAAGAGGAAGACCATGAATGCTAGCTTTTGTGGTAGTGCTAAGAATGCTTCCACTTTACACATTAATGGACATTAAGATATGTTTGATGTTTGAACTTTTAAAAATGCCTGTTATACGTGTTTTTAGAGGGATTCCAGGATTTTTTCTATTTGCTACTGATTATAGTTTCTAACCCGGGAGATACTGTTGTTTCTTTTTCTTTTAGGCTATTTATTCATAATTAATCAATAAAATAAGCTAAACTAGATATGATGTCATTGAATTCTTAATATTTGGTACTGGTTTGCAAAACTGCAGCCCAATTTCCCCAGGAAACTGTATTTCAGCACATTTATCGAAGCCCCTCTTCCTCATGTTTTATGTGTGGAACCTGTAAGCTATGACATTAAAAAGTCATGTCATTGCCTCGGGTGATTCAATTCAGTGTACTGAATGTATTACTCTCTGCATTTTAAGGTGGAAAGAAAAGAATGTGAAATATTTGCTTGGGTTGATGAGCGACTTGCCCAAGGATGAGACAGAAGAATGAATCCAGAGAGAGTAAAGCTCAAATTTTCTGGGGCAAAGTCAGCACAAGGTATAAAGGAGGCAGGCAAACAGAGCAAAAAGGTAAAGGCTTAGATCGATGTGTGGAAAAGAAGCAAGACGGGTCACCAATGGCTACTGCCGAGGAATGGTATAATGACAAACAAAAATAACCTGACAGACAGTCTGGAGGCCATCGTTCCATGTAGTGGAGGGCTAATGAGGGGAGCAGGAAGAGGAGCAAAATGAACTGGTTTTTATCAGGAAAGAAGTGGAAACAAATCTGCAGCAAGATGATTTTAAGTGAAAGAGAAAAGCACAATGAGATGAGGAAGATTTCTGAGAACATGCAAGGAAAATCTTGTTTTTCTAGTATACCGCTGTTTCTCTCTGTTGGCTTCCTGAATAGATTTTAAATTATTCTTGCATGTACAACTAATGATAGATTTTTCATTTTCAAACAGTAATTTTAGATTGCAGGTTTAATCATGGCACCAACAGTAAGAGCTGGACACAGAGCTTTCAGGCAGCAGAGTTCTTTCTCTGGTGAAACCTGTCTGCTTTGAAGCAGAGCCTTAAAACTTTCATTCTGCGTTTCCCTGCTACCCTGACTCATCACTTTGGTTGCTGCTGCCCTAAGCTGAGGCTCCTAAAGGACATGTTATGGTGTAGTGAGTGATATTCCCTGTGGTGCTGGTTGCGGAGCAGCAAAAATGACACAAAGACTTCAAAAGGTTTTATATTTAAATGTTGTTCTAGTTTAACTGGTGAAACTTGACATTATTTGGATATACAAAGATCTGAATAATAATTGTCTTACAAGATTCTGCGCAGTAATGATGATAAATGATGTAGCTCTATGTACAGTTTGGAAGGATTTACACAGTCAGCCCAACGCCGAGTCAAACTCAAAGCAACAGCTCCTAATGTTTACAGTATTTCTTGAATGAACGAAATTTGTGCAAGCAACATTTCATGACCTTTTAGTGAGAAAATGAGCTGATATGAGGATGAATTCTTTAACAGTCTATCATATTATATTCACGAATCTTAATACATTTTTCTGGGAATTATTTGATAGGCTGACATAAATTGTTGCAGACCTGTGAAATGGAAGGAAAATGATGCAAATGAAAATCAAAGACGTGGCACGCATTCATATCTAACCGTATTTACTCTCATATTCCTAAGTAATCAGTGTAACCAAACATAAAAATGCAGATGGTTTTGGAGAGTCAAAGGTTTGCTAGAGTTTATTAGAGAAAAACCTGCATAATGAACAAGGAGGACAACAGAAAGAACAACAATCTGTTGAACTGTACTAGTTTAGCCTGAAAATCATGGCCTTTGTGATGGAGGATTTTCAAGAGCTTTCTCATAAGTACATTGGAAAAATTTTACAATTAGTGATCAGAAACATTAACAGTTGTCTGAATGAAAAGTCAAAGACTTGATTGACAAGATAATTATTTTGCTTAGAAATACACACTGGTTGCATTTTCCGACTTGTTGAAAAATTCCCAGTACATTTCTCCATTCATCTTTCTTTCACCTATGTGAAGTCTTCCAGCACGCATGTGATGTCAGACAGCTTAAACCCTGATGTTCCCTCCTGGAAGCTTCACGTCTGGCTTGGTGTTTTTGTTGTGATGTGCAGAACCATTCTTCCTCCAAACATGGTGTTTCTAAAGACATTCTGAGAGTTCAGCATCGGCCTTCTCTGACCAAACTACACATTCTCCTAGTATCTTCCGGACTATTCAAACAAACGTCAACATTAATTTTCTTCAGCAGTGGAGTCTTAGGCAGTGAAAATGCATGGAGGCCATTGCAGGTGAGTGGATCTTTCCCTATATAATGCATGTTGCACATTTTTTTATGTTTTCAGTACTTATTCTGTGTGTCATTCCAAGTTTTCACCCATAGGTTAATTTGTGGATTGCATACTATTAATTGTTTATATGTCTGGATCGCTTGGGTTGTTGAAAATGTCTAGTGTGAATTTTACGTTAATAGACACATTATAAATATTGAAAGTGAGAGAAATGGTAGTCTACAATGTGCTATATGCTTGGATAATGTTGTTCTTTTCAGACTAGCTTTTAGCAGAAAGTAATGAAGGTCTGCAGCTGTTCCACTGGGATTTAGAGTGAGAGCTGAAGTCACAGGAAACTCAGCTGGATCTACTGTGGTTTTTATCAGGACCGGCCGCTAGCTCATCTCTATCTCCAGATCTTTTCTGGTGCCGAGCGCCTCGGAGGCTTTCAACCCTTATCACTGTGAAAATACATTAAAGACGAGATTAAAATGAGAGAGAACGCCAAAGGATGTTCTGCAAAGACTGTGTCAGGGATCTTTTGCTATATCTAAGTTGTTTGAATAGCTTGATGAAAATGGAAAAAGGATGAAATATAACACTGACAATTTGGAGATATTCAATATTGCGTCAGATTTCATACTATTCAGGCAGTCTACAGTTGCTGGAAACACAATGGGATGCCAGGAAGCGCCATCTAAAGCTCGCAGTGGGGGCTGATTCATTCTAGAGATGCATGGAATTTTTATGCAAGAATTTGTGTGTCAGTTTAATTCTCATCTACTCCATAGACAAACGCCATGATAGTTTGTACTGCCAAGCAAACAGAGTATCTTCACAGTCAATAATGGATGACACGTAAATTAAGCAACATATATATTTTGTGGAGGAGCCACAATTATTTCTGTAAGTCCAGCCAGCGGGCCAAAAAGTTTTAGATTCCTGAATATTAGGACCGACTGATAACTCAGTTTCCCAACCCTGGTCCTCAAATCACACTGCCCTGCATGTTTTGTCAGTAACTTGGCTTCAGTCCAGGTGATTTCAATCGACAGGCGTTTTCTGAACTTCAACCAGCTGAATCAAATCAGGATCAAGCAGGGCAATGTGCCTTGAGAACCAAGATTGGTTAACACTTGGTTAACCAACACATTTGATTTAAACATTTCAACTGGTCTACTGGTAAAGGGGGGGGGGTTACATAGTAATCCTGCCTCATACCTTTCATGTCTTTCAGGACTATACCTTCTGGAACCACCCGAACCTCCAGGGAGATGACTGCATCCATGCAACACAACAGAACAATTTATTTTCCAACAAAACCTCCAAGCAACTCTTCAGTTGGCTTACTGATTTGTTACTTAATCTTTTGTTGCTATTGTTGTTGCTTTTTTTTTTTTATTTCTGCAAAGAATACTCACTAAAACAGCACAAACTCAGAGTACTGCTCATCTCCCTTCAAAGAATCTGAGCAACTTTTCATGAGTTTTCCTCTGTTAATCTAAAGAAAGCCACAACATAGAAAGATAGAGTATGATAGTTGAAATATCAACCAGCGTGGAGGAGCCGCGTTTTTCTAAAGGACGCTTTTAATTTCTGCAAATCACATGTTTACAAGCATATACTGTAGCACAGCACAAATTCATGTGATCCACTGTCAGAAATATTCTCAACAGCAGCTGTAAATGTTTGAACAAACTGTTAATGGGATCATTTGTTTAATTGGGAGACTTCCAGAAAAACAAAGACTGAACACTGAAGCCTCTGAATATTTACTCAGTACTGAAATGCAATCTGGGGTGGAACACAGGCGGGGATTAGATGTGTTGTCCGCGTAGTACTGTATCTGAATAGTACTAAAGAGAGAATAAATAAACTACAACAGACAGAAATGAATGAACCTTTCTACTCAACCATCAGCACTTCAAATCAATCCACATTCCATGGTCCCTGGAATTCACCATTTCCTGCCTTCACCTTGGGGATACAGCATCATTCCACTATTTACTCCGATCAGTTATTCTGAGACAAGGTCAGTAGAGGGAAGATGCACTCTAATTAATTATCTCCATAAATGATGCATGAGGGGTTCAATCAGTCTTCCTAATTTCACACCACAGAGTCGTCCGAATAAAGCATTTCAGATATTTAAATCACCAGCCAGATCCATCCTGAAAACTATTACACTAAATGAACATCATTTGGAACCAATACATGGAAAAGGCCATATGGATGCTGTCCTATAACTCAGATATGTGTACCACACTATGATCTTGTTATAATTCTGGCACAGAGCACATATTCCTGCACACTGAAAGACATGCTTAAAATATCTGGATTTCATATAAGAAGTCAAAATGATGTTTGAAAGTTTCTAAACAGACGTCTAAAGTTATTTATTTCTATTGCTATGTACTGTATGCTGGCACATTGACAATGACTTTTACACAGGTAGAACCATGAGATAATGGAAGGGATACTATATAACATCATGTCACATCTGAGCAGTATGTGTTTTCAGGTCAAACATATGGATTTCACAGTTTTCCACTGTGTCTGGACAGGGTATTTTAATTTTGTCCTTATGTCACCTTTTCATTTTATTAACTTTTGCAACACAATTATCTGCCTGTCCATAAATTACATTTAAATTTCCTCAATTAATAACTAAGTGGTTTAGACCATCAGTTTCTCAGTTCCAAGCATCCAGCATGGAGAGGTGAGCAAATCTTCCATAGTGGAGAAGCCATGGAACAGCATGAACTGATGTTTTGTTGTGATTGTGTCATTCCTCAACTGTTGTGTTCTATATATGTTGCGTGATACATGTAGCATGAATATGATACAATTTTTCTGACATCTTCCAAAGCCATCTGTGGCAGCCTGAGTTACCTGACCAAATATATGTAGCATCTACACAGTGTTGAGAATAAATAATTCTGTTTTTCCTTCTATCTCTTTTAACTAGTTACTAGCTAAAGCTAAACAAAATGACATGTTACGAAATGCCCTCAAAGCTAGGATTAAAGGGTATGACACACTACAGAACGCCCTCTTTAGGAAATAGCTTAGATAGACGCTGACAAAAGGAATGGAAAACTTTTGTTTGATGCCATTTTGTCCTGCTAAGTCCAAAAGGTAGCATGAGAAATGGACCAGCTGTATTTTGGTATTAATAAATTGAATTTATGAATTCAACTCACTGACTCTTTTTCAACCTCATACATCAAGAACTTAGGATGGAGAAAAGATAATTCTCCACAACAGTCACAGATGCAGTTAGTTGATACCAGATTGTATTTTTCTGAAATTGTTTCTCCCTATATCACTGAAAAGTCAGATATGCAGAAATATGAAAGGAACTGAAGCAAGTGTTTTCCATCTGGAAACAACCTCAAATTCTTTAGTGTCACCATTTGTACGTTGAGGAAAGTTTCTCATGAAGTTCCCAAGTGGCATCTACTTTACTGATCTACTGAAGTTATGACTTATCCAGGTTTTCGATCAATATTTTGTGTTAATTTCTTTTTGTATTTCAGCAAGTGAGTGACTTTTCAGTTAGTCCTTATTTTATTTCACTGTTTACCTATACTCCACTAGCATACTCCAGAAAGTTCACAGAAGAGATGCTGTGGTAATGCAATAGCTCAAATAGACTTAATACCACTGTTAATTAAAAATATGGATTGATCTCTACCAGCACACAGATGAGTCTTTGCCAAATGCCAGGAAATTGAGCACAATGGGAAAATGATACAATGGCGGCAGGAAAATGTCACATAACCAACTTCAAACCCTGCTGGCATCTCTATATTTTATTGACAACACAGCTTTGTCATGCAGACACAGGGAGGGACAGGTGATTTCTAGTCATTCCAGAGGAGCGGAACTCTGTTGATGAGCAAATGTTGTCCCTTTAGGGCAGGGATGTCAAAGTCAAATACACAGAGGGCCAAAAAAACAAATTTGCTACAAGCCGAGGGCCGGACTGGTTTAATGTTTATTAAAACATATTGAAATGATTGCACATAGCCTATTGAACCAAGACCTAACAGAGTGTATTATTTAACGATTAAATGAATAAAGCAATATTTTGTTATGGCTCTGTCAGTAACTTCAAGGGAAAACATTTTTCAAGAGGCAAACAGCAACAAATTTAATTGTTTTTAAAAACAAAATATGTTTCTTAATATCAAGATAAATGCATAAATCAAAGTGCATGCATTATAAACTGAAAATGCATTACTGTGCTGCTCTATGATCCTACCGATCACTGCTTTCAAATAGTAAAGTAAAAAAATAAATCAAATCAGTTGTATTCTTTCTCATGGCTCTTATCTGCAATTTTACCTGAATCCATTCAACTGAAAAATAAATACAAAAAATAAAATAAAATACAAAATATATGGCACACAGACAAAACAATACTTCATTCAAAGAAAAATCACGTCTTGTAGAAACAAATGTAAAAATTTAACTGAAACTTATAAACTGAAAATACGTTACTGCTCTGTGATGCTCACTTGTCTGAGGCTGAGCCTGATACTTGGAGGTGTCTCATCTTTTGTACAAGTTCATCAATGTTCGGGGTGAGGCTCTGAGCTGATGAATAATGAAGCCGTTTGGGCGCGCTGTAGTCACTTCGCGGGCTACCGTTGCATTATGGGAAATGTAGTGTTTGCAGGCAAAACACGAGCGGGCGGCTCTGGCTTGCGGGCCGGTTCTCATAGTAATTAAATATCATTCAGGGGGCCATAGATAATTGATTTGCGGGCCGGATGTGGCCCGCGGGCCTTGACTTTGACATATGTGCTTTAGGGACACACACAGTCAACTGTGTGCAATCAAGAACTTCTGATGCTTCTAATCAGTTTTAAAATGCCACCAGGATGTCCTCCCAAACAGCAATGATGCCCACATGCAGTCTGATTCTTAAATATATTCAGCCAGTTAGATGCGGGCATTGCCAGATTAGATTGTGTCCTAATTTGCATAAATTTACTAGAAGTTCACAACCAACCTCAACCAATATAGTTTGATTCGTGCCTGATTGGCCAGACAAAAAGGAAAAAAAAAAAAAGAGAAAAATAGCGTCAAGTTTATTTGCTGAACTGTTTGGATGCGTCTGACTTCCTGACACATCCCAATATATGTAACTGTCTTTGATAAATGAGACACCATGCTTGGCTCCAGCTTTAGAAATAATGTCAGTGTGTGTTTTTCATGTCAGAAGCAATGACAATAGATTGTGAGATGTGAGGAAAAAGACAGCAAAATCTAATTAATAAAAAAATAAAAATGAGACCTTAACACAAAGTAAATGAAAAATATAATAGAATGTGACAATCAAAGTTGTTAGTGAGTGTGTCTGTAAGTAAGAACAGTGTGGAACTGATATGATGGACAGCAACAAAGTCAATAAATATGCAGAAACGCCTTTACTGAAAATAGTATAAGTGGGAAACGCCATTAACTACAGGTTTGTTGGAAGTTTAACTACTGTTGGCAAAACATGTTTGACAAGAAAAAGGTTTCTGCTCGACACAAAACGTTGATATGTGAGTAGCTATCTGTGTACAGTGTGAATCCGTCTGATATTTGATCTTTTCTTTTTCAGACCATTCTCTGTAAACCTCAGAGCAGGTTGTGTGTAAAACTTGCAGTTGATCAAAAGGCCGGCATGTCTGGCACCAACAACCATCTCATGTTCAAAATCACTTCAGTCATTTTTGTTTCCCATTCTGATTCTCTTTGACCTTCAACAAGTCATCAACACCACATGTGGATGCTTAAACGAAGGGAGCAATCAAAGAAGTGCAGTGGCAGAACATAGGAATGCCTGTCCTTAAAACTGAATTTAAAACATTAATGTAAGTTGGTGTAATTATGCAATGGCATACTGACTCAGATTTTTCAACAGAATAAACACATTTGCATTCTCCTGTATAATTCATGGTGTATGATTATAAAATGATCTGATAGTGCTTTGATTTTGGTGTTCTGTAGTAGCTGGCGCTCTGTGGTTGCTCCAGCCCCAGGCAGAAACACGTCCCTTCTACGTCTTCCATGACAGAGGCAATTACTGTTACAGATACTATCAGCCCTGTTACAGTGTGGTCATCTTCTGTTACAGGGTAGGAATGACAAGGATAAGCAAAGGTAGAGAACAATGGATTTCTTCTTGAAGGCTTCACAAGGATAAAAATGGAAAAAGCTTGTTGTCTGTCTGTCTGTCTGCCCTCTTAGAATACCTCCAGCCTTTTCATAAGGAAAGGGAGGTTTTATTTTTGGAGCATATGGATTGATTTTTGCCTTTAGCTTCCTTTTTGTTTCATTTAAACACCAGCTTGTTTTCCCAAGTGCCAACCTAAATAATCTCTGGTGGCGTCTTTGTCTCCTCCAACTCTTTACTGAGATCATGCTGACCTTCCTCATGACCCAAAGACTTGAAGGTTGTGCTTCTCTGTCCAGTTTCCAGCCTGACTCAGTTGTTCTTGGCATCTTCTCATGAATAAACTGTAACTTTGCATTCCGGGCACAGAGTGGCTTTTCCTGTTACCATTGTACGGGAGGAGGCTGAAAATTTTATGCTGTCTAAATTATTCATGCCGATGTTGAATGACATAAACCATCCTCAAAAATAAAATCCAAGAGGGAGAAAAAAGACTTTAGGATTTTTTGTCAGGGAACAAAGGAGAACAAAATTGTCAGAACTACCATCAGTTGTGTCTTTGGTCTTGTGTTTACTGGCTTTGATTGTTTTTTTTAAGTACAGAGGACAGCTAGCAGAAATAAAGAACAGGGGCAATTATTTCAGTACAGAGGGCCATTCCTGCCATAATTAAGAATAAAGATAGAAATAAGTCAATGCTCAGTAAATCATAATTCATATGATTTAATGCACAAAAAATACAATGAATAAATACAAGTTGGGAGTAATTAAATTATGCAATGAGACAAAAGTACAAATGAAAGTAGCTGGGCTGTATCACAATTCTTGTTCAAAACTAAAGAAAATTAGTAAAATTGCTCATTTTCTCTTGCAGCTGAAGGGTCAAATTTCCTGCAATGTAACAGAGTGGAGGGACGCTCTGTTTTTTTCTGAGGACAAATTACCACTGCAGACACCACCAAAACAGATAAACTCCCTATCAGGGAACAGCTTACCACACACTGTGGGATTTTACAAAGCTGTTTCTCATAGTGGCATTCTTGAAGAAGAGAAAATATTATTTTTTTTTAATTCTTTCTGTTGCTTTTGCAGTTTAGATAGAAGTCTTCTGATGCTCTTCCCCACAATGCATCAGTCAGCTCTCTCTGTATTGACGCTTATAATGGTGACCATTTTAATTTTTTTATTATTTTTTTTACTGTTACCTGACATATCTAAGTGTTAAGAGGTAAATTCTTGAAAGTTATTCAACAATTTTGACGTTAAGAAAGAAATAGTGGCATTCAAATTAAAGTTTGTGCACCAGATGAACAGGATTTTACACTTTCACTACGAACTCATGATCCAGTAATGGTTTTATGATAGAAGTTAGCTGATGTGATAATAGGCTTTACATGGATTTTAAGCCTGACTCTATAACTTCACCAGGCTTCTGCAATACTTTGTTTACAATAAAACTTATTGAATAACGATCTGCATTGTTGCATTTTTAGGCCAGAAGTAACAACCTGTGTTTTTTGCGATGACCTATCATTTTACTGATATTAGAGACAGTACATTAAAAAGGTGTATGTAGTGTGTGAGTAAAATGTAAATAAATGTTTATGGTTTTGCTCTAGCACACCGGATTTTGTTGTTGTGCTATTACTGAATTTAAAAGCTCTGTTAATGCACAATGACACATTCAGAGCCTGAAAAAAAGACAGGAAATATATGAACCGTTGCACCCAGGCTCTGCTTCCTGTTGGCCATTTAAAGTAAATGAAAATGCATTTTTGCACCAACACATTGCATCATTATCAAATTTATTACCTCAGCGAGTTGTTGAAGGGCATTAAATATCATCAAATTTAAAACCGACTAATACATTACAGAATTGTCCCATTGTTGAGTACACAATGCCTGTTCTTCAGTTAAAAAATTATTACATAAATGTTTAATGTGTTTAGTTCAGTGATGGCACATCACTGAACTGTATGCATATAAACATTTTTCATTCTGAAAGCGCGTGCGTTCACGCTCTGAAGCTCTACCTGGAAAGTACGAGGAAACTGAGTGTGACAGGGATAAGATGAATTTTTTAGGATGTTTGTTGCATTGCAAAAACAGCAAATCCTGAAAAGTTTTCACCAGGATGAGCTTTGGGACTCCAGAGATTCTTCCTAATTTTTTTTTTTCCTGTGCTTCTGATGCCAGGCTTCTGTGAACTGTGTCTGTGTAGTTTACACATTGAAATGTGTTAAGTTGGTTTTTAGCTTTTTTTTTTTTTTTTTAATTGTGACCTATTGCTGCACCCTGTTCCTAAAACTCGTAACCGTGCCCCCTGGTGGAGAGGTGCAGTCCTTGTGGGATCTCCTGAAATCTAGAATCATTTCCACGTCTTTTAGGTGAAAACTGATCATTCAGGTGCCTTTTCATCAAGCTGCTGTACCTTGATGATAGCAGGGTTCCGTATTGTTTCACCATTGTTTTATCTGCACATTGATAACACAAAGTAGGAATGCAGCTCAAGGAGTAACATGAGCATAGCATTCAACTACACAACAATCTCTGTTTTCTTGTGAGAGATGCTCTTTGTTGTTCAAGCACTCCCCCCCTCCCCACACTCACACCCACTGCTTTTCTCAGCAGGATAATCGATAAAGTTACTCTAACCCCTGTTATCCAGTGCAGGAGGGGTACTCTTGCATGTATGCAAGAGTGTATTGTCTCACTCTTGCATACAACCACACAAACCTTTCCCACTGAGCAGTGAGCCTCTGCAACAACACACGCCACTAACCTCTTGTTTCATCAGTACACATATTGAGAAGAGATGTTTAACAAATTACAATGACTTACAAAAGCATAAGCAACAGACCAACACAAAGTAATGCATAGTTGTGATGCAGAAGTCACATAACCTCATGATCCGTGGATCGGCTCAACATGTGAATGGGTTCATAGGTACCTGGTGACTTTGTAATGTAAAGCTGTATACCATTATGGCACCTAATCATATTACTTGTAATAATATGAGCTAGAACATGTAGAAATTAAAGAAGACGGGGTTCAAAAGGAAACCTTAGGTAAACACACATCCTACAAATAGTGACTTGTCCAGATTATTCTTTTTTTTAGCACTGGTTTGATAACTGCTAAGGGCCTCCAGTGGACATGTACTGTATAAGAAGCTGACAAGATACTTTTCTATCTGGATGAAACCTAATGAGGCAGAGACCAATTTAATACCTTTAGTAAATAGTAATGCATGATTAAGCATTTTGATGTAGATGAGGCAGTTATGGAGCAAGAACAAATGCCCTGAGGAAGCTCTGCCTGTTGAGCGGCGTGGGCTCAGAGGAGCTTCACATAGGCAGAGAGAGGAATGCTGTTGTGACAGGAGACATACCATGCTAATGTCTCTGGAGCTGATGAATATTTGTTGCGTCTTATATTAGTTAAACATTAAACACAATAGGACAAAATATAGTCTGGGAAGAGTCTGAGTCACTGTCCACGACTCCAGTGCAGAGGAACTGGATAGTTCATGGAAAAGCCAGACAAGGCTGATAACTCAGTTCCCTAACTTTCTCTGACAGAGACACCATTTAAAGAAAGCACTGCTGTTACATACAACTGCAGAAAGCGAACTGCTGTCTTCTTAAACAGATACATTACATAGTGTACACTAATGTGTACTGTGCCAACACACAGTACACATTGGATCATAGCCGCAGCACTTTTCCTCAAAACAGTCGAAAGGTTGGAGGGTTTAGGCCGCTAACAGCACCTTGATAGAACTGGTATGGGGAAAGTCAGGGCTTCTTCCTTAGAACATAAACTTCCTCAAGTGCTGTTTGCTGTGTTTGTTGTGTCCATGGATGATTATCAGGACTGGTTTTCCAAATGAGGTCCTTTGCCAGTTCTAAAATAAATAGTATTTAAGCCCAGTTTCTGTTTTCATAGGAGTTTGTGGCTAAGCATATGACTAATTGAATGGTTCACAGACAGACAGACAGATGGCCGCACTGCTGAAGAAGGTGACCCTCCATGGGAGAGAGGCCTTTAGGTCAAAATAGGCAATGTGATTGGTCTGCACTAGGAAATATTAACACGTTGAACTTTTTAGATGAACCACATGCGTTAACGTTGACAGCCTAGCTTAAACCTGAACCAGGTCCAGAGAGTTTACTTTTTTGTACCAGCCTTCTTAATGAGCTCTTCCTTAGTGCTCTTGAAACAGACTAGCTTCCTTGTGGTCTGTTTCGATGCCAGATAATTACATCGAGCCCAAACGCTGTTAGCCGGTAGTCTACAGATCTCTATCTTTGGCCAAATTTCTAAAGTTTCTACTGTGTATCATATGTATTGATCAGTACGACGCTCAGGCCATCCACTTGTTGTTGAACAACAAGTGGACAGTCTAGGTCTGACACTGTCTGCCCCAGGCACCTGAAGCACTCGAGTTATTTTATTTGTCAGTCTATCCAAATCCCTCATCAAATCGAGAGAGAGGAACTTCCCAGCTTTCAGAGGAATATCTTTCATTTTCCATTTAGGTAACAAAACAAACAGCAACCTATCCATCATAATCTAATGAGGGTGACACTGACTGGACTAGATTAAATAAAAGGCTAATCTCAGACACAAATAGCAAAAGAAGTGCACCAAAGGAGGGTGTGAACACCATGTCAGCTGATCTGGCTCTTTCTCTGACTGAGACAGGAATAATTGAGTTTACATATTAGGTTGAGCAGTGGGAGATGCTGTAATATGTAACAGAATTAAGTAAAGGGGTTGATTTTTCTTCTTAGGGGTAAATCTGTAGACTCCTTCAATTCTTCAGCTTCCATTTTGATATAATTACCAACCTATCTTTCCCTATGCTGGCCTTCTTCCTGCCCCCTAAGGACATTAGAGCTCTTCACAAACATTATTCAGTGTGTTAATCACTCTCAGGTCCAATTGAAGCAAAGAGGATGTTTTTACAGTGAAGGTGTCTGTTCTCATGTTTCCCTTTGCTTTCTGTATTCATCTCTGCACAACAAACTTTTATGTCTTGTTTAACTTTCGGCCTCCAGACTACCCAGGTAAAAAAAAAAGGTATACTTTAGTATACTAAATTTTAACATACTTTAGCATACTTTGATTGATGTACTTAAACTACTATTTTGGAACAACTTTTTTGTGCTTAGTTTGCTTTAGTACTATTTCAATAGTATTAAATTACAACTTATAGTACATGACATGCATAACTACACTACTTACATTGTTTTAGGCTACAATTACAGGGGAAGATTAATTACACAAGATGCCCAAGGTAATTCAAATATTTTATTTTATTACCGACATTTTAAAATTGTCCAATTTTACTCACAACTTTATGAACTTTACATAAATTATCAGTTTACACATCAAAAGTGAACACATGAACATGAAAATTTAATTGTAACAATAAAACATGACAGTGAGGATCAATGACAGAACATTCCCGTTCACTGCACCTTACAGGAACCTACAAAAAAGAATAGAGCAATTAAACAGAGAAAGTATTTGTATTTAAAGAAAACAGAAAAATGGCAAATAAAAAAATAATACTTACTTAAGACGTTGTGGACTCGCCATGTATGTGACATCATCAGAACTGATGATGATTGGGACCAGATGCCTGGGGTGGGAAAACATTTCTGGGTGTTTTCTTTGCCTATTTATGTTAGAAGTAGAAAAAATTAGTCAACAATGTCATAGAATCAGTTGATGTTGGCATTAACTATGAAGCTGTTTGAAGTGTGGACTTAAGGAGACAAACTACCTTAAAATCTTTCCATCCATGATCTGAACACACTGATCCTTGCAGGGTGCTGAGGGGGGCTGGTGGTGCCCATCTCCAGCAGTCATCAGATGAGAGGCAGGGTTCACCCTGGACAGGTCACCAGTCCATCACAAGGTCCTGAAAGTCAACAACAAATAAAAAGAAATGAAAGATAAATGTTAGATTAACAAGGAGAAAAAATCTTTCCAGTTATCTTTAAATAAAAATCATGTTTATTAAGCACTTAGTGTTGGTAACACAGGAGTTTTTGATGTTGAAAATGTAGCTAGCTCCTCATTGAAAAAACAAACTTACATCATGAAGACAATGTGGAGGTTCATCCTTAGAGCTGGTTGGTGATCTGGTGGAGTCAGAGCTTCTTCTGAGACAGAAAAGTCTTTAGGTTTTCTAACACCTGATTTCTCTGACTTCTTCTTTCATCTCCATTTGCTTAGTTAGACTGCAAACATATGTTGAAGATAAAATCATTGATGAACTTGTTAGAACAACAACCACCTCACAATATCAATGTCTCTCTGTCTTATGGAGCTTAATTAAAACCAAGTTAAGTTTGTGAATTAAAGTATAAGTCGCAACAAACAACCTCCATGCAGTTATAACATGAAGCTGAATGATTCCTATTGCAATAATCATAGAAGTCGCAATAAAATTGATAAAACAATTATTTATGAAACCAACGTCAGTTATATATCTTTACTGCACCGTTTATAATTAAATGAAGATAATTAATAAGCAAACTTACCACCAGCTAGCAACACTTAGCAGCCTTCGTCCCGCCGGGCTCCTTTTGTGACACACATTTCATTTCCCTCGGTTGTTGTCCAGTTGTGTTGTCGTCTAACTCGGACTAGGACGTCACCAGCTTGAATTTACCAAAATTAGTAACTATTGTCAAGACCCTCTCTACTTTTAAGGCAATATGCGAGTAAAAACGGCGAATTTGAACAATGTCTGTTATCTTCCCTGCTTCAAGTTTTTTCTTCTCTTTGTGGCTTTTTTAAATAAATGAAAATGTGCAATCCCGCCACCATCTGGTCTGGAGTGTGAACTGGAGCTAATGCCGTTGATTATAAGGTTTTAAATCACACATCTGAAAATTGATTGGATACTTTCTTAAAAATAACATCATGATTATCCTTTTTTTATTGTATGCAATTTTAATAAGTAATAAAATATTATTAAGGCACTTAAAAATGTATACATATTTATTCATATTTTGTTCACTTAAAGTATACTTTTATTTAATATATTAAAAGTGTATTTTGGTACAATTATTTTTAAGTGTGTTTAAAGTTCTAATTTCGAAATTGGTACAAGTGTATTTTTAGTATACTTCAGATATACTTATAGGTAGTACACTTCATATTTAGTATACTCAAAGTGTACTTTCATAAATTTAAGTATGTTTGAAGTATACTAAAGTATACTTTTCACCTGGGTAAGGGTTTAACAGCAGAGACACTTAAGATGTGAGGACATTAGAGGCATTCATATCTATGTTAAAATGCTAGGTTTTAGTGCTGTTAAAAAAAAGAAACCAGGATAAATCATTTCATTGATGCCACTTATGTTCAACTGAAAATAACCATGTTACTGATTTTCAATCTCTCTATATGATTTGATCACTTTGATTTTATATTTTGCTACATTAATCAGTTGACAAAGGGCCATTGACACTTGCTCTGAACTGGTTGCGAAACATTTGCAGATCCCTAAATGAATACTTTTATGAACCATCGTTGGATATTTACTGCTAACCAACTAAGTGGAATACTAACTATCATGATCAATCAGAAGTAAAGTGTTGCTACATTGGCATATCTAATGCATACATTTTAGCTGAACCCAATGTTTGTGTAAAAAAGATTTTTTCAATTTCTGTCATTGGTTGTTCTCCACATGGGACAATAGTCTTCTGTATTCTTTGTATGTCTGAAACAGAAAGTAGAAATGTAAAGAAACATGTTTCTTCCAAAGAAAATACCCAGATCCTGCTAAAATATCCCAGAATCTTGTGGCACAACATACTGGACATAAAGCTCTTTTATTTCTGCCTCTACAGATTCACAGTAATTCTTTTGAACTGTAATGATAATGATCACATTAAAGGAGAAGAAAGTTTTAAAAGGCTTTTCTATGAACTCACCTTTTGTGTCACTAAAACCTGGAACGTGTTGGATAGTATGGCATCCTAAGTTTAAGCTGGCGCTGATGTAATAATCAGTCCACTGCATCAGAACATACTGGAGTTAGCTCATGAGTTTTGTGCCACATAGGCATGGAATTCAGCTGATAGGCTCACACGGTGCTGATAATGCAGCTGTGAATACTTGCAGTCATTTGTGGGGATGAATTTCATCACAACCATTGTTAATTAGCTGAGATTGGGGGAAAGCTGTGATTATCAAACGAGCTTAGTGTATTTAGCTGGGACTAATCCCTGGCTTCCCTTGTTTGTGGGATTTCATGAGGAAGACAGAGGTGAGTCAGCTGGAAAGGTGACAGAACAACTGGATGTACAAAGCAAAACCACAGCCTGGCCACCGTTCAAACCTCCCTCATGTCAACAGAAACACGGCCAAGCTGATCCATACAACATCATGTTTGGCTTCAGGCTGTGACAATGAATGATGATGATGATGCATCATCATCATCAAAACCAGACTTCTCAGCTGTTCAACTGAAAATGACTTCTGCCTTAAACAATTACATGACGGGTTAATTTCTTTAGATGGATCAATAGTAGAATTTCCAACACTTTAAAGTCAATAAAAGATAAATTTATTGCAAAATCTGCAGAACTACTCAGTTTGAAGTTACTTATATCCAGGGTTGAAAGTAAGGGGGTACGGCAGGGAACTATGAGAGGCCCCAAGGGACAAAACCTACAAACTCTCTTTCACGTACTATCAAACTCTCTTTCACGTACTATCAAACTCTCTTTCACGTACTATCAAACTCTCTTTCACGTACTATCAAACTCTCGCATACAGCCAAAGTCTCTTTCATTCACTATCAAACTCTCTTTCACGTACAGCCAAACTCTCTTTCACGTACAGTCAAACTCTCTTTCATTCACTATCAAACTCTCTTTCACGTACAGCCAAACTCTCTTTCATTCACTATCAAACTCTCTTTCACGTACAGTCAAACTCTCTTTCATTCACTATCAAACTCTCTTTCACGTACAGTCAAACTCTCTTTCATTCACAGTCAAACTCTCTTTCACGTACAGTCAAACTCTCTTTCATTCACTATCAAACTCTCTTTCACGTACAGTCAAACTCTCTTTCATTCACTATCAAACTCTCTTTCACGTACAGTCAAACTCTCTTTCACGTACTATCAAACTCTCTTTCACGTACAGCCAAACTCTCTTTCATTCACTATCAAACTCTCTTTCACGTACAGCCAAACTCTCTTTCATTCACTATCAAACTCTCTTTCACGTACAGTCAAACTCTCTTTCATTCACTATCAAACTCTCTTTCACGTACAGTCAAACTCTCTTTCATTCACTATCAAACTCTCTTTCACGTACAGTCAAACTCTCTTTCACGTACAGTCAAACTCTCTTTCACGTACAGTCAAAGTCTCTTTCATTCACTATCAAAGTCTCTTTCATTCGCTATCAAAGTCTCTTACATTCACAGTCAAAGTCTCTTGCATTCACTATCATTACAGAGTTTGATTGCAACGGAAGTTAACTTAAAATTTCAGTTTCTGATTGGACCCCAGGCAGAGTAGGCGGGTTTTCACGGACAGGAAAATAGCTGAGCGGCAGCGACTCACAGAATGACATCGTTAGCGCTCCTACAGTAATGTCAGCAATATCAGAAGTGTTTTGAAGCCGACAGCCAGCATCAGAAACCCCATCTATCAGTGGGAAAAAGCTAGCCGCCACTTCGGAAATGGCAGTAAAGCCAGCCTGCACTTGATTTTAATGTGCGCGACAGCACAAGTTATGGCGCGCTCTTTTCAAAATAAAAGTGGATCTCCGGTTTATGTTTGATTCATGTTTCTCTCCTGCGGCTTTAAAAATGTAAAACTTTGTGTTGATTTGCTTAAGGAAATCATATATCTGAAAATAAATTAATATGTGGGTAAAAAAATTCTGTAAACCACAAATGTTCTACCTCTATTAAAATTGCTGACATTTGACATGCAAACAATCTTTCAGATTACATAAACAATAATTCTCTCACTTCAGGATGACGCAGGGACACCTATAAGACCAATTTTAACTGAGGTTGTACGTATGTGCTTTACAGGATTTTTTTGCCTACACAATATATAAAAATTTTTCAGATACATAATGTCGTTTTTAACACAAAGTTTTAGCCTCTTATAGCCGCCGGAGAGAAACTTAACGTGTGAATCAAACATAAACTGAAGATCCACTTTTATTTTGAAAAGAGAGCGCCATAACTTGTGCTGTCGCGCACATTAAAATCGAGTGCAGGCTGGCTTTCACTTCGGACTTTACTGACTTTACTGCCACTTTTTCCCACTGATAGATGGGGTTTCTGATGCTGGCTGTCGGCTTCAAAACACTTCTGATATTGCTGACATTACTGTAGGAGCGCTAACGATGTCATTCTGTGAGTCGCTGCCGCTCAGCTATTTTCCTGTCCGTGAAAACCCGCCTACTCTGCCTGGGGTCCAATCAGAAACTGAAATTTTAAGTTAACTTCCGTTGCAATCAAACTCTGTAAGAGTTTGGTAGTGAATGCAAGAGACTTTGATAGTGAATGAAAGAGAGCTTGATAGTACGTGAAAGAGAGTTTGATAGTACGTGAAAGAGAGTTTGATAGTGAATGAAAGAGAGTTTGATAGTACGTGAAAGAGAGTTTGATAGTACGTGAAAGAGAGTTTGATAGTGAATGAAAGAGAGTTTGATAGTACGTGAAAGAGAGTTTGATAGTACGTGAAAGAGAGTTTGATAGTGAATGAAAGAGAGTTTGTAGGTTTTGTCCCTTGGGGCCTCTCATAGGGAACTGCGTTCCCCTAAAAGATTTAGTGAGGGTACGCAGTACCTGCAAAAGAGGGGAGCGGCTGTCTGCTGTAAAAAATCTATGGATTCACTGTGCAGCTGTGAGAGCACCCAGCCGTGACTGCTTAGTTTTTTAAGAACAATCTAAAACATGACTTAATCAGTTAATAAATAACTTTTTCCCATTTCATATTGTTTCTTAACTGTTCGTGCTTTGCTAGAGCAGCGGTGCAATAAGTCGATCGTGGAAGGTTTTGAGTCGACCTCGACATTAGGTGACAAACTGAACGCAGCCTGGACGCTGAGAGCAGCACGTCCTCCTCTGACTGGCTTAAAATGTTTGTCACTTTATTAAAGAACAACAACAACAAAAATCTACGAAACGTCTTCAAATTAATGACCCAACAACAATGATAATCTCAGTAACTATTGTTTCAACAAGGTGTTGTGCAATTCTGCGCGTTTCGGATCCATTTCCAAAATAACGAGCAAAGCAGGAGTTAAAATGAGCTAATCAACCACCGCTGTGTTCATGAGAGGTTTATTAATGATAGCAAAATAAATATCAAGCCTGAAAACCTAATATCGTAACGGACTAAATGTTATGTTTTTAACGTAATCTCTGGTCGGCTTGTGGAGCGCAGGAGGTTGCCAGGGCAACGGGTGTGCTTAAAAGACACAGGGAGAGAGAATAAAAAGGTGCGAGTGGTTTTGAGTTGATCACCTGTTGAGGTTGTTTTACCTTTGCTGTGGCTCTTTACAGCCGCTGCAGTTTCTGAACGAATAAACGACAAACTTGGACTAATTAACTTATTCTTTGTGAGCATACATCATTTACAAAAAACATCAAACACAGTAAATATGTTTCATTAAGTATTTAACAATTTAACAAACAAATGTCTTCTACCGCGATAATTATGTGAAATTTAATTGTCTAATATATTAAAAAAATAGTTTGGTGCTGTCAGGCTCAAAGTCTGAGAGGCTTTTTCTTTATCATACAATTGTTTTTTTTGCCTCTTATTTAGTGGAAATATTGATGTTGATGATATTTTCTCCAAAATAATAACCTTTTTCAACCTTTACAGCTCCACTGTTGAAAATGAGGCTCTAACATTCACAAATGACATTGAAATAAAATCGAAACATCTGGTTTGAGGTGATTCATCTGGAACCTGTTGGAGGAAAAATATCCCAACTTCAGAAGATGTGTTTTAACTTAACAGAGCTCTGTGGTTCCTCCTATCAGTATGAGAGTCAGGATGAGGAGGTGCCATGTTAGGAAGAGAAGTGGAAGCTGCAGCATCTTCAGAACAAACAGGTCATGATTCCTGGGCTACTGATTATCCCTCTGTCTGGACACAGGAACAATATAACCAGGTTAAAAGCTAAAATGAATGGTTATATGCCAGACATAGAAAACTGGGATGCCCTCCATGCCATGATGTTCAGAATTTAGGTCTCATGGCATCTCAAGGTGTCAACATTGAGCCAGTGGGCTGAGAGAGGAAATACAGCTTTATTCTGTAGCAATTCAAGAGCTACCAGCTTTTAGCGCTTTGCAAAAAAAGTAAACAGCACAGAAACTCCAAAAGAAGTTTGAAGTTATATATGTTATATATATATATATATATATATATATATATATATATATATATATATATATATATATATATATTTTTTTTTTTTTTTTTTTTTTCTTTTTTTTTTTTCTTTTTTTGTCATAGTACCCCCAAGAATTTAAAACTACTTTCACCCCTGCTTATATCCTATAAAATCATAAGCTTTGAAGGTCAACTGTCCTGCTTCACTTTCACAAATACTACTTTCTGTCTTGTCTCCACACAGTTTTAGTTGCTGACAATAATCTCAGCACATAATGGCTTTGTGGTATTTATTCTGCCCAGTTGTTGAATGTGCTTTTACCCAAACACTTTCAGAATTATGCCTCTCCAAATTGCCCCTAGATGTGAGTGTGTGTGTGCATGGTTGTTTGTCCTGTGTGTCTCTGTGTTGCCCTGCGATAGACTGGTGACCTGTCCAGGATGTACCCCGCCTCTCGCCCGGAACGTTAGCTGGAGATGGGCACCAGCAACCCTCCCGACCCCACTAAGGGACAAAGGTGTTAAGAAAATGGATGGATGGATGGATGGACTTTCAGAATTGTGTGTATTTTTATAAGCGAACAATACTGAATCATTAAGAAACCCTTTCTCCTCTGAAAACAGTGTTTTATTCTGAGGATGTCTGTGGATTTTTTTAGAACAGTTTGAAAAGCATTGGGCTCTGTGTTGTTTCTAAAATACAATTGAAATTAGTTGTTTTTTTCTTTAGATGACTTGTAAGCTGTTTCGTAGACATCAATATAATCATACTGAAGTAATTGTCTTGATTTGGTTATTTTGTTGTTTATTCATGTCTGTTCTTATCTGCATATTTTGTCTTTCACAAATTGTTTTTCTTTAAATCACTTTGATTTAATTCAGAGTGGCTCAGATCTGAGACATTTGTCACCATGTAAATCAATTTTCTGATCCAGATCACTTTTACATATATGCATTTATTGATGTGTTTGATCTCAACATTGTCAGGAAGCCAGAAAAATAAATCCAGAAATACACACATAAGTCAGGTATACTGCTGCAGTTCATATCTAAACTTGTAGATATTCACAGGTTTAGACTAATTGTAGCCATTGATAAGCATCAAAATGACCCTTTCATAATGTTGTCACACAACTGCAAAAGTGCTGCTTGCTGTCATCTCTTTCACTTTGTTGGGTTGGAAATGTTGGTGAAATTCTCTGAAAGCTGCAGCGACAAAATCACTTGGCAATAAGTGCTTCTGCTGTGAAGGTTGAACTGAGTCACACTAAACAACTCAGCAAAAGAGCTTTTCCTATATTAGTCACAGTCAGAAATATGTTCAAGTTATATTTCAAAAGTTTTATCAGCTTCTATTTGCAATTAGCACAGTTAGCTTCATTAGCATTCAGGAGCATTTGTTTTATAGATTGCAAAGAAAAATCTCCCCAGAATCAAACTTGTCCAACATTTCCTAATCTTATATGGTCCACAACGGATAAAAATTCTATTTAGTAAAGCAACTTCCTGTACTCTAGTTCAGTGTTTTTTAACCTTTTTTGAGCCAAGGTTGTTTTAATTGAAAAAATCACGAGGCACACCACCAACCAAAAATGTAAACCAAGATACTCTGTAGCCGCCTATATTACATATATAGTCATTCTTGTCAAAGTGTCTTGAATAGGAATCAAATAAACACAAAAATTTATTTTTATCATATTTTACATTTCTTATTTCAAATTGCACTTAACATGTCCACTTCAAAAATACACTTGAACAGTGCCACAACACTGTTGTGTGATGCATGAATGTAGAAACATTCATGCATCACTAATTCTCTTGTTTTAATGTAAAATGCTCTGTATACCTACTGCTAGAGATAATAAAATTACATGATTACACCGCTTGTCACTACTACAGCAAAGACACTCAAAAATGGCATTGTTTGCAGATAATTAAATCGTTTTCAAAAAATCTTTTAAGACCAATTACCGTATTTTCCGGACTATGAGCACACCATACTATATACCGTACCGGGCTACAGGCCGCTGGTATTTCTGTCGCTCTCGGTTTTCCATAAAGACCCAGCAGGGGGCAACAGAGGGCTGCATCATAATAACTGCTGGATAAATTAAGGACGCAGTTCTTCGTCTCCAAATCCGGTTTTGTTCACGCCGAGTTTACATGCAGCGGCTCTATTTCCCTCCTGTACTGCCAGATCAATACTCCTCCATTTAGAAGCTGCATCATATGAGTTTGAAAACATTTCTCCGTTGTGCCTGCTGCTAGTATGTGCTTGTTCTAAATGAAAATTAGCGCATTCTTCTTTGATTTCTAATTTTCACTTCCAATGATTCACTTCCTGCTAAAGAGCCCCCTGGTGGATGAAAAAAAATCCACAGAAAAGCCGCATGTTCAAAGTTTTGGAAAAAAGTAGCAGCTTACAGTCCGGAAAATACGGTGGGTGAAATTGGATAATTTCCACGGCACACCTGGCAATCACTCACGGTACACTAGTGTGCCGTGGCACAGTGGTTGAAAAACACTGCTGTACTTAGCTTTCATGTTGTCAGCCATTCAGTCTGCCGCTGAGTGCCAGGAAAGGCCATGTGAGCAGCAGTTATTCTGCTTTGTGAACACTGGGTAGTAAAGAAAGCACATTTGATAGTTTTCATCGTTGCGGTTTATTTAGGTTTAGTTTTCCTCATCTCATTCAGCAGCCTGCAGGGTGCAGCTTTATCACAGTCACACTGCTTAATTGGATTTTTTCCAGGTGATGGACTGTCTTACAGCTGAGATGGTGGCACCCTGTTGCACAACCAAACAACTGTTTCATGCATATCCACAAAGATGTACACGATGGAGAGTTCGATCTTTAGCCTACATAAATAGCAAGTAGGCTAACAAATCTAAAAATTATTTGTGTTTTTAATATTTTAAAATATGTCACCTAACAGATGAAAGGCATTTACCCAAAATAAAATGAAAAAAAAAATGACACAAACATGAATTTATTAACTGTGTCAAACCTGAATTAGCACACCAAGGAGGGCCAATCACCGATACCGATCATATAATAATTTTTTTAATCATGAGCACTACGGTTACATTATGTGGAAAAAGGAACCATGAATTCACCTTAATTTAGATAAAAGCTTTTAAATAGCTTTTTCCAAGAAAAAACAAAACAAAACAAATCAGGCATTGTGCAAATTGTACTGCTATCAATAATACTATCTTTAACAGACTGAAAACATATGAAGGATATGAAGCGGCTAAATAATGCAAAAAGTCTAAAAAACAATCTCTCAACATTGCCAAAAGATGCAAGTATAAAACTTAACATTCAAAGGCAAATACAGGATCCATTACAATAAACAATCCTGAGTTACTGAATGGAAACTTCCTGATAGCATGACGGCTAGCTGATTACTGCTAGTTCGGATAGGCTGTTTCTGACTGAGCGGACTAATTATGCAGAACAGGGAGATCGATTATTTTTTCAGAGATTATTTGTCTCATGTTAGGGCAGCAAACATTTTAATACGTATGTAAAATTTATTTTTTTAAGTTAGATGCTGCAGCTTTATGCAGAGGTTCGGTGTGAGAGTCACTACCAGGTGGAGCAGAAGCGACGCTCCGTCTGTGAAATATTACTACCTGTAAATATATATATATATATAATTTTATTTTTTTTTGTCATAGTACCCCCAAGAATTTAAAACTACTTTCACCCCTGGTAACAACAGACACGTAGGATACGTTATTGCTGGGATTTTACAGCGCCACCTTAAGTCCCTGAACTTCACATTTTAACGGAAAAAAAGTGCAATACGACTTGGATGTAACGAGAAACGCGACAGTTTTGTAGAAATGTAGTGAAGTAGAAAGTACAGATACTTACTGTAAAATGTAGTGGAGTAAAAGTAGAAAGTGTCCATTATTAAATCTACTTAAGTAAAGTACAGATATACGGAAATTGTACTTAAGTATAGTAACGAAGTACTTGTACATTTATAACATAAAAATCCACAAGAAACACATATAGCTGTCTACTACAGCGACCATTATGCCGGAAAGGGTTAATTTTCCTATCATTTGTAACTACAAAATTTGAAAGCCAGTAATTAGTTATTTCAGATACAAGTCAAATATTAACTCACTGGTGACTTTATTGGGTTCAAATGCTCAACTGCTTATTCACACAATTTTCAAATCTACCTACCAAACTGCAGCAACTAAATTTTACAGGGCATCTAAATGTGGTGAAAATGACTTTGTGAAGTTCAAGGCTCGCTTTAGAATGGGCAAGGAAGAGGATTTAAGAGACTCTGAACATGGTTTAGTGGTGTGAGGGATATTTTAGTGGCACACTTTGAGCCTCTTAGTACCAACTCAGCAATTATATGCCTGAGTACTGCTGCAGACGGTGCTATTTCTTAACCTTTTGCAGAGTACTGTCTTGACTTTGCCTTATATTAATCGTAGCCGGGAGTGAAAGTAGTTTTAAATTCTTGGGGGTACTATGACAAAAAAATAAATAAATAAAATTATCACAAATGATAAAGCACATTATTGTTCACAGAAAAGTAGCAAACATTTTACTTTTTACTTGCACGCGCACACACACAAACCCACGCACACATGCGCGCGCACACGCACGCAGGCACACACACTCACACCTACTAAGGCATGCTACACTGTTACTGACATCATGGAGATTCCTACGCACGTCTACATCCCGGAATAGCACCTGACCCAAACTCTTGCCCGAGTTGTTCTTGAAATCTGCCTTTGAAATACAATCATGAAGCCCTTTTGTCCCCAAGGCCCCTGAATGATGCAAGCCAAGAATGTCTAGGTTCTGGACCTCAATAAAATTATGTATAAGTGCATAGATTGCTCTTCTGCTTTTGTTTCTTATGTTTGGTAAAATAGTCACAGCATTAAATTATCTGCAAAATTAATAAAAAAAACTATAATAAGTCACAGACTGTTCCTAGCATTGTGCAATGATTAAGACATGAATAATCCTAATGAATTAATAGTAATAAAAATAATAGTGGATAAAAGGCTTTAGAACATTTATCCCACAGCAGGTATGGAAAACCACAAAAGCAAAAATTAAATCATATGCAAATCTATTAATCTCTTCATGTTAAATAAATAAAAAGTATAAAGTTTTATTTAAATATTTATGTCATCTTGAGACATGCAGAGCTGATCTGATCATTTCCATAGCAACGATCAGAAGCAAGGCGTTGCGCCAGAAGTCCAGCGAGCTCACTGGACTAGCTGGACTTCTGGCGAGTCCAGAATTCCAGTGGCGCCGTACATGATGTACATCATCTACATCATCTACATGATGTACATGATGTAGATGATGTACATCTTACATGATGTACATCATGTAGATGTACATCTACATAATGTAGATGTACATCATGTACATCTACTGTAATGTACATGATGTACATGGCATCATGTACATCATCTACATGATGTACATGATGTAGATGATGTACATCTACATGATGTAGATGTAGATGATGTACATGGCATCATGTTCATCACAGTAGATCAAATAAGTTCCAATGCTTGAATGCTGGAATCTCTAAGCATCAGTCAGGATCCAGACAGTTCTTGGAGATTAAGATTTGTGTAGAACAACAATGTTCAGTTTTGCGACGCCGCTTGTTCCCCTGATATTCCCGGTTGGTTGGGGCATTACATATGCCGTGACTACTGGGATGAAGAAAGTGTGTGATCGTTTCTTTCCAAGGAAGGATTGCAACGAAGAAAACGATCAGGATGAAGATGATGATCTGTTTTGCAAAGGATTTCCATCCAGTTCCAAAAAACAAACCGACCCGGCTGGGGAGGTTTGTTCTGAAAAGGCATTGTATGTTGGGACCTCGGACTCCATCTCGTCCTCTGTACGAGACAGTACAGAAGATGATGGTACTGTCTCTGGACAAACTGACCCGGCTGGGGAGGTTTGTTCGAAGATGACGGTACACTGTGAGGGTGAGACTACAGTCGCAGAAAAATCTAACCCGGCTGGGGAAGATTTGTCTGATCACGCAGCCAAAGCCCTGGGTGAAGTGACAGCCAAAGCTTTGGTTTCGCTGGTTCCATCGCTTTCCTTACAGAAGAGTCCTCTGAAGGGCACTTTCACAGAGTCCTTTGAAATACAGATCAAAACAGAGTTGCTGATTTGTTCAGAAAACCACCTCTAAATGCAAAGATTTCCATTGCTGTCGAGGTTTCCTGTTCTCTTGAAGTTAACTCAGTAGATAGCGTTGGCTCGGATCTGCCAGATGTAGGGAAGACATCTGCTGGACCAGGACAAGCAGAGGAGAACTTCTTCAAGTTCTCCAATGAGCTCCAGAACAGCTGGGTGAACGCTGCATTCCAGAGCATCCTAAACCTGAGCGTCACCAAGCGGTGTCTCGCTCAGGAAAGGGTTTTCTGGAGGCATCGTCCATCCCCTGCTGTGGGACTCTCATACTCTCCAGCTGTCCGTTAGCCCAGCAAGCATTTTTGTCAGAAAGACCTTTCCCCAGTTCTGAGGGAGCTGAGGGAGAAGAAGCTGCCATCAGACGTGGGAAAGGACTATGACATCAAAAGTTTGCTGGAGTCTGTGCTGGTCTGGCTGGATTTGTTTGGCGCCCTGGTTGCCCTTCCACCAGTATTATTTTCAACCAGCATATCTATACTACTTGAACACTGGTTGGATTTGGCGTGCAAACACCATTGTTCAGGCTGCGGGTCACCCTGGCAGAAAAAACACTGCCTGGCCAATAACAAGGTGCTGGTGTTTTTTCTGCATAGGTTGACCAGGAAGTACCAAACAAAAGCCACTTAGACCATAGATGTGCCTGCAGAATGTGGGACGGAGACGTTCCACCTGTCCTCCATCATCTGTGGGGATCCAAAGCTGACAGACTTCTACTGTTATGTAATGAAGGGAGAACAAACCGTAAAGACAGACAACAAGTATGTCTTCACTGCAGACAGCGACTGCAGTGAAAACATGTCCAACAACGGTTTGATTTACATTTATGAGAGGAAATGATCAGACACCAGAGGTTACAGTTTCTCCAGCCCCTCCTCTGGAAGATGGCAAAGGGCCTTTTTGGAGAGGAGCTAAAAATATTAACATCAAAAAAAGAAAAAAATCCTAGAAGACCTAATTAGTACCCATTTTGAGGCTGGAGAAATCTGACTGGGACCAAACATGTGTCTGATTTAAATTTATGGGACAAAAGGTAAAAAGGTAAAATTTGACAGGACAGGTTTCCTGTTTGCTGGTTTCTCTCCGGGCACTCCGCCTTCCTGCCACAGTCTGAAATCTCCACTGAAATGATCCAGTAGGCTATCTACTGAACTGCAGGAGACTGCCCAGCCCAAAAGGCCCAGCAAGCCCTCATGTAGTAAAGCCTTGTAAATAAAAATGTTTTTAAATGGGTTAGGGTTAGCCCTATACACTTAAACTGATGCTCAAATTAAATCCATCCATCCATCCATCCATCCATCCATCCATCCATCCATCCATCCATCCATCCATCCATCCATCCATCCATCCATCCATCCATCCATCCATCCATCCATCCATCCATCCATCCATCCATCCATCCATCCATCCATCCATCCATCCATCCATCCATCCATCCATCCATCTTCTTACACCTTTATCCCATTGTCGTCGGGAGGACTGCTGGTGCCTATCTCCAGCTGTCCTTAAACTAACAATACTTTATTAAAATTAATATAAAACTTAAACATGCATCAATTAAACAGCCAATCTTAAGCACATATAATTAGTGTCACCAAGAATATATTCCTCATTAAAACTGAACTGAAACTAACTTAACCTTAAACTGATAGGACATTATATATATATATATATATATATATATATATATATATATATATATATATATATATATATATATATAAATAAATAAATAAATAAATAAATAAATAAATAAATAAAATATATTTATTTATTTTTTTAGCATAATTTTACAAATATATGCATTATTATTTGAGGATCATCTTGAGCGACCATTGCCTGACCAGTCACTGTGGACCACCTGGATCAGTAACGCCTGGGCCAAATTAATGTCCCAGTCCAGCCATGGTGAGAGACCACCTGGACTGACTTCATGCACTGCAAATGTTTCAAAATTGTGAGACATAACAAGAACACAGAGTTGTTGCAGTGTTGCTATCAGGACTGTATTTTTTTCCCACTCTTTTTAATCTCCTCCGCTCTTGCTGGTACAGATAATAGCTTTCTTGGGACAGATATGAGGAACGAGAGACACTAATGAATTCTTGTATCACATCTGCCGGGGAGCTTGCCACATGTCAGGTATTTACAGGAGGCTGATGGGGAGCTGTACTGTCCTCACACATTAACTATTACAGCTACCAGCTGCTACTTCTGCCTCCCAGTGTGGCTAAACCAGCATTTGAAAATAAAATGCCAATTTATTCCATCACTATTAATATCTGGAAACAGAATTTTTACTAAGAAAAATAAATAGATGTCCTCTTAATTGCAGCCAGTGGATCTGATGTCTGAATTTTATATATAAATTTTTAATCTTTTTACAACTGAAGCTAATAGAAAGTAGCAGGAATATAATTGCATTGGGTGTTCCAGAAAAAGATAAAACACAAGTTCTAAAATCCAAATTTACATTTTGTACAAATAAAATGTCTCTGTGGAAAGATGGTACCATTGGCATGGCCCGCTCTGAGTAATCCCACATTCACTCAGTCATCCAGACAGACCATTAGCCCTCATTATCTCCCACCCATCAGCCTCTCAAATGAACAGCAAAGAGAGAAAAGGGCCCACGCAGATAAAAGGGTGATTAGGAGATGAGTCAGCTGCTGGAAAACCTGGAGCTGTCCCCGAGTATCTGCTGAGGTACAACTGGGAATAGTGGCCAAGTTTTTTTAATGAAATAAAAAAAACTTTTGATTAATGTAGAGGATAATTGTAGAATTATATAATGTTAAATACTTAACTAATTGTTCTTCTTTGCGTCTTTTCTGTTTTTTGATTTGCAGAGATTTGTTTGCAGCATTGTGCTTTTTATTCAGATTCATGTGGGTCACAGGTTACCACTCCACCTGCCTCTGTCAATGTGTCCTTGGGCAAGACGCTTCACCCACCTTGCCTGCTGGCGTTGGTCAGATCTTGCTGCTTTTAGTACTCATTTCAGTATGTTTAGTGTTAAAGTTATGAACCAGTAAATTTAGAGCTTTAATATCACACAATATATTGCTCTGTTTTGTTGAAATTTCAAAGAAATGTTTCAGCTTGAGGATGATCTGAAATACTGATAAAATGTATCTGACATGTATCCAGAGCTGCCTGAGTTCTGGATACATCCAAATAACATTGTCCACTTTCACCCTGCCTGCAACATGACATGACAATGAGGTGCTGATTATAGGATCAAGTCCTCCTGATGGGATATCTTTTCAACTAAATGTCTCCCTTCTTGTCTGGTCTTCTCAGAGTCATACTCGATAGTGATTGCATATTTCTTCTCTGTCTGACATCAAACCTCATGTAGCATCCTTTTCTAAGACCCTGTCTGCTTCCACGTTTTTATGATGTTCTCCTTTTTATGTGCTTCTCCACTATTCCTCCTGTCCTGTTGTCTCCTGATTGATAACCACCTGTGTGATTGGCCATATTCTCTCTTGACCTGCAGTCTGTCAGTGCAGGGTAGTCTGTCATTAGAAATGTGCGCAAAACTTTTCCGTTATTGTCGCAATTCCGCTAATGTTGATAAAACATGTTGGGTGGTGGGAGGAAACACCTTCACTTTGACATAGTTTAACTGATTTATTCTGTTCTAATAAAACTGTGCCACACTGCAAAGGTGGATGTAATCTTGCATAATAATGTAAACAAAATGAATGTGTTCAGTGGGTCTTCATAGTCTGCCATGTTTGGTTCCAGGATAAACTCTACCTGTCTTACCTCTCACACTGGTTGGTGTTCTGAAAAGTTTACTATGCTCTTCCAGGAATAAAAAAAAAAAAACCAATGTCTGCAGGTGACAGCTGACCACTCCAACTGTGTGTTCTGTCAGGAAGGGAACCTCTGGACCACCAGACTAATGTCTCATGAAAGAGACAAGCAAGTTGCACAGCACATCACTTTGAGTGACAGCAAATCAATATACTCACAGTGATCACTGTGTGTGCATGCATGCATGCGTGCGTGTGAGTGTGTGTTGAGTATGTTGGAGGATCCATTAGTGGAGAATCCTGCAGTTCTGTGTGTGTAGCTCTGAGTCCTGGGCTTTTGTGGTTTCATATGTGTGTGTGGGAGAGTAAAAAAAAACCTGTTGGTGTGTGGGTTTGTACCAGGAGAAAGCTTTAAATGTTTTGGCTTGTACTTCATTGTGATCCAGTGTTATGTTGTGTGTACAAATGTGTGTATATCTGGCTCAGTGTGGATTTGCACAACATGTAATTACAAACACCTCTGAAGCGTTCCTTGTGGACTGCAGGGAAAATACCATTAACCTCTGTTGCTTGGCTTCACAGCTACTGCAGGAGGGTGTGTGTGTGTGGGGGGGAGGGGGGCTGCTCAGAGATTACAGCTACTGTTGTTGGCCGCTGGGAGCTGGCAGCTACAACTGCCGTCTTGTTCTGCTGGACTTCATGGGAGGTTCTGTATGCAGTCAGGGATTTGTTTTAATGCAGTTTGATCCCTTTTGACAGAAGGGTTAAACAACAACAGAGCGTAGTCCAGTGTTTTCAGGCTGGCCTTACGCTATGACGATTTGCTTATGAATCCTTTGCTAGAACTTGTGGCCATAAAGTTAAAAGCTAATGTTATTGTTTCTTCTGTGTGTACATATAAAGAAATCCAGTCATGTTTTGGGGTATTTTACTGGCTCACCCTCAGAATCATGAGCACGATACAGAAAGAAAAGTAGCTTATTTACAATAACAATCATAAATGTGCACAAACAGAGGCTTGGGTCTCAAATTTTAGTGTAATTTTGTTTAGAGGTGAGCATTTAGCTGGTGTTATAGAAATTTTATGAAGGAATGAGAATCTGTTTCAATAAGTAGAGAAAGATTAATCTTTGTCTTTAAGTTTCTTTATTTGAAGGCAAAAGCTTTCGAAGACCCGTCTCACTGAGCGCAGTCAGGAGAAGAGCCCTGAACACACATCACATCGTTATATAGTCACAGCAAGGCAACGACCCACCCAAAGTCTGATCTTATCTCTACTACCAGACCTTACCCCCACCTCATGAACTATCCCTCACCTCTTGGAGGGATGATTTTATGGCAGGAAAGAGAACTGATAAGGATTTCAGAAGAAACTTTTAATTCTTCTTTGTCAGTTACTCATGGATGCAGGTCAAACAAGGTCACAAACTACATTCCACACGTTAGTCCTTTAAAACAATTGTCAGATCAAGCATTTTACCCACTTCAGGTCTCTTCTGCTATCACAGCTGCGGAAACATCTAAACATTCCCTGGAAACTTTTTTAATGGAAAACCACATCTTACAGAAATACAAAAACACAGCAGATATAATCAGTAAATAAATGGTAAAAAGTATCATCAGTTCCATCAAAAATGAAATAGACTAAAAACAAAATTTTCTATCACACGGGTACATTGGTATGAAGATGAATCTTGGTAAACAGGAAGTGGCATATGATTTAGAAATCTGTCTACTTCCAGGTGTTTACCACTATGCTAATTTGTGGTGGTAAGAGCCAGTTGCCAGGAACCCTAGACAGGTATGTATTTGAATTAGTGAACAAGTAATTATCATGGATTAGATTGACCAGATTACTGTACACTCAGATTATAGAAACAGCTTTAATCTACCATTCTGTAACTATAGGTCCTCAGTTAATGACACACCTCAAACCCTGATCAGGGCCCCTAAAGTTCCAATCTGTCTCATTGGCACTGACTATTGGTCCCTAATGGTTAACATTAATTCTTAAACACAAGGTCCAAATGAGGTAACAAAACAAGAGGACATGCCTGAACACAGAGATTCAGTTCTTCATCTGAATCTCTGTGTTCAGATGAGTCTGCAGACAACAGCCTAATACAGTCTAATTCTGACAGCTGCAGTATTTTATTTGGGTGTGTGGAGTTTTGGCCTGGCTGGGGAACAGTGGACTCAGTGGTCACGTTAATGGAATCTTTTCCACATTTGACTGTTTTTTTTTTAGTGCTGGAAAAATCTAAGGCCTGTTTGTCATTTTGACAGATTCAAATTTAAACTCTTGACTGTACTTGACTATACTTGGTGCAGACGTGCAGATATTTTCAACTTTACGCACAGAGGTAACTAAATCAATCAATAAAAATAAAAATCCTTTATGAAAATCATCTCTGGTTTCGGTTCAGAAGTGCATTCTCAACTTTTTTCTACATGATTGTATGATTGTAAAATGCAGTAGTTCTGCCAGAGAAAACTAAAGATGATGGTATGTTGTGTTAACCTATTTATAATCTAAGTAGAGGGGGAAGCAGTTTACCTTGTTGAGGAAAGAAAGGAAGGTGCATAACTATAACAACTAAATTGGTTTGTGATCTTTTCAGTCGCACATCCCAGAAGATTTGTACCTGAAATGTTAAACGCGGGTAACACTGGTTTCTTAAATGGTGGCATAAAAACGAAACCAGTGAAATCTTACTTAAAGTGTTTGGTTTACTATCCTCTAATTAAAATTGATTAGTCTGGTTGGATCGGGCTCAGACACAATGTCCATGGATTCGGTCAGGATCTTTTTAGGCCCAATCTAAAATCTAGAGCAGATTTCTCCTACAGATGCAGACCAGGTGAGGCTGTGCATTCAGACCCCAGCGGGTGAAGCACTCATAATTTCAATGGAATTGATATAATTTACAAACTGACGTTTAAAAATACAATATGATGGATATTTTTGGTTGCCATCATTTAAAAGGATGGATAACCAAAAAGTCTAGCGCGACCTCTGAGTAGACCACAGATGTAGCTTTACAGAAATGCTGTGTCATGGAATTTAAATTCACATTTTGTGGATCTGGTAAGTCATGGTCGGCATGGTGTGGGATGACAGGGAGGCAAGAATGATTTTTAAGAAGGACCTGATCTTTCTGTAAACAAAGCAGGATCTGTGTTCACACCCTCAACACAAAGATGAGTTTGGAGAATAAGTTTCCAGAGCAGTCTGAGCTGTAACTGAGTATTTCCTGTTTCCTGTTTATGATGTTCATTGTCCAGATCTTAAGATGTAGTCTTGATATCTAATTTGGTTTGGATCTTGGGATCTTGTCTTATGCAATCTATGTGTGATATTGGTTTGACAACAGACACTGTAGTAGTTCACAGAGGAGTGTGATTTTCTGGTGGAAAACCATGACCTTCTGGGTTGGAATGTCAGTCTTTGATTCAACCATCTTTGTGTTTTGGTGACAAGTAATGTCACAATGAAGCTGGAGAAGGTTGGAAGGATTTGGGCAGGTTTGTAATGACGGAAGGGTGCAACCAAAAAACAAGCACATCAATCAGTGGCACAGCTAAATTCCAATTTTCATCCAGAAAATGGAGCAGAAAAGAGTCATCAGACAGTCAGTGGAGGTGGTTCGGGCACCAAATCAGAATGCTTCCTGAAAGCTTAGCTTTGGAAAGTTTCCGGACACATCCCACTGAAACTCAATAAATGGAATAAAGTTTTATATTCCTCAAAGTCCTCAGAAATGTGCTGAAGCATGTTGCAAGCAGAAGGGCAACTTAATTTTAACCTCAACACCTGAACTTGGATAAGTACAGGATAATAAAATGAAATTTTAATTGAAACAGGTCATTTTTGATTATTAGGATTATATAACATTCAAATCTAAAAATGATGTTCATAACACTTTAAATTGATAATATTTACATCTGTTCATCTGTATTCAACTCATTAAAATCTTTAAGCGTGGTTAACAAAGATAGCCAACACAAAGGGAGATTTTCCTTCAAAGTTAAAAGTTCGTATGCATAAAGAAAGAACTACAGAAGGGTTCAGAATGGATAAAATGCATTTATTTATCTGGGTAAGCCATCTTTTTACCATTTTCTTTATTACACACTTTGTGCTCTATCTTGGGCCCCAGGCACTCCCAGTCCGCAAAGCTTTTGTATGATAAAGAAAGGGATGACTTTGGTAAATCTCCCCCACAAATCTTGTATACCTCTGGCTCCCACAGTGTGCTGCAGATCATGAATAATGCAAAGTGTTTTTCGGCTTCCCATCTTGTTCGCATATGACCTATAGCCAAAATGATTATGCAGATTTAGAGAAATATATAAATAATCAGATGTTATAAATGGTGACCTGAGGCACAGGAGATTAGTGTGCATTTATCAGTCAGTGGGGAACACAATGAAGGCAGTAGATCCTCCTGTTAGTTTTTTTTTTTCCCATTCTTTAGCAAAAGCGATTGGCCTGAATTAACAGACTAATGTGGTAGCTGCTGTTTGCATAGACCTTTAAAATGTAATTATTTTCAGCTTTGCAAATGGGTGATGGAAACAAAGCCTTCAGCTAATGGATTATGTTGCCTGCTAAAGTAAAACATCAGATGCAGCCGGACTATTCTTCCACTAGTTTACAGTGATTTCTGAAATCCCACTTTGATATTTATAGCTCCAGTCAGGAGTTAACATTCACTAAATATAGTGACAAATATATTCATTTTGCATTGGGACAACTTTTTCCAGACACACTTTCAACTTCAGTGAAATAAAAACAAGTATTGGATGGGCAAATGTAATATTATTGTGAGTAGATATTTTCATTTCTACTCACTGTAGAAATCAGCTGGGATCTTTACCTCCCCGATCTTTATGTATGTCCCTTGATGTTGAATGGTTCATTCTCCTGCCTCAGTGGCCACACACACATTTACACTCACACACACAACACGCACGCACACGCACACACACACACACACACACACACGCACACATCAATTACTGCAGATCAACAGTTCTGGTCAGAATTAATCATAAAGCATAAACAATGAAAACTGTTTTAACTTTTCCAGTATGGCTATCTCTCAAAGAGGCTTTGATGAAAACATTCTCTTTCTGTCTATATGGAGATGCAGAAATCCACATTTCCTATAATGAAATAGAAATGTTTGTGGATTTTATCAAACTATTTAAAAGCTAAATTTAACCCTTGTATGTTAAATGGGGTCCAACCGACCCCACACATGTAAAACTTGTATCATTTGCCATAGTCCTCTACGTTTGTCTTAGTCCTCACACGCACAAGGGTTAAAAGACGGATATTCAGCAGTGGAGGCTGAGTTTCAATAAGGAACTCCTGTTTGAATTAAAGCTAATTGAAAAAATAAAACCCAGCATTTATGTAACCGGGTGATTTTACTTGAAAACATTGTTTGTAAAGTGACTGTAAATTCCCACCCGTTTTGGGGTCCTTGAATACATATAGGCCCCGTTTCCCCACCTTCACTTCTGTTTCACAGCCTTGTCAGTCTCATTAGTGTATATAGGCACCGGGTGTGCACGCCAATCTAAGAGTGTCTGTCAGGTCCGTTGTGTGCGGTTGGATCTTGGTCAGATGAGCGCTGGCATCGTGCTCATCAGGTTGCTGCGAGAAGGTCTGGGTCGTGGACATTTGTGCTGCTGGATGCATTTCAGTGGCTTCTCACTGCAGGGTCTTAATTTACCCATTGTGTGGCTGATTAAGATTGCTGCTGTTGCTAATTATGCTCTCACCAAAGTGAATTTGTTTTGTAGTTTAGATGCTCTCAGCTAATCAATTAGTAGGTCGTCTTCTAGAGTTGGAGTTGTAGCACAAGCACTGCAGAACCAGAACAACAGTTTATCTTTTTATTTTTATGAATTAGCTTATGGGGCACAACCTTATAGGACTGGGTTGAGGCAATGTGGGATTTGTTTTTGTTTAACATTATTTTGTGTTATTAATTTGTGTTTCTACTAATTTGGTTTGCAGTTGTTTTTGGTTAAGTTTCAGATTGCTTCTAGTCTTGTCCTGGGTTCGTGTGCTTTATTGGGTTTTAAATAAGAATAATAAAGTCCATTTTTAATATTGTAAAAGAATGTATAAATAAAATATATTTTGTATACTATTTCTGTTTCATCATTGTAAGCCAGACCTACCTGGGTATTGTTAATTGGAGTCAAATTAAGGAGTACATCCATAGAATGGACTTTCATCTGTGTGGTTAACTTAGTCCTTTTTTTAAATTTGAAAAAGGACTAGTTCAGGGTTCAGTCCAGACTTCCATCTGCATCAAAACTGGTAGTTAGCTGCTTTTCAGATTTGGGATCATTTGAGCATTTTTTTTTATTTTTGATGTCAAATTTTACCATTAACAATGACCAGGGTAAAGGTTAAATCTCCAAGCACTTAATGTTCACTTTATAATCTAAACATTTTGGAATCTGAATTTAAACTCGCATCAAAGAAACCAGATTCAGGCGAATGCCCTGGAGACAGCAGTATGGTGTCTTGTCTGGAGCTTATCATAACAAGGTAAGTTCCCCAAAACTATTAAAACATGCTCTTTTTGTTCTCTCTTTAATGTATTTGTGTAATGTAATGGTGATGTATTGTCTCAATGTTTGTAACTCCCTGGCAGACATTATACTACAATGTATTCTGCGTTTATACTGTTATGTATTCTGTATCTCAATAAAGATCTATTAAAAAAGTAAGTTTCATATTAAGATCGTCATGTTTTTGATTTGGATTATTTTTTATGAACGCATTAACTTTCTGTTTGCGCAAGAGTATCAACTTATCCTTAATGTAAGTTTACTTGTTTGGATATGGCGGTACGACTGTTCAGTACAGAGGTGCTCAAGTCCAGTCCTTGAGAGCTGCCATCCTGCAACTTTCAGATGCTTCCCCGCGCCAATTAACACACCTGAATCAAATGAAAGGCTGGTTAGTAGGTCTGTTCAGAGCTGATCCTGGTCTGTTGAAGTAAAGATGCATCGAAAAACATAAAAACATATGCTAAAATTCTTTGCTTTTTTGTTTCTTTTTTGTATAACATAATAAGCCAGTCGCCTTGTTACCTTTGACCTTTTACCGGTGATGCATGACGCAGTTGCCTCTGGCGCAGTGAGATAAGGCGGCTAACTGGAGCTCAACGTAGTGAACGTTCCAGATTATAGTTTTTGGTGAATTAAAAAAAATAGTGTTTGGTGAATAAAGTGGAGTAGACTTGCTACATGTCAGATGACGGAAAACGTTGAAGTATCGTTTCTGCTTCAGCTCGGAGTTGCGGTTTAAGCAGAGAGGTAATGAAATACAACAGACACTGACAGGCCTCTGCATCTGCCTTTCTCTGAAGAACTACTGAGCAGAAGGAAACAGACAGGTGAGGAGAAACTGTTCTTATCTATCGATTCAGTATTTTTATCATACAGTCATTAGGCTGTTGTTGATGTGCTATTAGCTAGCTGCTAGCTAACGACTTTGCTAGCAAAGCAAGATAACTAAAAAGTTTCTTCCCTGTGACGTTAATATCAGTTATTCTTCAGTATCGCTTATGCAATAGGGGCACATCGCTCGTCCAAAACCGATCAACACCATAATGGATATATGTCTTTTAATTTCCTTTGCTGCATAATGTACATTGCATTTATTCTAGCGTTAGGTAAATGTATCTTGAAGGAGAATAACACTTAAATAAGAGTCCAACAAGGATATTAATTTAGAATTAAAAATAACTCATCCTGAATTACCATGATAGATATAATGAATGTAATAAAAGTGCCATTAATGAAGGGGAAAAAACTCAATCCAGACTTTAAGTTTAGGGTCTGGTTCGCAGAGTATGAAGTTCAATTTGTTTACCAATTATTCAATGAAAAAAACAAACTAACCTCAGTTAAGTAAAATAAAATTGTAGTCAAAACTTTTGGAATTGTAATGATTCCTTTAAAAGAAAAAGTTTTGTTTAAAATACTTTTTTTTAATTAAATAACTCATTTTTACTAAACATTAACATTTATTTGCACACATCAGAAATCATTTGTTGTGATTTTGGGTCCTGCCCACGACGTCATGTGAGAATCACAAGCAAAACTTTGAGTCACAAACAAAAACTTAGAATAGCAAGAAAATATTTCTGACAAGCGCAAATAAGTTTGTTTTGCAAAAAAGAAAGTTTACTTCATGAGTCAAAAATGTGTGATTAAAAATTTTTTTTATAGTTTTTTTTAAGCAAAACTCAGTAGGCTTTTCTCATGGTGACATGCATTAACAATTACAGTTTTATTTTATTTTTTTATTTTTTCTGCAGTTCCACAATAAAGTTTGATGCAGCTCTGCTTTTCTGAATGAACCGTCTTCATCTCCATTGCAGCAAACAGGCAGCTCTTTTTTATAGATTACAGTCCACTAAAAGGTTGCATTGTGCCCTTGTTTATATTTTTAATAGTGTAATTCTGTAAAGACAAAATATGTCTGGTGGTCCAGCTCTGATTTACATATCTTGCTAAATTGCGGGTTTGAATATTGCAATACTTTCCTATAACAAAATAGACCTGCAGAAATAAATTACTAATAAAATATCTTACATAGGCATAGTGTTATGCTCTATATGGAGATGTTCGTTAGCTTTGATTGTATATCTCACAATTTTGTAATTTATCATTGTTTATTAAACTCTGAAAGCTGAGTGGCTTTGTTAATATTCTGTCCTAGAATGCGGTTAGATGTGCCCTTTTTTGTTGTTGAGCACCTGCCTCTTTAGTGGTCTCTGTACGGCCCTGGTGAGCACCCTTGGTTTATTATTTTTGTTAGCAGCTAAAGCTTGGTGTAGCACGGGGTGTCGGGTGGTTAAACGAACATTAAAACTGTCAGAAAGGCCGTTTGAGTTAACATTATTTAGTCGTTTTCTTGAAGTTTTTGGCTATATACGGCATAATGGGGAGAGTGGCTGTGCTGGACCGGTGGTTTGATCAAAGCTAAGCCAAAATGTTTTTGTCTTTATAAATAATAATGATAATAAATAATGACATATTGGCTGCCTCTTTTTTTCTTCATTAGTACGTCATGTTGGTGACTGAAGCCTGTTATGATGACTTCAGCACATTTATTCTGACAGGTTGGCAGAAGAAATGCTGTCCAGAATGTTTCTATAAGCTGACTAATTTTTATTATGCCTAATGTCTGACTTGTGTTCATGGTAATTATTTCTGACAATTTTATGCTTTATGTTGTAGGTGGTGAAAAATGCTCTCCAGGGTAAACCGGGTGGACAAAGTCTTTTGGTGGGTCTGGTTAGTTTTTCTCACACTTCTCTTTAAAATGTTTATTTATTATCCTGTTGTTCCTCCAGGCTGGGAAAACCAGGCATTCTTCTATTGGTTCATGTGCTTCGTCCTACATCCAAAGGCCACAAAAAGAATTCAAGAAGCTCACGTCAAACTGTGGACCATATTTTCAGATATGTGCAGGTATGTGGTTATTTTAATGATCCTACTTGTTTGTAGAAGCACTTTCTCATTGGCTTTGTTTGCTATCTGAATGTAGCTGTGCTGCTAAATATATTTAATAATTTTTATTATTCATCGTCTTATTATGCCAAAGATGCAAGCCAGTGTTGAAGCCTTCCTCATTGCCATGCAACCAGGACAGCCCTTCCTCCTGCATATTGGTGAAAACCAGAGCAGCACCAAAGACACTTCATCATCAGTGATCACAAGATCATCCAAGGTAGCTTTTAATGAACTTTCAAAGCACACTTCACCTTCAGTGCAAAGTACCGTGAATTCCTCTACAACTTCTTTAAATTAATCCAGCCTACAGTTTTAAACATTGAAGTGACTTACACAACAATTGAGCAGTTTAAGATCCTTGCTTTTACTTTACCTGACAGAGTGGACACTCTTTATTATGATGATCATTTAAATGCATACTGTATCAATGAGAGGATTTGTTTGTTTTTCCAATTAAGGACTTGGTTTACTACAGTCCCTGTGGCAAGCAGTTTTCTGCATGGTCAGCATTGAAGGTCATATTGTCTTTGAGAGGGTCCAGCTGACATTCCAGACGGGACAGTGTTGTCCATCTTCTACCCAAAATCAACATGAGGCGGCCAAGACTTTGGAGTTCATTCAACGGTAAAACCATTCCTATGATTTTTTTTACAATGAGCAAAATACAATTGCTTAACCACCCACTAATTAGCCGTGACTGATTAGTTTTTCCAAGAACAATCTAGAACACGACTTAATCAGTTAATAACTTTTTTTCCCATTTCATATTGATTCTGAACTGTTCTTGCTTTGCTAGAGCAGCGGTGCAATATGTCGATCGCTGAAGGTTTTGAGTCGATCTCGGCATTAGGTGACAAACTAAACGCCGCCAGGAGGTTGAGACCAGCACGTCCTCCTCTGGCTCGCTTATCAAAATGTTTGTAACTTTATTAAAGAACAACAAGAAAAAAAATCAACAAAACGTGTTCAAATTAATGACCCAACAACAATAATAATCTCAGTGAGTGTTTCAACAAGGTGTTGCGCAATTCTGTATGTTTCGGTTCCATTACCAAAATGACTAGCAGAGCAAGAGTTTAAAATGAACTGATCAACCACCGCTGTGTTCAGGGAGGCTTATTAATGATCGCAAAATAAATATCAAGCCTGAAAACCTAATATCGTAACAGACTGAATGTTATGTTTTTAACGTAATCTCTGGTCGGCTTGTGGAGCGCAGGAGGTTGCCATGGCAACGGGTGGACAGCGAGAGACGGAGAATAAAAAGGTGCGAGTGGTTTAGAGTTGATTACCTGTTCAGGTTGTTTACCTTTGCTGTGGCTCTTCACAGCCGCTGTAATTACTAAACGTTCAATAAACGACAAACTTGGACTAATTACCTCGTTCTTTGTGAGAATACATCATTTACAAGAAATATAAAACACAGTAAATATTTTACATTAAGTATTTAACAAACAAATGGCTTCTACCACAATAATTATGTGAAATTAAATTAATTGTCTAATATAAAACATAGTTTGGTGCTGTTGGGCTCAGAGTCAGAGAGGCTTTTTCTTTATCAAACAATTTTTTTTATCTCTTATTTAGTGGAAATATTGATGTTGATGAGATTTTCTCCAAAATAACCTTTTTCAACCTTTATAGCTCCACTGTTGAAAATGAGGCTCTAACATTCACAAATGACAGTGAAATAAAATCCAGTCCAACATCTGGTTTGAGGTGATTCCACTTTAAGCTGTTGGAGGAAAAATATCCCAACTTCAGAAGATGAGCTTTAACCTAACAGAGCTCTATGGTTCCTCCTGTCAGTATGAGAGTCAGGGCTGCTGATTATCCCTCTGTCTGGACACAGGATCAATATAACCAGTTTAAAAGCTAAAATGAATGGTTATATGCCAGACATGGAAAACTGGGATGCTCTCTATGCCATGATGTTCAGAATTTAGGTCTCATGGCATCTCAAGGTGTCAACATTACAGCCAGTGGGCTGAGGGAGGAAATACAGCTTTATTCTGTAGCAATTCAAAAGCTTTTTTTTGCAAAGCTTTTATTGCTTCGCAAAAGAATTAATCAGCACAGAAACTCCAAAGGACACAAGGAATATAATTATTTTCATTTCTGACGGTGTTGACGAAAACTAGGGACAAATTTCAATGGAGTTGGAAAATATATAAAAATGATTTTTAATTCAATTTATTGATATTTTTATAAGTATTTATATGACTACTTATACTTAATTGTCATAATGTATAATTTTAGTATTCCTTTAATTGTTTTAAACTGTTATAATGTATTGAGTTTTGCTCCTGGACAAGGGATTTTTCAGGCATCTTCCACCGACTACAATGTTTAAAATAAAAAAAATATTCAGCAAATATCTGGAAAATATACATTGTTGTGCTCACATGACCCAGGTTAGTTTAGTGAGATATTTGAAAAAATTATATTTTGTGTATATTTTATTCAAATTTTGTGCTTTATCCATAGGACCTGTTTTGTCCCTATTCTCAAAAATCATGTATGTATTTGTCATAGTACCCCCAAGAATTTAAAACTACTTTCACCCCTGGGTGAGACTCGATTAAAATTTTTAAATGAGTTAATTGCACAATCTGTAATCAACAAATCACAGTTAATCAAAAATCATATTGACAAAATAAGCAACATTTTCAATTCAAAAGTCCTTTCACTGCTAAATTATTGAATGAATACTGATATGAGCTCAACATCAAAGGTTTGTTTTAATGTTATTCAGGTTATTCAACTAGGGCTGGACAAGTTGAAAAAAATCCTATCACAGTTTCTTATCAGGCGAATTTTTTCAAATCGTTATTTTTGTCAATGCCTAATGCTCCCTGATAAGTGAGATATGAAGATAACAGATGGCTATTTTTTTTATTTTAAAGATTTATTTTTCAGATTTGAACATGTCGCTGACAGTTTTAGAGTTGTCTGTCAGTGGTGGAGAAAGTACTCAAAACATTTACTTAAGTAAAAGTACAAATACACAGTCAAAAATGTACTTAAGTAAAAGTCAAAGTACCACATTAACATTTTACTTAAGTAAAAGTAAAAAAGTCCTGGCTTTTAAAAATACTTAAGTATTAAAAGTAAAAGTACTCGCTGAATGCATCACCTAATCGCTAATATCATTAAGTGTGCCGATCGTATTTAATTTTAATACATCAGAAATTTGCCATTTTAATTAACACTACCGCAGATTAAACATGTTCTTATTGTGTTTATTCTCTGTAACAGTTTAGACTTGGATATGTGATTCTATGAATCATAATTTCAGGGATGGAAACATTTTGTCTCCTGTCCTAACATAACATGAACTTCATTAGTCACATTTATTTAGAAAGAAATCCAACTGAAAGGGGATGTAAAGAAGGTGTGGGGGGTGGAGGACATGCAACCAAGGAGCCATGTAGCAGAGTTGTAGTCAAGACCACCGAACCCAAGACCAGCGCCCCGCGCTAAATGACACAATAACATTAAGTTTACCTATCAAAATTGGTTTTCAGATTGATCTGAAAGATCCACATTCCCATAAAAACACCTAGATATTAAATACTTAAGAGCTGAAATGAATTTAACCAGTATCAATTAAAACTCACTTCATTCTGTTTTGCTTTCATCGCTGTGCTACAATCCGCAGAGGTCTCCTGCTATTCCTAGAAAAATAACGCCCTGGGCGGTTGCCCATATTGCCCATGTCAGAACCACAACTGAAACATCGCAATTAACGGTAAATAACGTTCAACTATGAACACTGTCCAACGGCACAACAAGTAACAAAGCAGAAGGAGCACCGTGACTGTTCTCACCCTCCCTCCTGCTGCGATGTTTGCCACCATGACAGGAGACGAAATCAATCAATGAGCAATGAGCATGCTCTGTGTTCATACGTTCAACTTTTACTTATTCAGCGATTAAATAAATGTCTATATATATATATATATATATAGCTACCGCAGTGTACACAAGAACAAAGAACGGCTCTAAGTGAAGCTTCAGTCCTTAGGACTTAGTAAAGATCCGTCCAGAAGAATCGGATCGTTCCTGAATGTCATATCACTATATCGCAGACTTTGGTCACAGCGTTGTCCCATATTTGCGACACCTCAGTCAACACCTCCACACAATAATTCAGCGCATGAGTGACTTTTTTTCATCAGATGCAACATGTGTCTCAGGTACAGCTAACTTTGCTAGCACAGATCTTATCTTTCTTTAAGCTTTCCTTCCAAGTGACGCTAAAAGTTGGACGAAGTCCCACCGTCTGTGAAAGCGAAGCGCTGCTGATTTTACATGTCGCCATATCTTATGATTTATGCAGCGCTATTATATTATAGACAAACATCTCCTCCCGCTCAGAGGAAACCACTGCGCATGTCTGGAGCTCCGCGTGCGAGTAAAGGTGGAGCCGATGGGTGACAACAGACACTAAGTCACGTTATTGCTTGGATTTTACGGCGCCACCTTAAATCCCTGAACTTCACATTTTAACGGAAAAAAGCGCAACGAGACTTGGATGTAACGAGTAACGCGACAGTTTTGTAGAAATGTAGTGAAGTAGAAAGTACAGATACTTACTGTAAAATGTAGTGGAGTAAAAGTAGAAAGTCCCCATTATTAAATCTACTTAAGTAAAGTACAGATACACGAAAACTCTACTTAAGTACAGTAACGTTACTTCCCACCACTGGTGGTGAGTTATATATTAATGATGTAAACCTATGTTTAAGTTTGTGTCCTTTGAATATTGCAATATTAAGTATTGACGTTTTGTTTGTCTTTTTTTTTAACGTTATTTACAGTTTAACCGGCATGTCCGCGTAAAGCACTCGGCAATAAAAAGAACAGTTACAACATCAACGGCTACCTTATGTTCTTCGTAACACTATACGACACGGACGTGGCTGACCCAGAAGATGTCGCCTCTTATTTCAGCAGTATATCTCTACCTTCTGTCACGGGAGAGGATCGTGCCTTCTTAGATGCTGCTATCACTCCGGAGGAAGTTTGGGCTGAAATTAAATCTATGCCAAACAGAAAATGTCCTGGACCCAACGGGTTTCCGTTGGAATTTTTTATGTCATTTTGGCCTGAGATTCAACCAATATTCATGCCCGCTGTTGATGACATTTTGAGAAATGGCACCCCCCCCCTCATGGAGACACTCCTCCATTAGTTGGCTTTTAAAAGAAGGTAAAAGTCCCCTGCGTTGTTCCTCCTTTAGACCTATTAGTTTACTTAATGTCGATTATAAAATTGTGGCAAAAGTATTAGCCCGGAGATTGGAAAACATCCTCCCTAAAATAAAAAACCCAGATCAGGCGGAGTTTATAAAGATGAGATATGGCACAGACAATATACGACGCGTTCTTAATGTTGTTCAGTACCTTAATACTCACAAAGAGCCAACAGTAATTGTTTCCCTCAATGCCGAGAAGGCTTTTGACCGTGTTGAATGGCCGTTTCTTTTTCAGGTGTTATATAAATTTGGTCTGGGCCTAAATTTGATCAATCTGGTTAAAAGTTTTTACTCAGACCCAACAGCCTCAGTTAACACAAATGGTTTGATGTCTGAGCCCTTCAAGAATCATAGCGGTTGTAGGCAGGGGTGCCCCCTTTCACCCTTATTGTTTACATTGTTTATTGAACCTCTGGCCGAGATCACCAGGACTAATCCAGATGTATCTGGAATTAATATAGGCAGTAGAAACCATGTGATTTCATTACTCGCAGATGATGTGCTTTTGTATCTGTGCAATCCTGAGAAATCAATTCCAGCTATCCTGGAGTCTATGGCTACATGTCAGGATACAAAATCAACTTAGGAAAGTCTGTTGCCACCCCTTTCAGCATCCCCCCAGAAAGGTTGATGCAATCTCCCTTTCAAATGTCTATGAGAGGCTTCAAATATCTGGGTATTTTTGTTACACCTGATCTCAATTATCTCTTTGAAACTAATTATTCACCTTTAATTCAGAAGATAAAAATTTATTTAATAAACTGGGCTTCCCTACCAACCTCTTTCTTAGGGAGAATTAACACTATAAAAATGAACATCCTTCCGCGACTCAACTATTCATAGCAAAATCTTTCCTGCTACTTATCCTCTGCACACTTCAAATCACTAAATTCTTATTTATCTCGCTTTATCTGGGACAATAAACAGCCAAGAGTCAAGTTTTCTATATTAACTAAACCAAAACATCTTGGAGGGCTATCATTACCATCCCTGCAATTTTATTATTGGTCAGCACAACTTAAAATCATATCAAATTGGTTTATGAATAGAGGGAACTCTTTATGGTTGGATCTAGAATCTCAGTCTTATGTATTACTCACTTGGCTGTCCAACAGTTTGACTACTTGGAACCAGGCCCGGGAATGTCTGTCTGTACTTTGTGTATGTAGGCTACATGTATGTTTTTATGCGAATACTGCAGTGCTCCTTGTTGATTTATGGTGGGTTGTTTTTGTTTACTTCTGTTGATGTTTTATACAAAGTTATAAAAATCAATAAAAAAATAAAAAAGAAAGTGAGACTGGGGGAGGCGGAGTCTTGCAGTAAAATCGACGGGAGTATGTGTCCATGGACCTATCATGAGAAAAATAAAGACATTTCTGTTCATTTAGCCTGTATTTAACAGATGAGACAAAATGGTAATTTATTTTGTTAAATTTATTGTTTTATGAAAAATTTAGCCCTTCATGATAAATTTTGCTGAACGATAAATTGTCCCAGAAGGTACTGCGATTAACGATGATATTGTTTTGAAACCATTTTTAATTAATATAATGGTGTTGGCATAATACAAGAACATTCTCAAAGATCAATAAACTTTAAACGCTGGAAGTGGAAAACATTTTAAATGGTATACATAAAGCGAATAAAATGAATTATGAAATCTCTGGAAACAAAATTGTCTTAAACGTCTAACTAAAGAATTATCCAGTTTTTGGAAAAACGATAAATAATGCAAACTGAAAATATTGGGTTTGTTTTAATTTACTATATAATGAACTGATTTATTGTGACGGGCCTATCAATCAATCAACTTTAGATTAACTCAATCGATAACTTTCATCCCTTCTTAAAACACAAATGATGAATTTATGCTAAAGTAGATCAAGACTTTAGTCAGGTAAGTTGAGGAGAGTCACCAGAGAGTTGTGAAGAGCCACCAGAGAGTCGAGAAGTGCCACCAGAGAGTCAAAAACCACCAGAGTCGAAAAGAGCCACCAGAGTCGAAAACCACCAAAGTCGAGAAGAGCCACCAGAGAGTCGAAAACCACCAGAGTCAAAAAGAGCCACCAGAGAGTCGAAAACCACCAGAGTCGAAAAGAGCCACCAGAGAGTCAAAAACCACCAGAGTCGAGAAGAGCCACCAGAGAGTCAAAAACCACCAGAGTCGAGAAGAGCCACCAGAGAGTCAAAAACCACCAGAGTCGAAAAGAGCCACCAGAGAGTCGAAAACCACCAGAGTCGAAAAGAGCCACCAGAGAGTCGAAAACCACCAGAGTCGAAAAGAGCCACCAGAGAGTCGAAAACCACCAGAGTCGAGAAGAGCCACCAGAGAGTCGAAAACCACCAGAGTCGAAAAGAGCCACCAGAGAGTCAAAAACCACCAGAGTCGAGAAGAGCCACCAGAGAGTCAAAAACCACCAGAGTCGAGAAGAGCCACCACAGAGCCGATAAGAGTCACCAGAGAGTCGAGGACAGACACCAGAGAGTCGAGAAGAGCCACCAGAGAGTCGAGGAGAGCCCCCAGCGAGTCGAGGAGAGCCACCACAGAGTCGAAAACCACCAGAGAGTCGAGGAGAGCCCCCAGCGAGTCGAGGAGAGCCACCAGAGAGTCGAAAACCACCAGAGTCGAAAACCACCAGAGGGTCGAGGAGAGCCACCATAGGGTGGAGAAGAGCCACCAGAGAGTCGAGGAGAGCCACCAGCGAGTCGAGGACGGCCACCAGCGAGTCGAGGAGAGCCACCAGCGAGTCGAGGAGGGCCACCAGCGAGTCGAGGACGGCCACCAGCGAGTCGAGGAGAGCCACCAGCGAGTCGAGGACGGCCACCAGCGAGTCGAGGAGAGCCACCAGCAAGTCGAGGACGGCCACCAGCGAGTCGAGGAGAGCCACCAGCGAGTCGAGGACGGCCACCAGCGAGTCGAGGAGAGCCACCAGCAAGTCGAGGACGGCCACCAGCAAGTCGAGGACGGCCACCAGCGAGTCGAGGAGAGCCACCAGCGAGTCGAGGAGAGCCACAGGCGAGTCGAGGACGGCCACCAGCGAGTCGAGGAGAGCCACCAGCGAGTCGAGGAGAGCCACCAGCGAGTCGAGGAGAGCCACCAGCGAGTCGAGGACAGCCACCAGCGAGTCGAGGAGAGCCACCAACGAGTCGAGGACGGCCACCAGCGAGTCGAGGAGAGCCACTAGCGAGTCGAGGACAGCCACCAGCGAGTCGAGGAGAGCCACCAGCGAGTCGAGGACGGCCACCAGCGAGTCGAGGAGAGCCACCAGCGAGTCGAGGACGGCCACCAGCGAGTCGAGGAGAGCTACCAGCGAGTCGAGGAGAGCCACCAGCGAGTCGAGGACGGCCACCAGCGAGTCGAGGAGAGCCACCAGCGAGTCGAGGAGAGCCACCAGCGAGTCGAGGACGGCCACCAGCGAGTCGAGGACGGCCACCAGCGAGTCGAGGAGAGCCACCAGCGAGTCGAGGACGGCCACCAGCGAGTCGAGGAGAGCCACCAGCGAGTCGAGGAGAGCCACCAGCGAGTCGAGGACGGCCACCAGCGAGTCGAGGAGAGCTACCAGCGAGTCGAGGACGGCCACCAGCGAGTCGAGGACGGCCACCAGCGAGTCGAGGACGGCCACCAGCGAGTCGAGGAGAGCCTCCAGCGAGTCGAGGACGGCCACCAGCGAGTCGAGGAGACCCACCAGCGAGTCGAGGACGGCCACCAGCGAGTCAAGGACAGCCACCAGCGAGTCAGGCAGCCTGCAGCGATTCGGGAAGCCAGCAGCAAGTCGAGGACGGCCACCAGCGAGTCGGGTAGACTGCAGCGATTCGAGAAGCCAGCTGCGACTCGAGAAGCCAGCATTTACAAGGGGGTAACCAAAAGTTTCCAGGATGACGCTGCTGCACGCGCAGTTTTTGTAGTCCGCTAGTTATTTGTTCGACCACGCATTCTCAATCAGTGTGCCAAGCGGTGTTGATGTGGAAGGTTTCGTCTACCTGCAGTGAACTTTCTTGGAAGAGCTGTTTTGTCCAGCCGTCGTTTTTCTTCATGGAGAAGTTCTATGAGCAGCGCATGGCTGAAGCTTTGGTTCCTGCTCGGGGAAAGAAGCAACGAAAACCGTTCAAATGTTGAAGACATTTTACAAGGATGACGCTATGTGTCGAGCTCAAGTTTACTCGTGATTCACCCACTTGAAAAATGGTTAAATGTCAATTGAACATCAACTGCTTTTTTTTCCGAAGCATGAAGCAAAACTTCACAGCTGTGCTGTGAAGCCGGAAAAAAGCAGTTGATCAATTGACATTTCACCATTTTTAAAGCAGTGCGAACCACGAGTAAACTTGAGCTTGACACATAGCGTCATCTTGTAAGCGGTCTTCAACATTTGAACGGTTTCCGATGCTTCTTTCCCCGAGCAGGAAGCAAAACTTCAGCCGTGCGCTGCTCATAAAACTTCTCCATGAAGAAAAACGACGGCTGGACAAAACAGCTCTTCCAAGAAAGTTAACTGCGGGTAAACGAAACCTTCGACATCAACACCGCTTGGTACACTGATTGAGAAGGCGTGGTTGAACAAATAACTAGCGGTAGAATCGTGTACTACAAAAATTGCGTGTGCAGCAGCGTCATTCTGGAAACTTTTGGTTACCCCCTCGTAGAGAAAGCACCAGTTTTAAAGACCAACCCAGAGGAACTAGAATATCCATAACGGGACAAAATATCTCAATGTTCCCGACTGGTACATGGTCTTTAAAACTGTGCCTGTCCGTGCAGCGACTTCTCTCACAGCTGATGTTGGCTTCTGCTTCTTGTGTTCTGCCTGCCCTTGTCGAAGCAGAACAACTTCGTCCATCGCCTCTTCTTTCTGCTTCATCAGGATCTTGATTCTTCTTTGATTGGTCCGCTGCAGGCCGCGCAGATTGTCCAGCTCTCCCCAAAGATCGTCCATCTCTCTAGCCTGATGGTCTATCTTCTCCTCGGATGTTTCTAGCTCCGTCCGGTGATCCTGACATTCTTGCTCTCTCTGGTCCAGCTGTGCAGAAACTGACACCAGCTGCTCCTGGATAGCGCTGTACTTGCTTTCCAGAAGGGTATATTGTGCTTGCAGGCGACTAGGCCTGCAAGGGCGAGAGTTTAAGCTCTCGACTTTTTGCCGGAGGGCTTCGACTGTCTGTTTAAGCTCCTCGTTTTCTTGCTCTCGTGTTCTGTCCATCTCGTCTGCAGTGTTCTTCTTCTGACATGTACAGCAAATGAGTTGGCATTAAAAGGAGTCATTAGTGATGTCATAGAGCATGAGTGACATCACTGGTACATCAAAGCCACTAGAAGCCTGTTGTGTGTGGGTGTGTGTTCTGTATTTGATGCCTTGTGGGACCATTTTACTGGTATACAGGGGTGAGGGCTGTCTGCTCCTCTTCCGTGCATCAGAGCTGGCTCTGCAGCCATGTAGCGATGGCTTATTTTGACACACAGACCAACAAAACTGCTACAAACACTGCACACACACTCACGAATTCCAACTAACACACATTATTGTCTAAAAAACTCATCCGAAACACTCCTAGTAAAATCCAAAGCGTCGCTGCTCTCCGGTCTCTTCCCGTCTCCAAAACTCTCCAGAGCATCTCGCACCACAAGTCTCCTCTCTCCCGGGATGGGGGTTGGTGTTCCCGCTAAATCCTGAATATACCCAATTTGGGTTGTCTTGGAGTTTTGGAGCTTTTTCCTGTCTGGGAACGAGAATACGACCTGCTGAATGTGACAGGTCGCCTGTGACGGTCCGACCAGTAAAACAAAAGGACAAAGGCATATATAAAAAAAATATGTTCTATTTATTTTTTCCAATTAATATCTTAACAAAAAGGTTCAACAACAAATCTAAAAAATATATAACAAAATGGGCCCAAAAGAAATCAACTAAGGCAACATAACTCAAGGTAACAAACCAAAGACTGACCTAACAATGAACATACAGGGGAATTTCTACAAACAGGCTAGCCTACACAAACGAGGAGGGGTAGGGAAGGAGACAAAGACAAATAATGTATAAACATAAATGACTAATTCAAAGTAAAACATTTTAACTTTATCACAACTATAAAAACCAAAATAACCTAATACCAAAAAGGTTTTAGCAATTATGCTATTAGTGGAGAGAGGCAGATTGTTTCACATCAAGTCCCCTGCTTCCAGCAGCCTGATGGATTGTTCCACTTCCTGGTTTTCTTTTCAGCCAACCCCCTTCTGCCAGCCAGTCCTTAAACTCAGCAAAAAAAATTAGTAACGATCTTAAATAAACATAAGGTATTTACTAAATGTGTGCACCCAAATTAGTGAACAACCTAATGCAATAACCACCACCAAAGAAAAAGTGAAATTCTAAATATATTATATGAAAACATTTAAATACTAACACTGAGGAAAAGGTGGAGGAAGCTCCACATCGCCAATCAAAAAGCGCGGTGACGTAAGAACACAGGGGAATCCCAAACAGCTGACATATTGCGCAACTGAGTCGGGTGGATATCGGAGTTAATATGTGGAAATGTTTATTATTAAATCTAAAGGTCATTATTATGTTTATTCAGTTAAAAATGTTAACTATGAAAAAACATATTCACCTCCAAATCAATAGTGCAGCAAATAGAGCGGCTGCTCCCGTCGTCTTTCATCCACCGCCTTTTCTTTTCGTTACGTCTTTTATCTCTTAAAATGACTCCACAAACTATCACTATTGCTTCTACATTGTTATCCGTGTTTGGTTATTCTAAATTCCCGCTATGTTGGGGGTTTAACTGGATTATCCTCTGGAATCGGGATGTTCGTGACTGGAATCGGTTCGTGTTGCTCCTGCCTTGGACACACGAACCGATCGAACCTGTTGGACTTTTATCAGCTCTGTGGTCACAGAGGTTTGGAGAATCGGCCGACAATTCTTAAATCTTTGTCTAAACCAGACTTAAGACTCAAGCTCTACTCATCTCCTCTCGACCGCAGCCCAAACGTTCTGATGCTGGTCGCTATGGTAACGTTTACCTATCCCTTCAAAATAAGATACAGATGCGCCACAAAAACGAACATTTTACTTGTCCCCACCATTTGTGAGAGCGAAGCGCTGCTTATTTTACTTGTCGCCATACCAATTTTTGCAGCGCTATTATATTACTGACATTAGATGGACATCTCCTCCCGCTCAGAGGAAGCCACTGCGCATGTCTTGAAGCTTCGTGTGCGAGTAAAGGTGGAGCCGATGGGTGACAACAGACACGTAAGTCACGTTATTGATCGGATTTTACGGCGCCACCTTAAATCCTTGAACTTCACATTTTAACGGAAAAAAAGAGCAACGCGACTTGGATGTAACGAGTAACGCGACAGTTTTGTAGAAATGTAGTGAAGTAGAAAGTACAGATACTTACTGTAAAATGTAGTGGAGTAAAAGTAGAAAGTCCCCATTATTAAATCTACTTAAGTAAAGTACAGATACACAAAAATTGTACTTAAGTACAGTAACTTCCCACCACTGTTGTCTGTGCTGCTGCTGATTAGCATTGAGATTCTATTTTAGGCTTGAAGAGCTTTGCTGATAGGCGAACTCCTTTCAGGAAAACTCGAACACATCAATAGTTCTTTCCAGTGTCTAATCAGATAATTTTTTTAATCAAAGATTGACACCCAGTGGGCCAATGATGCAGCTTTATTATCCATTGCTGTTGTTTGTGCTTGTTGTTTTGGCTGGAACATTTGTGTATAAAAAATATACAATTAACTGGATTAAAAAATTTAAATGTGTTAAAATATCTGTTAAATTCATCAAAATTTTGCAGAATTTATGCAAAAAAGATCCCAGCCATGGTTAAAATGTAGTCTTTTCAACAGGTTGACATTGTGGACCACAGTGTTATACATTCCCATGGTCAGACAGATACAGCCTGAACTGAATCATGATATCCCATGAAGACTTATTGTAGCATTCACAAACACCACAATAATTAAAAATGTATGACGCTCAACAACAACAATTAAAGCTGATTTCATTATTACAAAATATCAAAAATCTCATCAGTATTCAAAGAGATTGCCCTTATCAGAACCTTACTGGTAGAGTGCAGTAGAGCTCCATGAGAGTGTTTACGCTCCCAAGAGGAAAACTCACTATCCGTCTATCATGTTAAAATCAATAAGCCGTTGCAGCATCAGTGTTGACATAATGTCTTATTATCATAAACTATGGAGATGACTGGAGATACAGTTGAAAGTCATCTTTTGCATTGTCTATCCGCAAATGAGACTTGTCAAACAGGATGGAGAGCTTCTTCTGTCTTTATCTCACTCACAAGGACAGGTCTTATATTCTAATACTTTTACTTTCACTCTTCTCCTTAGTCTGCTGTTAGGATGCTTCTTTCTTTGCAATAGTTGTTACTGTATCTAAAAACCCGCCGAAACAGATGTGACAAGATGAAAATGTAATATCACAATCATTGTGAGCAAATCTATTCCGGTTATCAATATCATTACAGCTCTGATAAAATGTGTTGAAAGTACCATAAGCAAAAAGCATTCCCACATACCGATACTGATACTGCTACCCGGAGGGTGGAGCAACAACATTAAGCACTTTAGCACCCAAAATGTCATCAAATAGATGAATATATGGCAATACAATAACTTCTAGGTTTGCTCAATTTGCATATCAACTGTTTTAGACAATGTAGAGGGGAAAGTATTCACCGATATGCTGTCAGTTGATTTAAAAAAACCCTGGTTTACTCTCACTTCCTTCTGCTGGTTGTCTGCAGGATTCGGCTGACATTGTTTGGTAGAGAATCAAGCAAAGGAAAACCTCTGGAATTAAGGTGGTAAAATGGTGTAATCACATATTTAAGGAAATACAATAAAGCTGAATTTAACAGCAGTCTTTGCTGAAGAGCATGTTTGTATTTGTCTCTTCCTCCAGTTAATTTTCTGATCTCCAATTTGGAGGAATCTTATGCTGAATGTTGAAGAATCCATTCATATTTAAACAGCCTCTTTTATAGCACCAACACATGGCTCTAACTTTAGACTCAGTGTTTTCTACAGACACACACTCTTATATTTGGCAGACCTCAGCTTATGGAATTGAGTGTCTTTAAGGGTCAGGCATTCTTCCCTTCAATTTTCTGACCAGACTTTTGAAGTTGTGCTCTAAGCCCTCCCTGAGGCCTAGGTAAAGGCAGATATAACCTAGTTAATCAGTATATTTAAATATAAAATTTGAACATTTAGGGGGGGTGGACACAAGGAGAGCATGCAATGACAGAGGAATCCAGCAATGAACAATCATGACTGGAAACTTAAATGTGGAGGCAGGGGTGGAAATGACAAACCAGGTGGACTAACATGGACCAGTTGTGGCACAAGAACAACGGGAGGACAGAGAGGGAGACTAAATAGGGGGGTTAACTAAGAGTCAAATAATCTACAAACCAACAGAGAAAACTAACTAATCTAAAATAAAGACACTGAAATGCAGGAAAAACACAAGAATAAACTAGGAAACTAAACACAAAGGTATGAACTAGTATTGCAAAATGTGTATGAAGTATGGCAAGACCTTTCTAGAAATAACAAACCCAGAAATAATTAAAACTCGTGGAATGTTACACTGAGTTTACGGAAACTTGTCAAACAGCTGCAAACTAAATTGACTCAGCGTTGTGCATTTCCATTGTTATGCTGATGATATTCAATTATACTTATCCATAAATCCTGATGAATCATATCAATCAGTTAGGTAAATTACAGGTGTGTCATAAAGACATTAAAACCTGAATGACACCAAGCTTTCTCTTTTAAAATTTTGACAAGACAGATGTTTTCGTCCTTGGACTATGAACTTAAAAAAGGAAACTCCTTAGTCAATCACTTGAACTGGATGGCATTAAATCTTTAATAAAGAACCTGTGTTTTTTTTATTTATCACATTTCAAGCATATTCCTAGTATTTTCTTTTTCATCTCTGTAAGGCTACCAGAATTAGAAATATTCTGAATGATTATAAAAACATAAGAACGAAATCATCACAATTTTCCTCAACAAAACTAGGGAGTGGAAAAATTGATGAAATTCCACCTCGATAAGGCACATAACTCCCAAACACAACATGGCAGGTACTGGTTGAAGTATGTGAAAGAAAATAGGCTGACCTTCCATTGGCGTAATGCTGGGCCAAAGACCCCCTTCATTTCAGGCTTGTGTCCAGTCGAAGCAACAGTGCATGTGAAGCACAGAACCACAGGCCAACATTTAAAATTCTATTCAACTGGGCCTAAGTTCTGAGAATGCAGAAGTCTAGGTCAAAATGTAAAAATTTCCAAATTTTTGCTACAGACTTCATCCATCCATCCATTTTCTTTACACCCTTGTCCCTTAGTGGGGTCGGGAGGGTTGCTGGTGCCCATCTCCAGCTAACATTCCAGGCAAGAGGCGGGGTACACCCTGGACAGGTCGCCAGTCTGTCGCAGGGCAACACAGAGACAAACTACCATGCACACACACACTCACACCTAGGACAATTTAGACAGACCAATTAACCTAACAGTCATGTTTTTGGACTGTGGGAGGAAACTGGAGTACCCAGAGAAAACCCATGCATGCACAGGGAGAACATGCAAACTCTATTCAGAAAGACTGGGGCCGGGAATTGAACCCAGAACCTTCTTGCTGCAAGTCAACAGCTCTACCAAATGCGCCACTGTGCAGCCCGCTACAGACTTCAGTCTAGTAAAAACCAAGCCCTTGTTCTATGCTTTGCTTTGTCCAGAGGGTGTGGACTCTTGGCTATTGTGTCCATGCCTCCATGCTTCCTGGGGGCATGGACTACATAAAGTTTGAAACTTTACCCAATTGTAATCTCATGTGTAATGACACTATGAAGCTTATCCAAAATTGCCTGTTCTGTAAGCAACCATCCTCCGCTGAGAAATGAGAAGTGCTGAGTCGAACAATTTAGTAGCGTGACCAAGATGAATGAGCGGCTTCCTTCACTTCTTCCATTGCCATTCCCAAAACTACAGGCAGACAACAATTCTAAAACGGTACAGAAAATCGACATCACAACTCCTCTTTCTGTTCACTGAGTGGCCTGGTAGAAAATGTACTGGAGGAATCAAAGTGAATGGGAGAATGCCCAGACTGCTTTGGATCAATTTGAATCGAGGGCATTGTGCATCAATGCAGTGATCAGGCTATATAGACTGTGGTGTTCAAATAATGTTAGTGATTTTAAGGTGTAGCGGGACTATCATCATTTTGAGTACATTTGAGACCTTTCAGCTAATGAGGATGCGTTAGGTGCATTTTAATCAACAGGCATCATTTAGTGATTGCATAATGCAAAATGAATATGCCAAGGATATTTTAAAAAAGTCAAACAGCGAACAACTGTCTGTGATCTTTGGAAAAAACAAGTAATCAAAAATGTTTTAAAAGCTTCCCCACAAATATTTGGTGTTTTTTGCAAGATAGGGTTAGGGTATGTGTTAGAAATGCAGTTTCTAAAATGAAGGGAAATCAGTATAAAATCCTAATATGGGTAGAAATTCTAACTTATGTGTGTGTGCCGGGTTCTTGGATAAAGCGCCTGATAGAAGAGTGTTAGATCAGAGATAAATGACTTCATTAAAGTGTAAGTCTCAGAAGCTGGAGTGAACCACGTCTCCTCCCTCTGTGCCTTCATAGATTATGAACCCCATAAATCAATACATTTCTGTAAAAGGATACCTCTCGTTCACCAGCTACATTCAGCCTCCACCACTGGGGCTGACACAGCTAAGGGCTTTCATATACTGTCATTATTTCTGCTTTGAGAGGACACTGCAGTGGCAGGGGGAATATGGTGATTGTGTCAAGTTTCCTTTTTCTCATGATGGTGGAGAAAATGTGCAATTACAATGCTGCGCCCTTTAAGACCAACCTCTATCCTGAAAAGTCCTCCACTTTTAAATATCTTATTATTGAATTTTTGGGGTTAATGTGGAAGACTCATAACAGGAGGAATAGAAAGTGATTAAGTCTGCTTATTACCGACTTAAAACTAAATGGCATCAACAGACAATTATGGGTAATTTCACAGATCAAGCAGATTTTCCCAGATGCAGATGAAGGATGGAATTGGATGCAAAGTTTTCACAATTAAAATGATGATTCTCACAGAGCTCAACTGCAGGATACATAAAGCTAAATGAGACATCATATGATAATAGTTTGATGTCTTAAATGAAAACATTACAGATAAATTATCTACAAAATTCTGGTGATGTGACTAGAATTCTGAATTAGCTTCTGAGGAAATTAAATGAGTCAGAATATCCACTATTCTATCAGATACATTTGGACTATGTACCAAATGTATCTGATACATTTGATACAGGACAAACAATCATGCACACACACACACACTCATACCTAGGGGCAATTTAGACAGACCAATTAACCTGACAGTCATGTTTTTGGACTGTGGGAGGAAACCAGAGTACCCAGAGAAAACCCACCATGCACAGGGAGAACATGCAAACTCCATGCAGAAAGACCCGGGCCAGGAATTGAACCCAGAACCTTCTTTCTGCAAGGCAACAGCTCTACCAACTGCGCCACTGTGCAGCCCTGTATATATTTGTACATACATATATTTATTATTTATATATATATTTCCCCAACTGTGGCTAAAGCTGCTGCTAGCTGGTTTACTCTCCGATCGGAGGCTGTTTATTTTATACAGAGTGAGAGAATGGTGAATTGACAATGAGTAATAACAGCTATCTAACACTTAAATGCTGTTATTAACCTCACCTTTTATTGTATCCTTAAGATAATGAGTGTCCGTGAATTTTTCAGTCAGGTTTCCCGAGGACTGTTGTACTGAGGCCGAAAGCACCAAGTAGGTAGGCATTCACAATCGATCTGCACACTGATCGTTCTCTTTCCTGTTTATTGACCAATAGAGAGCTGGACATAGAAGGCAGCCCTCCTCATTAACATAACGATGCAGCAGAAATACAGCGAGCAAATAAAACAGCAAATAATGCAGCAAAAAATACAGCAAACGGAAATATTGCAAACGGAAAAACAGCGAGCAGAAATACAGCGAGCAGAAAAGGGAGAAGCAAAAAAAAAAAATCTAAACAAAATATCTATTTTTCTTGATGGAAACTCACGTGTAAGGGGAAATGAACAAGAAAATATATATTTATGCTTTTATTTCTTATCAAAAAATATATTTTTTCTTTTATTTATATATTTATTGTTTTATTTATTATTATGTAGGATATATATTTATTCTATTGTTTTATTTATTATTATGTAGGATATATATTTATTCTATTGTTTTATTTATTATTATGTAGGATATATATTTATTCTTCTATTTATATATTTCTACTTTTATTTTAATATTTATTATTTTATTTATTATGTTGGATATATTTATTCTTTTATTGGTATGTTTATTCTTTTATTTATATATGTCAGATATATATTTATTATTTTATTTATATATGTATTCTTTTATTTATTATTATGTCAGTTCTGGTCCTCCATAGATGGATGGTGTCTTTAAAATCCCTTGTCCTGGAGCAGAACTCAATACATTATAATAGTTTAAAATAATTAAAGGAATATTAAGATAGTATATTATGACAATTAAGCATAAGTAATCATATAAATAATAATAAAAGTATCAATAAATTGAATTAAAAAATTATTTTTACATATTTTCCAACTCCATTGAAATTTGTCCCAAGTTTTTGTCAACACCATCAGACATAAAAATAATGTAAAAAAAAAATCAGGCATTATTGGGGGGCACCAGAACTTCTGAGGACCCCATTACCAGTTCCTTTCTCTGTCTTTGCTAAGAGGGCTAGGTGGCTCTGGTTAGTTTATGTTATTCTTTAGTTTTTTCATTTTGTTTTATTCCTAAGTTGCTCGTCACAACCATAATGTGTCAACACCATAACTGACAATTTACAAAACGTTTATGAAATTTTGTGAAATAAAAACTTTCATGGACCTGATGGGCAACCTTCAGAATAACATCATATAAATTGAGGTAGTTTGGCTTTTTGTCAAGTCTGTCAGATGTCAACTCCATCAGAGTTTTTGAGACTCTTTCAGTGAAATAGTTGACTAATCTATCTTAAATGTGCAGTTAATTCATTTTAATGTATTTTACATAAATTGCATTACTTCACATGTATCAAGTTTTTCACTTTACTCACTAGTTTGTCACCACCTTCAGTTCTGTGTCAACTCCGTCAGATGGACTTTTGTTTTTTGTTTTAAACAATATTTCTTTTGTTTCTTGAGAAGCATTTGTCTGTAAATTTGAGTAAAAATATCACTAATAGGGTCATTAAAAAAATATTTTATATTTATTTTTGTCAGATGGTGATGACAAAGTTCTGAGTCAGGTCGATTAAAAATGTCATTTTTTAAAAAATGTTGCAACTGGGAGCCTGCACCTTAGCATCTTTACATTTCCAAAACATTATTTGTCATATTTCCATACATAAGGTTGAGAAATAATAAAAAAAAAAAAAATTGAGAAAATTCCAATCCATTTTGTCCCTATTCTCAATAATCACCGTGGCGCGATGCATAGAGTACAGCAGCCTTTCTCCTCTGTTCAGAGCGAACAGCGAGGAAGAGCTCTTCTGGTGTATTTATACAAGAGCGCACTGTGGCGCTGCATAGCTGGCAGATAGATGTGTTACTGTGTGTGACCGAGGAGCTAAATCCAGTTGTTCACAGGGACATAAGAGCTATAAATGGATGGGCAAAATGAGAGTTCATCTATTAAATTTACTGAAGATGAATGCATAAACTAAAATCATAAACTAAAAACTGGGCATTTATTTTTACAAATGTCTTTGTGAGCCTGGCTGTTTATTGTTAAATTGAGTATCATTTCAGATTATTAGCAGTGTTGCCTTGCAGCACAAAGGTCCTGGGTTCGATTCCCGGCCTGAAGTCTTTCTGCATGGAGTTTGCATGTTCTCCCTGTGAATGGTGGGTTCTCTCCGGGTACCGGGCTTCCTCCCACAGTGACATGACTGTTAGGTCGGTTGATCTGTATAAATTCTCCTTAGGTGTGTATGGTTGTTTGTCCAGTCTGTCTCTGAGTTGCCCTGCGATGGATTGGTGACCTGTCCAGGGTGACCCCGCCTCTCACCCATTGGAGATAGCCACCAGCACCCCTGTTCACCCCAATGGGATAAGGATGTAAGAAAATGGACGGATGGATAATTTCAGATTTTTGTATCATTTTTGTCCAGGTTAACTTAAAAAGTGAGCTATTATTGTTACAGGTGAATTTTCTAAACAACACAAAAGTAATTATTAGAGATGCTCAAATATGAAAAATTTAGCCAATGTTGATGTCCAATAGTAATACTGCTGTTATGGCAGCATTTACCAGTATTTTATTTTATTAATTTTTTTATTAAATTACTCAATGAATCATCATAATAATCAGTTGAATACGCAAATACTAAAATAACTCTTTACAACAGCTCTAGTTTAGATCAACATGACACCATCTTAAGATTCTTTCCAAGTATTTGGAGTCACTATAGAAGAACCCATCTGGAACAAAACGAAGAGCTGATCACATTCTGTTTGGGTAATAGGTGAGTTTCCAGTTTTTTTAGTTTAAAAACTAGAAACTCCAGTTTTTAAACTAAAGTGGAGCACAGAATCACTGCTGGACAAACACTTTAATCTGCCAGCATTTTTATAGTTTTGTCATTTCTTCTTCATGACACAGGTTCCGGTGTGCAGTAGAATTTTAAGTGCATGTTTTAGGAGCACATAAATGTTTTATTGACATGAGTCGCACAAAGTCCCTAACTGCTTATTTTACATCACTATAATTTCCCTCAGCCAAGAAAGTTTTAATCCTGTTTTAATAGACACCAATGAATGAGAGAGAAGGAATTGGTGCATAAATATGCTAATATGCCAGCTAACCCCAACACTGCCTTTTAAAAACATCAGCATATAAAGTATTCAGCCCACCACTTTATGGAAAGACAGTCAACCCCTTTGATACAAGAGAAAACTCAGAAAATGGCTGCTTGTCAATGAATCATTAGTTGATTGATAATATCAGTCACCTTTAATTCATTAACCAATAACCACCATCCTAGGCAGGAGGATAATGAATAAAGATTATTTTAATTACCATCTATTAGCCATGAAAGCAGGTTGAGAACAAGACAAGGTGAGTCATGGAGTAATTTAACCAAGGAGTATTTACAGTGGCGGTTTCTGCCCAGGGTATCATCTTGTGGGGGACATCATGAGCACCCCCCACCCCAAAACTCCCCACCACCCAGCCAGCAGACCTAGGTGGGCCCCAGATGGGGCAAAGGAGGGCAGACAATATGGGATCCATATGGGTTTGTCCATTTAGGGGCACCGCCTACATGGGTGGGCAGTAGAGGGCAGACTCACTGCTCTTACAAGTGGAGGATCTGAATTTCAACAGTACCTAATTACATGCCAGCGGAACCTTTGTGGGAGTGTAACTCCAGACTGCCACACCTCACTAGACGCAAACTGGATGACAAACGACGTGTTAATTGCTACTGTGCTTTTTCTGTATTTTTACAGTGGTCAACCAAACACTCAAAATGCATTCAAACTGTGTGGATGTTAAAGAAAGAGCCATAAAGTGATTTATAGACTTTTTTTTTGTTTTACGTTAAATAGAATCTGTTTCACTCTGCTGCTCTTGGCAGAGAAAGTGTACGATCATGGGTTAATTTGCCCTTCCCAGTTTTGGACAGGTGGGTGGCCGGTGGGTCAGTTTGCCCTGTGTATTGTCTTGAAGGCATGATGTCAGGTTAAACTGTGGAATAGATTAGTTTTCCCCACACTTGCAGACGTTTGCGAAACCATGTTATGTGTTTTATTCAGTGTGATAACCAATTTAAAATAAATAATAGTTAAGGAAAAGTATTTTGCAAAGCATGTTCATGTCTAAAGTTAATTATTTAAATTAAAGTTTGTAGATTATTTTGTTTATGCCCAGAGTGAAAGTAAAACCAAGCTTTAAGTCCTGAAGTTATTAAACATTACAATTTGAGTACAGTCTGAGTGTACTGTAATTTACACTGTCAGAATAGTAGTCTATATTCAAAATTTGATTGATATTTAAGGGGATAGGGGGGCAGGAGTGGTGGTTTGCCCAGGGCTTGGACTGCCTACTAAATGTCAAAACAAATTTTACAATTAACTTATACATTGTATTTTTTGTTCATAATTTATCTATTATTAAAGGTTTCACAACCTCAAATCACAAACTTGGTTTTATATTCTGCTAAGTGTAGGATATTAGGCTTGAAGTATTTCCGTTTTTAAACTAAAGCAGATTAAAAATATTCTAGACAGTGATAAATTAGGTGGAATTACTCTTTAACCATTTCTAGAATCAGAAGCCAACTTCAACTTCTGATTCAAAAACTGAAACAGAAGCTGGTTGTGTTTGTGATGTGGTAGAGAATAGAAAACTCACAGCTCTGCATCAACACACTGAGAAGATTTCAAAATCCAACATTATCAACAACATATAATGGCCGTCCAGCTCATCCATCCATTTTCTTTACACCCTTGTACCTCAGTGGGGTCGGGAGGGTTGCTGGTGCCTATCTCCAGCTAATGTTCCGGGCGAGAGGCGGGGTCACCCTGGACAGGTCACCAGTCTGTCGCAAGGCAACACAGGACAAACAACCATCCACACACACACACACACACACACACACACACACACACACCTAGGGGCAATTTGGAGAGGCCAATCAACCTGACAGTCATGTTTTTGGACTGTGGGAGGAAACCGGAGTACCTGGAGAAAACCCACACATGCACAGGGAGAACATGCAAACTTCATGCAGAAAGACTGGGGCCGGGAATCGAACACAGAACCTTCTTGCTGCAAGGCAACAGCTCTACCAACTGCGCCACTGTGCAGCCCACTCATCCAGCTCAATGCAGGAGTATTAGCCTCCATTTTATTGCGTGAAGATCGTCTGGTCATGTTCTCCCGCTTTGTCAGTATGCTGCAAGGCTGGTTGCTGTCATTTCCTGTTCCCTTGAAAAAACAGCTTGAACTTTTATTTGTGTTGGTTTTTCAGATGTTTTATCAAATGACTTTGTTGAAAGTGCTAGGTTTTGTTCCTCCTCTTGAGAACTTTGCTGAGCATAAATTGGAGTCAGCCTTTCCTTTTGTCACCTTTGTTCACCTGGAAATACCTCCACACCGCTGACACAGCTCCTCCTCCACCAACTGGCTGGCTAAAGTCATGCTGCCGGTGAGAGTTTTTTTTTTTTTTCCAACTGGATCCCCGTACGTAGTCGTCTTCTCTTTTTTATGTAGTTTATAGCATCTCTGGATTAGAAAGTAAATGCTGTCTTTTAGAGGAAAACAAAGCTCCCAACGGGTGTCGAGTCCAGTAATATAATTAATAATTATTCAGGTTAATTAAAAAAAGACTTAATTGATCCCAATCTAAAATTAAATAAATTAAATAATTAAAGTACACACACAGTGTCAGACAAATACCCTTTGTTCAAATAGCTTCCCTTTGAACAAAGGGAAGCTTGGATCTAGTTAGGTTCCTACTCTGCAGCAAGTTAACCCATAATGATGTCCAACACAGACAGGTCTGAGACTGCTGGTGGAACCTGAGAGCTCAAGTGATTGGTCACAACATCAGGCCTTTTGACTTATTGGCAGCTGACTGGAGGATAAAGACAGACACTTGTGAATGGCTCACAGTGGTTGAAGGGATTAAAGGTCCTAACAAAGTGTGAGTGTCATGAAGTGTGAGCAGGTTGCCATTGACTGTATTTCAGGGCAGAACATCCATCATGCCAAAAGCAGACAGGATAAAATCTGTTATTTAATGATTGTTATTGGCATGTTGTGGTAAATCGAGGAATGGCTCACATCCAAACACAACTCCTGGAACTTCACCCATGTCTCTGTCTGCTTTGTGCTTTGGACTGTAAAAATAAAGAAGAATAAAAATGCCCAGACAGAAAAACAAAACAAACAAAACAAAAAAAAAAACAACAGTCATAAATCAAGCTTTTTGATAGATTTCTGCTATGTTAGCTGGTTGTTTACTGAATCTAAAGGGACTTAGTGAGAAAAATCAATAGCAAGACTTAAAAAAATTGCAGATATCCCTTGAGATGCAATTTCAGAATGTAATTTAGCAAAGGCAAATTCATTTAGTAACGCTGCACTTCATACTCTGAAACCCTGAGAGGAAGCCAAGCACTCCTCTCCCTAAACTCTGTTCCTTCGGGCCTCCGGCGTGCAGCGAGTACTTCACCCGTAGCTGTCCGCTGATCGAACACAAACTTGTGTGTAATTGTATAGAGCTCCTCTCTCGACCTTCTCTGTCAGGAGAGAAATAGGGGCCATCATTCATCCTTGCCATTACCAGCCTGCCTGCCGTGAATAATGCAATTTGTATCCTCTATGGAGTGCATCCAGAACAACAGACACTCCAATAAACAAACAGCAGATCGCAGTAGAAATCCACTTACAGGGGCCAGCCTGGCAACCGGCAGCGCCATTAGAAGCCAGCTCAGGTCCCATAATTTCAGCCCGATGGATCCCTACCTTATCTGTTTTAGTGGAGGCCTATGATAATGAGCCTGCCAGCTTCGTTCTGCTGAAGTGCTGGATCACACACATAAACTCAGAGGCCCAGACAGAAGCATACACACACACACATGCACACAGTTGCCTCAGGAGAGAGTTGTGGGACCTCAAAGTGGAGGTAAAGGTCACTCTGTAACCTTTTGTGAGAACTAACAGCACTGAGTGAGGACTCAAATGGATCAGTAAGGCAGAGGCTGAAGTGCATGTGTGTTTGTGGGAGCTGATGGATGGGAAGAGCCAGGATATTAGATGCATGCAGCTTATAATTGGAGTAGATGAGGTGTTGTTAAGGAGATTGATGTCACATGCTGTGTAATTGAGTTTTTAATTAACTTCTTAAATTGTACACGTAAGACTTGCTTTTTATTTATTGATTTTCCTGTCGTGTCATCCTCATCTTTAAGGTTCATTTAAGTTTTTATTATTATTTTATCAAGCAAAAGTTTCAGAAGTGCTGCAGTCAGAATAATTAAAGTTAATTCAATCTTATTCATAACTCTTTGACTGATTACCATTGTCAAGGTGTGGAGGCTTGACTGCTGGGCTGCCTCATTCGTCCTGAGCTGAAGGTTTCTACTGGTGGGCATGGCCAAGCAGATGGCACCACTCACACCTCAGAGCAGTCGCCTCATCAGCTTGTGAAGAATGTTAAATGCTTTATCTGAGTTCTTCTAAGATCTTTTCATATGGATGTCCAGAAAGCCAGGACTTTTTTTTTTAAAGATTTGTCTTAAGTCCATCCATCCATCCATCCATCCATCCATCCATCCATCCATCCATCCATCCATCCATCCATCCATCCATCCATCCATCCATCCATCCATCCATCCATCCATCCATCCATCTTCTTACATCCGTGTCCCTAGTGGGGTCAGGAAGGGTTGCTGGTGAATATCTCCAGCGAACATTTTGAGCGAGAGGTGGGGTACACCCTGGACAGGTCACCAGTCTGTCACTGGGCAGAAGTCTGACAAAGTAAAAGCAAAAAATTTAGATTAAAATATTTTTTTGTTTTATTTTCTGTCTCACAGGGATTTTTTTTTTACAGAAACGGACGATAAAAATGTGAAAAAGATTAACAATTGTCCTTTTCCATTACGTCACTGACCTAATCGTGCTAGTTGCCACCCTATCTAATGCTAACGCTAGCCTGTTTGTGCTAATGTCCAGCAGAGGACGATGGTGATCCAGTGGGTGACCAGCCTAGGCTAGTCACCTGCCTGTCCAAAGCTAACACCTAAACTTTTTGATGTTGCGTCACTTGCCCACGTAAGCAAATATACAAACTCGAAATGTCACATGTACGAATTTTGCAGGTACTTGGCTGGAGCTTCATTGTATAAGTTCCACAGAAAATGAATGGTTGGGGTAGACATCACTCCCTCTGTGTCAGGCCCATAAGACATGTAGCAATAACAGGAGTCTTGGAAAACCTGTGTGAAGGAATGTGGTTTTGTCCTGCTGGTCTAGAAATGACTCTCATACCAGCCTGCTGGGGCAACAACCTCTCACCTTCTGAGAGGCAGTGAAGGGAAAAAGACCCCTGGTTTGGCACCAGGGGCCCTCTTCAGGAAATTTAAAAGGAAGGTCAGACGTTATCTTTCGCTCGTGAGAATTTACAGATCTGTCAGTTTATGCAATATTTACTGAGAGTGAAAGGTCCAGAGGTTTGTAACTCAGAGCTACATCAGCAGTTAGGTGACATAAATAAAAGCTCAAAGGATATTATCCACAGCTGGCTTAAACTTCTGAATCTGTAGTAGCTATGGTGAAGACACAGTACCCTCAAGTGCTGATAGTAACTGGTACCTGAGTCATATTGTGTAAAGAGATTTTATAATACTGTCTAAATAATGAATACAAGTTAATCATTTAAACTGTGATGTCCTATAATCTTCATTACGGTAGTAAAAAAAGAGAAAGCTGTTTTGAGCCGGTGAATCATTCTTATTCTTATCATTTAGATGTTGTATGGTATTACTGAAACAAAAAGCCTGATGAGAATAATTGTTCCAATAATCTCTGAAGTAACTGATAATGATTTTATTTGTCTTGCCTTGCTGTCAGAAGAAGTCTGTACATTTAGAAAAAAAAATTCTACCAATCTCACCTTACGATTTTTAAGAAATGAGATGTATGACGATACATCTGCTATAACTTCTTTTCAATAAGCTTAAATGTACATAAAAAGTTAGAAGATCATTTGATTTTTTTTTTATAAAACTGAAACGTAAGACACTGTTGATGTGAGAAAGATGGGATGAGGGAGTGACAAGTAAATACAAATGAGTCTGTTTTATTGTTTAAAGCAGGGGTTTAAATTTATACCAATTGGATATGAAAATGAGGGTGACTGCCTGAGGGTGTGAAATATTTTTTTTTATATAAAAGTTGCAATATGAATAAAGAACATGAGTCTGTTTTTTTATTATCCCTGGCTCAAACTTTCCCTCTGAATCCAAGTCTCCTGCAAATGTTGCTGAAACATTTGTCCAATTTGAGGGCGTTCTTTGGCAACACCTTGATATCAGCAGGTTGCTCTGTGTTTACACAGGGCATCATTCATTTTTATTGGTTCTTTTCTATTAAGTGAGCATTAATAAGCATTGAAAAACGCAGTGGTGGGTTCAACAAAATGCAACTAGAACCTTGTTGTGTAAAAGATGACTAAATGCCTAAGCCCTATCTCATCAGTTGAATACTACACTGATCGACAGTTTTACTACAATATCTTTGCTTTACAGTTTTTGTCATCATTATGTCATATGCTTAATGGTCAAATCAAAGACTAATGCATCAACCTGGGTCCAAAACAATAAATGTGTTTTATGGCTACACTTGGGGGTGCATGTGGGCACACTTTCTTTGAGAAGTTGTAACTCTTCAAACATGTGGTACAAATATTGATACACAGCCTTACACACCAGGTCAAAACATAGTTCATATAAGTTTATATTTAGTATTTGCTGACCCACTTATTTGAATGAACGGACAGATTATTTCACTGTGTCATTAATGTTTATTGTTTTAGGTCAGTTAGAATAGCCAGAATTATTATTTGAATAATTAGACAATTTTTTAATAACAATTACGTAAGCACAGTTAATTTAAAAAAGTTAAATTATTTTACCTTTAAGATATTTACAAAAGATCAGATAATGAATGTTTTTGAAGCTTCTGATCTGTGTACCAGAGATGAATGTGTTTTGGAGTGAAATGTGTGAATCAACCCAATAACAAAAGCAAACACTCTTGTGAAGGTCCTGGCAGGAGAGCGTAATTATCCAGTGAAAAGATTTATTTAAAGACGTGGGCCGAAGGCCGCTCAGATAGGAAGAAGCCAGAAGCAATGGAAGGAGACAGATTACAGTTTGCAAATGCATTCAAGGGCAAAAAGCAAAACTTTCTGAAAGGTGACCTGTGGTCTGATGTAGTTAAATTCAAAGTCAAGTTAAGCTAACATAAAGCAACATCTCAATACACCGACCAGTAGATTCAAGCTTGACTGGGTCTTCCAAATGGACAATGACCACTAAATTATTTGGCTGGTGGAAAAATAGCTTATTGATGACAACAAAGACAATGTTTTGGAGTAGCCATCACACAGTCCTGATCTCAGTCCCACTGGACATAGTGCCAAGGTGAAAATGTGTGTGTGGGCAAAGAGGCTAAAAAACCAGACCCAGGAGGAAGTTACCAACTTAAACACAAGATGTTTCACGTCATACTACTTAAAGGCAAATCTGCCAAACACAAAGGAAATGGGTGGAGATATTCTAGCATTACCAAGTAAAAATAAGTCCGATTGGTTTAATATTAAAATGATACATATCTGGTTTCAGGTAAAGATATTTGAGTGACTAATTCAAGCTTAAGTAATCAAAGAAAATTATTGACTGGACTCAGTATGGTCCCTACAGTAACATTTCATATTTTTTAAAATGTGCTTCTAAAACTGAATAATCTGAATCAATAGTCTAGATGTCTAATGTTCTTTTGCACAGTCAAACAGCATTTAAGTCTGTTTAGAACCTAGAGGTTTAACCCTGCTGGGGCTTTTATAACTTTGTAAGTCAAACTGACAACTTAATCATTCTTCAGTCTGTGTAACTTTAAGGCTTGTATGTGCCTGCCTGACAGGCACAGACCTCTTTGTGTGCTTGTTCTGCTGTTTTCCACTTGCCTTTCTGCCTCCTCCCGGCTACAACAAGATAATCTCGCTCTCTCCTGTAAGATGGCAGCATCTGTAATAAATGTGAGAAAGTGGCCAAGGAGCAGTCAACAGGACACATGTGGCATAGGAGGGGGTGTCAAGTCTTGATCCCAAAGCAATGACCAATTAGTGAGAGCATTATCTTCTCAAGTAAGAGTATTTTAGTCCTACTGACCATTCAGGAGACATTCCCAGGCAGCATGTCTGGGAAGCAGACACACAACACAACATGACAAACCCAGACAGGAAGTAAAAGTAGAGCCATTTCATTTCCTTCATCAGACACAACACGATAGGTTTGGAAGGAGCCAGAGCTGTGCCCTAAAGGACAGAGCCCCCCAACATGACCTCATTGCCTACTGCCATTTAAAATTCACATCAACACTTTGCAGCTTATGGAGCAATAGCATTTCTTCCCTGCTTATCTGATTCATTTTTCCCAGGGTAGATTCAAGTAACTGTGTGGTGTGGGTGTTTGTGTCCACGTGTTCAGCACCACCTTTTGCTTTTGGGTATTTTTGGTTCCTGGAACATTTTTTCTATTACTCTACTCAATAAAAGAACAGATAAGACTTCTCCAGAGGGACATTTCTCCATGTACTGTCCAGTTGCTTAATATCAAATAGGCTAAAGAAACAAAAAATTATGTTCTAAAGATTTAAAAGACCTTTTTAAGAATCTTTTTAAGTTAGAATGTTAAATTAGAATGAGTCATTTTTTTTGGTATGCTACTACACATGTATCCCTGTTATGAGGACCGAGTTTAAAAGCAAGAGGAGTCAGAAATATTAGAAGCTATTTTTTCTCTTAACCCAAATTATAATGGAAAAAAATAGGTGATTGCAGAGATTATAAAAGAGGCCAAATAAACAAAACTGTACTCAGGCAAACAAATATGACCAAACTGCAAAAATATTCATAGCTGACCTGACAAAGAACTGACACAGCGGAATACAGTCCTGCTCACCATTATTGGCACCTCTTCATGTTTTGCATTACTGAGTGAATATCTTCAGAAATAAAGTGAAATGTTCAAAATTTATATCAGTAAGATCATTTAGTTAGAGGTCCAAAGTAATTTAACAGAGACAACTGTTATTGCTCCTCCTTGGGCTGCCACCTTATCATGGTGGAGGGGTTTGAGTGTTCCAATGATCCTAGGATCAATGCTGTCTGGGGATTTATGCCCCTGGTAGGGTCACCCAAGGCAGACAGGTCCTAGGTGAGGGACCAGACAAAGTGCAGCCTGAAGACCCCTTATGATGCACAACAACATTGGATCGAGCGCCTAGTGGCCAGGCTTTTACCCACGGAGCCCGGCCTGGCTCAGCCCGAAGAGGAGACGTGGATCCCCCTTCCAATGGGCTCACCACCTGTCGGAGGGGAGGGGCCAAAGGGGTTGGGTGCCTTGTGTTACGGGCGGCAGCCGAGGGAGGGAACCCTGGCGGTCTGATCCTCGGCTGCAGAAACTGGCTCTTGGGACATGGAATGTCACCTCTCTGGTGGAGAAGGAACCGGAGCTAGTGAGGCTGAGAGGTTCCAGCTAGAAATAGTCGGCCTCACCTCGACGCATGGCTCTGGTTCTGGAACCAGTCTCCTTGAGAGGGGCTGGACGTACTTCCACTCTGGAGTTGTCCACGGTGAGAGGCGCCGGGCTGGAGTGGGCATACTTGTTGCCCCCCATCTTGGTGCCTGTACTTTGGGGTTTATCCCGGTGAACGAGAAGGTAGCCTCCCTCCTCCTACGGGTGGGGGGACGGGTTCTGACTGATGTCTGTGCTTAGCAGTTCAGATTACCCACCCTTCTTGGAGTCCTTAGAGGGGGTACTGGAGAGTGCCCCCCCTGGGGACTCCCTTGTTCTACTGGGGAACTTCAACGCTCAAGTGGGTAATGACAGTGAGACCTGAAGGGGCGTGGTTGGAAGGAATGGCCCCCCCGATCTGAACTCGAGTGGTGTTCTGTTATTGGACTTCTGTGCTCATCACGGATTGTCCATCACAAACACTATGTTCAGGCATAAGGGTGTCATCGTTTCATTGGATCTGCGGCCGTATGTCTTGGACACTCGGGTAAAGAGTAGAGTGCCTTCTCCGCTTCAGGGGGGTTGTCATGCCTAAAGTAGAGGAGTTTAAGTATCTGGGGATCTTGTTCACGAATGAGGGAAAAGGGGAGCAGGAGATCGACAGGCGTATTGGGGCAGCATCTGCCGTGAAGCAAGCGATGTACCGGTCCGTCGTGGTGAAGAGAGAGCTGAGTCAAAAAGCGAAGCTCTCGATTTACCGGTCAATCTACGTTCCCACCCTCATCTATGGTCATGAGCTTTGGGTCATGACCGAAAGAAAGAGATCACGGGTACAAGTGGCCGAAATGAGTTTCCTCCGCAGGGTGGCTGGGCTCCATAAAGATAAGGTGAGAAGCTCGGTCATCCGGGAGGGACTCAGAGTAGAGCAGCTGCTCCTCCACATCGAGAGGAGCCAGTTGAGGTGGCTCGGGCATCTGGTTAGGACGCCTCCTGGACGCCTCCCTGGTGAGGTGTTCTGGGCATGTCCCACCGGGAGGAGGCCTCTGGGAAGACCCAGGACACGCTGGAGGGACTATGTCTCGGCTGGCCTGGGAACGCCTTGAGATTCCCCCGGAGGAGCTGGAAAAAGGGGCTGGGGAGAGGGAAGTCTCCCCAGCCCTTCTGAAGCTGCTGCCCCTGCAACCCGACCCCGGTTAAGCAGCAGAAAATCGATGGACGGACGGACGGACGGACAACTGTTATTTCAACATAGATATTTTAATTCCAAAGGATAAAACAGAAAACCAGCATGTGCACTAATACTGACACCCGTCCTTAAAATTTAGTTGCACACCCTTTGGCAGCAAAGACAGCCTCCAAACGTTTCTTATCTGCATCTATAAGCTTCTTGCACTTCTCAGGTGGTATTTTCTCCCACACTTCCTTTGCAATATGCTCAACCTCTTGAACATTTGCTGGGTTCCTTTCTCCAAAGGCAGATTTCAGCTTCACCCAAAGATTTTCAATTAGATTGAGATCAGAACTCATTATTGGCCATTTTAAAACAGTCCACCATTTCTGCGTGCTTAAAAGGTGTGCTTTAGGTCTTTAGCTAGTTCTGATTGGCTGTTTCTGACTGAGCGGAGTAATTAAGCAGAACAGGGAGGAGATCAATTATTTTTTCAGAGATTATTTGTCTCATGTTAGGACAGCGAAAGTTTTAATACTATGTAAAATGTAATTTTTTAAGTTATATGCTGCAGCTTTAAGCAGAGGTTCAGTGTGAGAGTCACTACCAGGTGGAGCAGAAGCGGTGCTCCGTCAGCGAAATATTACTACCTGTAGCGCGTAGCAGCGGTTCAACAGCGAGAGCAGAACCAGCATCTTACATCGCAGCTCGAAGGCTTAAATTATTTTGCAGGTTATTTGTTTAGCTTTCTGGCCGTCATGCTAATCCGGGTGAGTGTTTGTAGCTGTGCGCTGCTTTACCTGCTGTCTGATCCTTCATATGTCTTTTTTTACTGCAGTGAGTCTCGATGTAGCCAAACTCCGTTGAGTATGCCATTGTTTTTATGCCATATTAGATTCGTCGTGTTGATGCATTTTGACCTGCTTCACCCCACGTGCTTCAATTTTCCGCCGCAACACGCAAACTTCCCCATTCACTCAGTGCGTTATAGTTCAACATCGCTTAGGATTTGTTGCTGCGCGCTTGCGCAGTGTGAAGGAAAGAGGAGACCAGCTGCACAGGCAGGCTGAGAAATGAGATGCAGGTGATCGGTTTGTGTGATCGGCAACAAGAGACCGTGATCGGCGATCACCGATCATACACTTTTTCATGGAAATCGGCCGATTATGATCGGTGGCCGATCGATTGGCACACCTCTGATATATATATATATATATATATATATATATATATATATATATATATATATATTAGCCTCAATATACAATGTGCTCAGCAAATATCTCAGAAAATGGGGAACAGAGGACGAGGTACTGGAGGTACCATCATGGGAGGACAAGAGCCCCTACATGGGATCTACCACCCACAAATAACTGAACTGGCTGCTATCAGGAAATCCTACCAATGGCTCGAAAAAGCTGGACTCAAGGACAGCACAGAGGCACTCATCCTGGCCTCACAGGAACAGGCCCTAAACACCAGAGCAATAGAGGCTCAGATCTATCACACCAGACAAGACCCAAGGTGTAGATTGTGCAAGGAGGCCCCTGAGACAGTCCAGCACATAACAGCAGGGTGCAAGATGCTGGCAGGGAAAGTGTACATAGAACGACATAACCAAGTGGCGGGCAGAAACATCTGTGCAGAATATGGACTGGAAGCCCCGAAATCAAAGTGGGGAACACCACCAAAGGTGGTGAGAATGACCGAGCTAAGATCCTGTGGGACTTCCAGATCCAGACAGACAAAATGGTGATGGCGAACCAACCGGACATTGTGGTGGTGGATAAACAACAGAGGAAAGCCGTTGTGGTGGATGTAGCAATAAAAAGTGATTACAACATCAGGAAAAAGGAGCACAAGAAACTGGAGAAAATACCAGGGCCTCAGAGAAGAACTGGAAAAGGCCTGGTAGATGAAGACCACAGTGGTGCCTGTGGTCATCAGGGCCCTCGGGGCAGTCACCCCCAAACTGGAGCAGTGGCTAAAACAGATCCCAGGAACAACATCAGACAACTCAGTCCAGAAATGTGCAGTTCTAGGCACATGCAAGATACTGCGCAAAACCCTCAAGCTCCCAGGCCTCTGGTAGAGGACCCGAGCTCAGAGGATGAAAGAGTTCACCCGCGGAGGGTGAGAAGGGAATATATATATATATATATATATATATATATATATATATATATATATATATATATATATATATATATATATATATATAAAGGCTGTGTAGCTCTTGAATTGCTACAAAATAAAGCTGTATTTCCTTCAGCCCACTGGCTGCAATGTTGACACCTTGAGATGCCATGAGACCTAAATTCTGAACATCAGTTTTCCATGTCTGGCATATAACCATTCATTTTAGCTTTTAAACTGGTTATATTGATCCTGTGTACAGACAGAGGGATAATCAGTAGTTTGTTCTGTAGATCCTGCAGCTTCCACTTTGTCTTCCTAACATGGCACCTCCTCACCCTGATTCTCACGCTAATAGGAGGAACCACAGAGCTCTGTTAGGTTAAAAGCACATCTTCTGAAGTTGGGATATTTTTCCTCCAACAGGTTCCAGAGGAATCACCTCAAACCAGATGTTGGACTGGATTTTATTTCACTGTTATTTGTGAATATTAGCTTCTCATTTTCAACAGTGGAGCTGTAAAGGTTGAAAAAGGTTATCATTTTGGAGAAAGTCTCATCAACATCAATATTTCCACCAAATAAGAGGCAAAAAAATTTTTATATATATATATATATATATATATATATATATATATATATATATATATATATATATATATATATATATATATATATATAGTTTGATAAAGGAAAAGCCTCTCAGACCCTGAGCCCGACAGCACCAAACAATTTTTTTTATATTAGACAATTAATTTAATTTCTCATAATTATCATGGTAGAATCCATTTGTCTGTTAAATACTTAATGAAACTTATTTACCGTGTTTGATTTTTGTTGTAAATTACATATACTCACAAAGAACGAGGTAATTAGTCCAAGTTATTGAATGTTTATTGAATGTTCAGAAATTGCAGCGGCTGTGATGAGTCAAGACAAAAGTAAACACAGGTAAAACAACCCGAACAGGTGATTAACTCTAAACCAGTCGCACCTTTTTACTCTCTCTTTGTCATTTAAGCACACCCGTTGCCATGGCAACCCCCTGCGCTCCACAAACCGACCAGAGATTACGTTAAAAACAACATTCAGTCCGTTACGATATTAGGTTTGCAGGTTTGATATTTATTTTGTGATCATTAATAAGCCTCCCTGAACACAGCGGTGGTTGATTAGTTAATTTAAACTCCTGCTCTGCTAGTTATTTTGGTAATGGAACCGAAACGCACAGAATTGCGCAACACCTTGTTGAAACAATAATTACTGAGATTATTATTGTTGTTGGGTCATTAATTTTAACACGTTTTGTAGATTTTTTGCTGTTGTTCTTTAATAAAGTTACGAACGTTTTAAGCCAGTCAGAGGAGGACGTGCTGCTCTCAGTCTTCTGGCGGCGTTCAGTTTGTCACCTAATGCCGAGATCGACTCAAAACCTTATGCGATCGACATATTGCACCGCTGCTGTAGCAAAGCATGAACAGTTCAGAAACAATATGAAATGGGAAAAAAGTTATTCATTAACTGATTAAGTCGTGTTTTAGATTGTTCTGAAAAATTCATCAATCACGGCTAATAGTGGGTGAACTCACGGCTTGAACTCTTGCAGATACTGCGTACTCCTGCTAATCCTACCGTACCCCCTTACTTTCACCCCTGGTCTTTATCTTGCTGGAGTACTCATGGTCTTTGCCTCAAACCAAGCTTCCTTACACTGGGCAAGACATTTCGCTCTAGAATTGGTTGATAATATTCTGATTTCATGATTCCTGTGATAGGGTCAAGGCCTCCAGTACCAGATGCAGCAAAGCAGCCCCACAGCAGTATGGATCGTCCATCATCCTTGACTGTTGATATGCTGTTCTTTTCTTTAAAGGGTTAATTGCGCTGTCTGTAAACATGCTGTTTGTGTGAATTAACAAAAAGCTCCACTTTTGTTTCATCTGTAAATAAAACATTGGCTTGAGGTATGTCCAGGTTCTCTTTTGTGAAGCTCAACCATTCTTTTTTATGTCTTCTCTTTATCAATGGGGTCTTCCTTGACTTCCGACCATAAAGCCCCGCTTTGTTTAGTATGTGGCATATGGTACTGGCTGAAACAATTACACTGGACTGCTCCAGGTTGGTCTTCAGGTCTTTAGATGAAGTCAAGTTCATGTTCAGTCCCACTGCCATCTATAATCCTTCTGTATTCAATAAACCTTCTACTGATTCATTTCTGGTGTAATTGTGCTTGCACTATAGACAGATATAGAACCTCATGAAACAAATTTCTTCCTATAATATTATAGGTAGAAATTTGTTATGCCTCCTGTTCACCTCTCACCCTCTTCCTTATTACATTATTCCCTCACTAAAAACATACATGGAGTGTTGCCGTGAATTTCTTCATGCATGTTTGTGAAGTCTTATCTTCCATGGTAGACATTTGGGGTACCTAAATGCTTGTTCTCACCAAGCACTGCATCTTCCAAGCAACAACCCCTCTGAGTTGAGGAGCTGCTCTGTGAGGTTCTCCACCTCACAGAGCAGTCCTCTCCTGAGACTCCCCCACTCAGCTCCTTCAGACTAGAGGCAACAGCAATTATTAAACACCTAGTGGAATTGCATGTCTGTTGAGCTCATTATATGAGATACTTCCCAGTGCAACAGTGACAAAATTGCTAAGTCAAATGTCTTAAGTCATGTTTGATGTATTTATATAACAACTTATATAACAACTGAAGCCATTTTGTTGTGCTATAAAATGGTACTAAAATACCATTCTTTAAAATACATAATACTGCCTCTTTAGGTTCCATAGACTCCATCTCTTCTATCTTCACTTTCACTTAGTTGCGTTCTGTTCACATCTTGGCTCTTCTAGTTCCCTGCTACATGGTTGTCCACTGGCTCTTCTGTCTTTTTCAGTTTTTCTGACTGTTTCCCAGTTCTATATATATATATATATATATATATATATATATATATATATATATATATATATATATATATATATATATATATTTTTATCATTTTATACACATGGAGATTATAGTTCTTGCAAGTACAACATTGTTAGTAATTCATCTGTTTTAGTGATGCAATCATACAATCCATTTATGCAGCTCAACATGTCCTTTGGCTCTGCGTATAGTAATGTAAATGATCAATGTGAACACAGCACACCAAGATGTGATCTGACCTACATAGTGGTATGGGGATGTTAGCAGGGGCGGATCTAGAAAAATATTTATGGGGTGGCAAGAGGGTGGCAGGGATTTTGTCGAGGGTGGCAGCATATGCCAGTATGTGTATATATATATATATATATATATATATATATATATATATATATATATATATATATATATATATATATATATATATGTCTCATTCTCACGTTTAGCTTACACAGACCTAACATTGGACTTAATTTACTTGATTTACTTGTAGCAAAATGTTTTAACTTGCATTCATGTAGCACTGAGGATTAAATATCATTTCTTAATATAGTATAGTTAATTATTTTTATGTCTTTCATACTCCTGCTAATTGATATGTATTACTGGATTGGACAGCACCTATTAATCACTATGTGATTCATTGAGTTATGTCCAGAAAACCATTTTATCCCAATGCAGGACGAGCAGAAATCATTTGTTATCAGATATAGCCTATCTATTAAATCAGCTAATCAACCACTGCTGTGCTCAGGCAAAAACTTATTATTAATGACAATATAGACATCAAGCCTGACGGCATGATGTAACAAACTGAATGTTCTGTTTTGGTGTTTTTGCTTCTTTGTTGTGTGGGAAATGTTTGTTTTTTGGTGTTGATTCCCCTGGTCGGTAATCTCTGCTCTATTTGCTCATTGAGCTGTTGTCTGTCGGTTGCCATGGCAACGGGTCTGTGTAAAGTTGACACACAGAGCAAGAAAAGGCAAAATAGAAGTGGTGTTTGGTTCTTCACCTGTTTATCAGCTTTATTGTACCTTTATTGTGGCGTACTGCAGCCGCTGCAATTCACAAAAGTTAAACAAGCAACAAAAACTGAACTAATCATTAAACTACGGCTCCTACAGCATATTTAAAATAAAACGATTGATCAATATAAGAGAAATTCGCCCCTTCTTGCATCTTTTTTGTGCAGGTGTAACCTGGTTCTGCTTCACTCTGCTGTACCAGGCCATTCCAAGTAACCCCTCGATTCTGGTGCAAGAAACACATCTAATAAGCATTTATTACGCTCCATATGTTTAAGGTAATAAAAATGATGTTTTATGTGTTGCTAACACTTTTCTACACTGTGTGCTGAAAAATGCAACTCATCTTTCATGCAGCTTTCACAGACTGGCACTGAGTACAGGATCCAGCAGCATATAACCAGCCCCACAGAGGGTGAATTTTATTTTGACATTAATAATTTTGGAATTGGTGGCAAGGGTGGTATAGTTCGCCCTTCAATCGATGGGTTGCAGGTTTGATTGCTGCTCTGCATGGGTCTGTCTTTTTGTCCTTGGGCAAGACACTTCACCCACTTTGGCTGCTGGTCAGAAGAGCCAGTGGAGCTAAATGGCTCACTTCTGTCAGACTACCTCAGGGCTGTTGAGGCTACTATCAAGTAGCTTGATATCATCACTGTGTGAATGGAAATGATTTAGTGTAAGGTGTCTTTGAGTGTTACACTAAAAGTTTTATGCAAGTCTGATTGTTGGGGTGCTGGGGTTTGTGTTCTGTGTGGACTCCACCAGAGGGAGCCAAGGAGTTGCTGCTCATGGAGGGTAGAACTGTTGAGCAATTACACACCTGCAAATCATTTGCTTTATCAGCCAGAGGTTAAGAGGAGCCAGTTGCCTTTAATGGTATTTTGTGCCTCCCTGTGGTTTTTGAGCTCTCTGTGATTTCTCTGAGATTTGTTGATGTTCCAAGTCTTACCTGTTGTAATCAGGTAACAGGTTTTGCCTGTGCTTCCTGGATTCCTTTCTCTGTGCCACCTTGGTTTCTCCTTGTTCTTCCAAAGATATCCGTAAAGACTTCTGGCTTAATCCTCATGTCTGACAATGTTCATCTCCTCTTCCCCCACGCCAGCTCAGTGTAACCTGTCCGCTCTCTGACATCCTCCAAGTCCAGCAACTCCACCTGGACTCTCAAAGCTCCCTCACCATACTTGGTTGTCACTTCTCACTAGGACCCAGGATCTCTATCACCCCCCTGGTGGACTCATCATCTGGTGTAAGATCCAGGTTCAATCTACCTTTAACATTTAAGTTTGCACTGCTCATCTGCTACTTAACCTCCTTACAGAGTTCCAGTTATTCCCCTTCTGCCTCCAGTGCCCCAGACAAAGAAGCACATTCCATATTCATTAATGGTTCAATAAACATTATTCATTTTTTCAATTGCCTCCTAAGAGTGTTCTGCATGTGAGCTAATGCTGTATCTACAACCACTAAAAACACTAGTGTCATTTCATTAAACAATAATAAATTTAAAAATGTGATATGAAAACTTGCTTCTAAATGAAGAGTGGATTAGAGGAATGGAGAGAGCTCTGGTTACCAGTCCAACACAAATTAAATTCTCATCATTTACTCATAATGGGGTTGTTAGTCAGATCAAGCACAATGCCTTAGATTAAAATAACAAATGTATGAATAGATCTCTTTCATTCCACATTTTCTACACAGTAAAAAAAAAAGAAATCCGTAAAAGAACAGGAAAATGTCCTGGTAATTTTCTGCCAGTACATTTTCTGTTTTTTTACGGAATTTTCAGCAGAATTTTTTCTGTAATTTAACAAATTAAATAATTTAACAGCTTTTTTATGTTAAATTTTAAAAACAGAAAACTGTTAAATTACGGAAAAAACCTGTTAAATTACAGAAAAGATTCTGCTGGAAATTCCGTAAAAAAAACAGTAAATGTACTGGCAGATATTCCAGTCCATCAAAATATTTTCCATAATTTAACAGTTTATGTCAAATATACCAATATTTTGTTAACCTAAACTGAAATTTTCTGTCTTTTGTGATATATTCACAAACTTTTTTAAAACCCTGGACATTTCCAAATACTTTTGTCTTCCAAACCATTGAAGTCTGTATTCTATACCATATATTAATTATAGTGTAAAATATATTAAAGTTAATGTATTTAATATATTCTTAGCATAATTTTGAAACTAAATTCTAAGGCTACAGAAAATGTAGTTGTAGAATGCAAGACACTTAGTTTGAAAGTAGCTCATCACAAGCACCCTATAAAGGGCTCCTGAATCCTTCCTCTAGAGGGGCAGCTAGTTTGAAGAGGTTTTGTAAAGCTGTCCCCCTTGTTTGGTGTTAGCAATTGCTTTAGGCCAGGGGTGCCCAAACTTTTTGAGACCAAGATCTACTTTTTCTCTCACCAGCCGCCTGAGATCTACCTCATGACACAAAGACATAAAAATAGCAAATGAAACTCTATTGACTTATTTTATATGTGAATATACATCAGTTATAGCAGAAATAATAAAGTGACAGAAAACATAATCCAGTTTCTTCCTCAGTGAGATTCTGACACTGGGAGCAGCTTACTGGTTTCTCAGTCAGAAGCTGGTTGCAAACCTGACGCCAACAGGTGTCGGTCAGTCATGGTAGATCTGAAATTGGATTTTTCTCAATATGAGAAACTACAGACTGATAGGAGGAACCAAAGAGCTCAGTAAAGGTAAAGGCAAATCTTCTGAATTCGGGATATAATTAATTTAATTTCACATAATTATTGTGGTAGAATTTTTTAAAACTTAATTGGATATATTTGATTTTTGTTGTGACATATAGTCACGAACGAACGAGGTCGTTAGTCCAAGTTTGTCATTTATTGAATGTTCAGAAACTTCAGCGGCTGTGATGAGCCACAGCAAAGGTAAATAAAGGTAAAACAATCCGAAAAGACAATCAGCTCAAAACTTCTCCTACCCTCTTTATCCTCCCCCCCACCCTCTCTCTCTCTCTCTCTTTTGCTGTTTAAGCACACCCGTTGCCGTGGCAACCACCTGCGCCGAACAAAGATTATATTAAAAACACAACATTCAGTCCGTTACATATCAGGTTTCCAGGCTTGATATTTATTTATCGATTATTAATAAGCCTCTCATGAACAAAGCGGTGGTTAAATAGCTAATTTAAACTCCTGCTTTGATCGTCAGTCGGTCTTTGAGTCGCCTTTTTTTTCTTCTTTTTTTTTTTTATGGAACCGAAATGCACTGAATTGAGCAACACCTTGTTGAAACAATAATTACTGAGATTATTAATTTTAACATGTTTCGTTGACTTTTTATAATTATTATTTACAAACGTTTAGGATCTTAGTGAATATTTTTGACAAGCCTGTCAGAAGAGGAAGTGCTGGACTCAGCGTCCTGGCGGTTCAGTTTGTCACCTGCCGAGATCGACTTAAAACCTTTCCGCAATCGACCGGTCGATCGCGATCGACGTATTGAGCACCCCTGCTTTAGGCAGTTTGTTTTAACTATTTTGTACAACTGCTGTGGTGATTTTGAACTGTTTTGTTTCTGCTTGTTCTGCTAAGTAGTTTGACTGCTTTAGTTTCACTTCACAAGCTAGAAGCTCGTGTTTGGGAGGCTCTGTGCTCCCCTTAACATTCCCTTTGTGTGTTCCCTGTTTTCCCATTTTGGGTTATTTTGAGTTTACTTTGAATTGACTTGTTTGGACCCTTTTGTAACTTTAATTTGCACTTAATATTCTTTAGTTTGTTGACCCCTTTTGTTTTGAATTAGTTGGGTTAAATTGTATTGTTTTGAAAAACCTTCTTGTAATAAACCATTTTACACCCCATTTGTTCCTCTGGACACATTTTATGTTATTGCCTCTGGACCCCTAGACCTTGGGGGCGTAACAGTCTCTAGCAGGAGAGGAAAGCGGTTGATTTTTAGATCTTTGCTGAGGTAGATAAGATCAGTGGATGAAATCACTTTCACATGTATTGGCGGATTGCCAATCTTCAAAATTAAGGATTTGACGAAGATTTATACATAATACACAAATATTTTCTTGATAAAATAAAAACATACACTGATTTTTGCATATTTGTTAAAATAAAGTCACCATGTCATGATTTTATGTTATGAGACGTATGATTTGTGAAAATAAACTCCTCCACTTCCCCTGAGCTACTATTTCCATCTGAAGAAATCCGTCGCTCCCAACTAAAACCAAACAATCAGAGACAGGAGGATAGTCTTAGCACTGCCAATCAATCTCGTCATGCTGTCAATCAACTTACCATTACAGGAAAACTGTTTTTCCACTGTCATCGGTGTCCATGCTAACTAGCCTTAACATTCATCCTTAACATTCATGAGAGGTTCCGCTAGCTGCAGCGTAGCCAAATGCAAGAGATCGAAAAGAAGTGGGACTTGCAGCACCACAAGAGTTTGTGATTGACACGCTAAGACCTGCCTCATGGCTCCGACTGTTTGAATCCAGTTAGCACTGGCTAACAGAAGAGTTAAATTTTTTCACAGATTATCTCTCATGCAATATCACGACACACTGACAGCTTCAACAAATATGTAAAAAAAATGTTACATAGTGCTGCATTATTAGAAAGACACATAAAACATTATGCCTATGTTATTGTAGAAAACACCACATAATTCTTAATTTAAACTAAAGGTTTAACAGGTTGAGTAAAACAAAAACAAATATACACACCTATAATAAAGATGCCTAGTTGCTTTCCAGGAAAAGTTCAGGAGTGTCTGGATGCAGCTGTGGAGGAGAGAAAACAAAATAACCATATAAGGAGAAAGAAATATAAACACCAAAACATGCAAGAGAGAAATTAAGTACACCCTTTACCTCAATCAAATTTGACAGGTGGGCGGGACTTCCGGTTTTTGAGGCGGAACTTTCGTGGCAGGACTTCCTGTTTTGAGGTTGGACTTCCTGTTTTTGAGGCGGGACTTCCGTTTTTAAGATTAGGTACCCCTTTTCGTCAAACTGACAGGAGGGCGGAACTTCTGGTTTTGGAGGTGGGGTGGGGTGGGGTTAGTGGGGTGCCCGAAAGTGTGCAGGGAGGGGGTGAGCAGAGTTTTAAATGTTGACGAATTTAACACCTCTGAGCGCCGCCGGTGGTGGCGCTTATTGTAATTTTCATCTGTGGACATTCATGAATTAGCCAATTGAAATAAAGTAGGAGGGGCATGCTGTTTATAAATAGGGTGAGAGAATACAGCGCTCTCCTTGTAGCATTTTCTACAGAAGAGTCAAGCAATGTATGGAAATCAACAAATTCATCCTCTTACTGAGGGTCAAGGACCACCGCTCGTATATGAAATCCCAATATCTGTGTACCCGGAGCCGGACCGCGCAGAGGGTAATGCCACAGAGGGCTGTTCAACCTCTCATGCACCCGGTCCATCGAGAGCGTCATCAAGGGGGTTCTTGATGAATGCAACAACTATTCTATGCGAGACCCCGGTGTCGATCTCTGAGTACTCACCTCGGCTACAGGAGGCTTCTAGGAAATCTATATTTTATGTGTGCCAGGTGCAGAGACCGCCTGTTTTTTTCGAGAAACTGAAAGGAGACTGGTCTTTGGAGCCTTATGGGCTTTGGGGTTCTTTTGGCTATGTTTTTCAGTATGAAAAAGGGGAGCTTTACCTGTACCAATTGGATAAAGATGAAGAACTCACACCGCTAACGGCTACGTGTAGCCTGACCTCCAGAAGCCGGTGATGTGGAGCCCATGCTGGGATGAATGCTCTCAATATTCAGGGAGTCTGTTCTCTCCCGCATCCCCCGGAGGCTACTACATGAAGCCATATCATCCTCCTTCACCAGTCTTGTACTCCTCTACCACCTCATCTCCAGCGACTATGCCGGACTATGGTACGGAGACTGGACCGCTTCACTCCACCCCTCAAGCGACAGCAGAGCAGGAGGAGGTTGCCGCGCTGGTTAGCGGCTACTTCAGATCTTCACCGATGCCCTTCATACCTGAATACGGTACAGAGAGCGGACTGCTTGAGTCTACCCTTCAGCCGTTAGTCTCATATGAAGTTAGTCCTGAATCATTCAATATCGCTCTCATCTTCGAATCCAAATCCTCTTCAGCCGTTTGCCTGATAGAAGCCTCAGACTGATTCAAATGTTTGAACTGAGGCGGTGAGATAGATACATCTTTTGAGACATTTTTTTTTATCTCTTGATAATTCCACCCACCAGGTTTCCAATCAAGAGTGCAAGAACAGCTAAAATAGGGAGAATGAACCCACCTCTCTGACTTTTAAGAGCTGTTTACGTTTCAAACCTGTTCATTTGTCAGCCAGCAGTCTGATGAGCTTCTTCTGTTTTTTCAGTTTCCGATGTTGAGAAGGTGACAATTTTATGTTACTTTTTAATAAATTGAGCGCGACCTCGCACAAAGTTTTTAGAAAGTCAGGTGAGCAGTGACTGAGGATATCTTTTCTCTTCTGAGGAGTAGAGTGATACAGAGCCCAAAGTAGGGGGTCATTCCTTTTTATTCTTGCTGACATGACTTACTTTCTTTTAGGTACATACACAACTGGCCACTGTTGAGGTAGTAAACCCGATCTCAATCTGAAGTGTTCTGGACAAGTGGGAGTAAGGTCAAGGATTAAATAACCACAAGCATCTGTGGTTGCATCTTCAAAACTTTCTAAGAAAAACCGCTTTGCTGACGTGAAGACTTGACGTGCAAGAATATTTACCTGTAATTTGTCTCTCGGATTCTTAAACAATACCATATAATTACTGTTTAAACTTATAGTATGGCTGTATTTTCCCTGGTGAAATACATTCTGAGTCAACATTATTACATTCCAATTTCTATGATGTCTGAATTCTGTGAACAATTTGACAACTTCAGGATGATCTGAGGCTTGAAAAATTACATCATCCAAAATTATTAAAAGGTTTTTATTCACCGGAGACAAGTCTTCATCCTCAAAAGAGTCAGGTAAACCCTTGATGAACTTGATCTTTTTATTCAATTTTGCAATTCAGCATACATAGGCTGGAAAGAATTAAAAATCCACACGGCTCCAGGTTTACGATCCATTACATGTGTACAATCCATCAACATTTTTTGTACAAAGTATGTTTTCCCACAGCCGCGAGGACCAACAATTTGACATGAAAAAGGAGTCAGGAATTGGGTGTCGAATAAAGTCTCTTGTACACTACCCAAGTGTGACATTTTTTTAAAATCAAATAACAAAAAAAAACAAGATAACAGAAAAAATCTTTTAAAAATCAAACAGAAAAAAAATCTAATATAGAAAACAAGATAACAGAAACAATCTTTTAAAAATCAAATAACAGAAAAAAAGTGGTAAATAATTTTACTTCCCCCTCTGTGCATATGGGTGAACAATTAGTAACCAAAAGGTAGGGATGTCCCGTCAGGAAAAAGCCTCCGTTTGTCATAAACCACCCGAAACTTTTTCTGAAATGTCACATTTTTTAATGTGAAACCCTTTTTATCTCGTCTGATGGTGTTCTGAGGTACCTCTATAACACCATCTCTGGATCCACCCAAGTAACCTTCCACCAACTATTTTATGCTGTCAAAATTGACCCTCTCACTGCATTCACGCGTCTGAGTAATTCCTTTAACACGCATTACCACCTTTTTCTGAGTTTTTGTCTGATAAGCACAACTTTTGGGTCCAGCCGCCACAAATTCTTGAATTGAATCACCCGCGAGCTCATCAGTCGCCCAGGTAATTTCCGGTTGGCAGAGGGTTCTGACCTTCTTTCACCACGTAGATAAGACTGTCAGTGTCTACGTACAAAACCCTTTTCTGTAGTGGCTTCATACAACTTAAAAACTTCAATAGTGAGTAAGCAGTAGTGAAGGCAGCCAGAAAAATTTTATTTACCTTGTTCGGATGAGTGACACATTGTTTGTTGTAGCTCCACTGTAACATGCAGAAAGTGGAAATACTTGACGTTGTATTTACCTGAGAACAAAAACTTGAAAAACTCATCAGGGTCACTCACAATACTAGTCTGTGTCAAGTCAAGTCTTTGTCCAAATTTTCCCCAGAAACTGTTAAGGGTCACCTTCATTACCTGTCTTTTAGCTGGATTAAATGCAATTTTGTCCGGATCCAGCTGGATACCTTGATGCAGTTTGTACTCCCTCACATACCTCTCTACTCTCCTGATCGACTGCATCAGCTGGGTACCCTGACGCTTCCTGCTTACCCTTCAAAAATGTGTGAATATATTTTTGAAAGATTGTGTTGCTACTTCTTTCAAAATGCCACACTTCTGAGATTTTCCAGATGATAACCAGATTGTAATTCTTTCTGAAACTCAACAGTCACCCAGACACCTGTGAGAGCCCCTTCCTGGTCGCTGTGGGAACAGGAAGTTGTCTGAAAATAGAGGCCTCTAACCCAAAGTAAGCATTTGGTTGATCAAAATCTCGGTATATTATTGTACGATGTCCCAGGGGATAGGAGGAGCTGCAGTTGACATAGGGATACAGTGAAGTGAAATCCACATAGTGTACAGTTTCGTCAAGACCTGCCATGTGTCTCCAAAAAGAGCCTGTCGCGCTACCGGAGGTTCTGGCGGATTAAATATATTATTTTTTTTTACTTTATTTTTATTTATTTTTACCAAAAACACATTCCCACAGTTACATTCGTCTGTCTCTTACTGACATATATCTTCAGCATTGTAACTTGACAAAAGATGAGACAACAAATGTTCTAACAAATGTAATAATGAAAACACAACAGAGTGAAATAAAAAGATAACAGCAAAATGAAATAAACACAAAACACACTATTAAATCCCCTCAGAGGCAAGATGGTCCACACATTTCTAACCACAATATTTTAAACCGACCCAAAAGTTACACAGTGAGTGCAAAAAGGCAATCCTGTTAATGTGTCACTGAATTAATAATGGTATGACAGGGCTACACCTTTTTGAAGCCTTAGGGAATATGTGATTTCTTCCATCAAATAATTGTCCCAGACTTTCTGCATCTATGTGTAATATGTAGGAGGCCCTGGCTTCAGCCACCTGATGGTTATGCATTTCAAAGCTGCCGTAAGCAAGATATTTAAAAGATAACGATCACCTTTCCTGTCTATTCCATTGGGTATTTCTCCCAAAACTGCCACAAGGGGGGTTTTTGGAACATCTCTCCTGAAAATTACCTTGAGGGCTTCAAAAATCTCCTCCCAGAATACACTTAGTTTAGGACAAGACCAAAAGATATGCATATGATTTGCGTTCTGCATCCCGCAATTTCTCCAGCATGAGCTGAGTTGTGTTAGGCCCATTTTACTAGTTATTGCTGGTGTTCTGAAAAACCGGACTATTACTTTCCATTTAAATTCTCTCCATGTATTAGAATATGTTGTTAATTGTGCTTCAGTACATATTTCTTCCCATGTGTCCCCTGCTATTGACTCCTGCAGTTCAGTCTTCCATTTATGCTTTATGTTTGTGGAATCGTGCATATTCATATATAAAAACAGGTAATATATTTTACTAATTAATTTTTTATTCTCCTTTCCCCTTTGTATGTCCATTAGGAAATTTTCTATAGGTGTTGCTTTATGAAGTTTAGTCCAATTGTTGTGTGTCATCACAAAGGTTCTGAGTTGTAGGTATCTATAGAAGTCCGTCCTAGGGAGACCAAATTCACTTTTCATCTGTTCAAAGGTTTTGAAATTTTCCTCTTTAATTAATTGATGGATATGAGATAGTCCATAATTAGACCAATTTTTGAACCCAGTATCTAAATAGTTTGGTGCAAATGTCTTCATGAATCCAATACTTGATAAAGGTGAGATCTGTTTTAATAACTTAAAAGCTGATTGTATTTTGTTCCAAATTTTGAGGGTGTTTTTTGTCCAGATTGTCATTTCCTTTGCAGGAGCATCTAAGAAGGGTAATGTTTGCAGTGGTACTGAGCACATGCTTTCCTCTATTTCCAGCAATCGAGAATCTGTACTATTCTGTAGCAATACTAATAAGGGTTTAAGTTGCGCAGCCCAGTAATAATATTTTAAGTTTGGGAGTTTGAGGGCCCCTTTGGGTTTAGATAACTGCAGAGATTTTAGTATGATTTTAGGACGCTTTTTTTGGCAAATGAATCCAGCTATCATTTTATCTAAGGTGTCAAAGGTAGATTTGGGAATCGCCACAGGCAGGAATAGAGTAGTCTTGGTAAAACATTCATATGGATACTTTCAACACGGCCTATCAGAGAAATAGGGAGTGTATCCCAACGCCCTAGATCATTTTTAATGGCTCGTAGAAGTTTGTTGTAGTTTGCCTCATAAAGATTAGATGGAGATAGAGGTAAATGAATACCCAGATATTTGATACCGTTCTTGGCCACTTAAATCCAAAGCCTGGACTTTTGCTATTCTTTAGCGATTTAATTATCTGCTTGATCTCCCATTCTTCACGTGGTTGATCTAATTTCGAAGCCGCCTCATCCATTAATTGGTTCAATTTTATGTTATTTAAAAAATCTGTAAGCTCTTGGTCATTATTACAGGTATCAGTGTTTGTATATAATAATTTGTAAAATTTTGCAAAGGTCTCTGCTATTTTGTCAGGTTTTGTCTCAACAGTATCTTGAGATTTTATTTTATGAACCATGTTGGAGGACTGTTGTTTTCTCAGTCTAAATGCCAATAACCTGCTAGCCTTCTGGCCATATTCAAAATATTTTTGGCTAGTGAACTTCAAATTGCCCTCTACTTTATCTGACAATAGACTGTTTAGTTGTCTGCAGGTTACATTTAATTCCTTCATGATTTTAGCTGAAGCGTGTCTTTTATATTTAAACTCCAAATCTTTGATTTTGTCCTCCAGATCTTTTTGTTTAGCATTCTTCTGTTTTTTCCTTGCGGACGTGAAAGAAATTATGCGGCCCCGAAGGAATGCTTTGGCACAGTCCCATATTATCAGAGGTGATGTTTCTACAGATATATCAGTTTCTAAATACTTCTTGAGCTCTTTTGTAATAAATGCAATGAATACATTGTCGTTAAGCAGGAACGTGTAGCAGCGTTTGTGTGAAATTAACCTGCCGGTGCACAAGTATGACAACACCCTTTTTTTCCCTGATCAGTGGGATGAGTAGAAAGCCTTACTGCCCAAGATTTTTTAGATTTTTCATGCTCTGTATCAGACAGATTTCTTGCAAAAAAGCTATGTGACAGTTAATTTTTTTAATTGATTCAATATTTTATTTCTTTTGACTGGATTGTGGAGCCCTTTAACATTATAAGTTACAGTTTTAAGTGAGTCACCCATTATTTCTATAAGATCTATGTTTTGACATCTCAGAAAATATCATGAATGACAACACACCCTTTATGCATAACACTGTCTTATCTGTGTGGGGTCTAAGGAATATAGGTACACAATGTACACAGAACCAAACAAGAGAGGGATAAAGCAAAATTTTGACAACTGTAACCAGCATTTCCAGTCTGAACAAAAAGAGTATGAACAAGTAATGATGCAAAAAAATAACAGACAGAACATAAGTTTGCAGAAAAAAATTGCGCAGGGTCCCCCGTGAACAGAACTAGAAAAACACAGAACAGGTAAATACTATGTCCCCGGATTAAATTTTTTGAGAACGTTAATAACCCCTGGATCAGATCGCTTCATTTCAGCCCATTCATGCTCCCACAGAATTACGAGACGAACGCCATACTCAGACTGCAGGATCCTGTCTTTCTCAACACTAGCTGCATGAATCTGTTCAAATGTGGCATTTCTTAAAGGGCATTTTTCATGGAGAGCAAAACAGAACAAGCGTGGAAGAAACAGCCATAATAGAAAAAAGCCGTAGGGACATTCTCTACAACATCAAAGCCGTCTGCAAAGTAAGGTCCGATTTTCTTTTCACCCGTGTTTAAAGCATGTTCTATATGTATGTTTTTATTGGACATCATAAATTCCAACCACTGAATGGATGCATTTGAGAAAGTCTGAGCTACGTCTGTAGTCGGTTGGTGATGGGATCGCTAACGTTTTTGGTGGAAGGAAATTGGTTACAAATGCATTCATGCACGCCGATGCGATGATGATGGATTTAAAAGGGTCTACACGGGTCTCCTTAAAAAATTAATCTCTGAATTTAATGCAGGCTTGAAAAAGAATATCGACATTTATTTTGCAGTAATGAAGCGATTTTGCTAAGTCAAATACCTCTTTGGATGCTTCTCTGTACCAGTCTGAAAACTCTTGCAGTTCAGAAGGATGAATGAAAACCACACCATAGCAATCTTGTGGTGGGAATGGTCCTACATACTGCAGATGCTGCTTTGAGGAGAATAAGTGGGGAAAATAACCTTCCTGATGCAGAGGAAGGCAGCTAAAGTCTGAAAACTAACAGCTGATGTGAATGGGGACGGCCCCCTCTGATGACCCGTTTTATCATCTCATCAATTTGTCTGAACGGGTGCGGGGCTTCAGATTCGTTTGAAACAGGTGACCTTAAAGAACTGTGAGGTGAACTATGCACGGGACTGTTTGTATTTTGTAAAGGTTGCAACGCAGAGGTAAGTCTGTTCAAAACAGATTGAATTCTGAATTAGCATTACATAATCAGATACTTGAGAATTATCTGAACGAGGTAAGGTCGGCTGACTAGTAGGATTTGCTGAGTATTAAATAGTTTAATCGCCTCATCAATTTGTCTGAACAGGTCCGGGGCTTCAGATTTGTTTGAAACAGGTGACCTTAAAGGACTGTGAGGTGGACTATATGCGGGACTGTTTGTATTTTGTAAAGGTAGCAACGCAGAGGTAAGTCTGTTCAAAAGACAGATTGAATTCTGAATTAGTGTTGCATAATTTGATGATGATCCTCTTAATTCTTGTACAAAGTTTATTCCCTGGGGATCATCCCTACCAGCTCGTTCACCCATATTTATCCAGATAGTGAGCACAAAAAACACCGGGAGTAATAAGGTACTTGTCATAGTTTTAGAAGTACACTGAACCCACATGCAGCAAAACACTCAGGAGAAAGCTCGAGATCAAAGGTTTATTAACAAACAGATCTGGAGAACTGTGGACGGGAGGCGGAACAGAAACGTCAGGGCTGGGGAGCAGGAACCAGAGCGATGCCAGTCCGGGGAGCTGAGGGAGAGAGGGACCAGCCCGAGGGTGCTCGTCAGAGAAATCCGGGTCCGGCTGGCGGATGGATAGGACTTGGATTCGATCCGGCTCTCGGACTCGGTTTAACCTGGAGCGAGGAGATGGAATAGTTAGAGCACGCAGAATTAACAATGCAAGGCCTTCTTACTAGTTTCCGTTACCGCGGATATCAACACTCTGGCGAGGAAGTGTTGTCAGGTGGCTCCTCTTAAGCTCCTGGTGATGATCTGATGATCGGCAGGTGCGTGGTGGCACACCCGTGGGGTGGGGCGTCGGAAGGGAGCTGGGGAAACCCCCCTCTGGTGGTAGCTGGCGGTGGCGCAGGGACGCAGGACGACAACAGTACTCATTTAACAGTACCTTTTACATCGCAGGAAATAACCGTATCAGAATATGGCTTGCTTCAAGAAGAGTTGTGGCTCTTGCTTTATTAATCCAATCTAGACGACGTGTCCGGATTCTTCTTCCACTCCTGTAACGAATGCTGCCTCTGGCTGGGGCTTGATTCACGAACAGCAAAGCCTCTGAAAAAGATAGGAAACAGAGAAAAAAATTATATCTATAGTTGATAAAGAAGTTGAAGAAAAAAATAATAAGGCAGAATGTACCTGTAATTAATTCATCAGCGAGGTAAGCTCTGTCCCGTGGTTGTGGAGATATGGCTGTAAAACAGAAGTAATAGCATTCTTATTACATTCTAGGTAATGGCATATTATTATTATTATTATTTTTTTTACAGGTTGAAAAATTAAATAAACTTACCGGCACCCCCTCTATTGAGCAGGCAGGAAGTCGTCTTCCGAGTCGTACACAGTAACTGCAGGGCTGAGAGGAGTGCTTGTTAGCTCGCTGAGAACTCGCCCCTGAAGTCTTGATCTACTTAGTGACAGGCGGTTCCAGGGTCGAACCTCCCTCTCATCCTCGGTAACAGTCCAGTAAATCTGTATATTATAATTATTAGTTATCTTATTTGATTTAAGAGCTTGTTAAAAAATAAAATAATATACAGATATACTGACTGGAGAGAAATTGTGCTAGGAAGGCGTCATCCGGTACCTCTGCATGGGGGATCTGTGGACAAATTGCAACGCATGATTGTAACATCCAAACACCCCTGCTTTAAGATAGAAAGAAAAAAAAAAGTTCTGCTACTTACTGTTGTTGAATATATTGTTGAACTGAGAATCAGAAAGCACCGCCATTATTTAGATTTTTTTTCTTAGAGTGAAAATAAAATAAAAGAAGACAATTAAAACTCAAATGTACCTTCAGCAGGATCCCGCTGGTAACCTTGGGGGTGGGGTTTCAGTGAAATAGCTGAGAACCTGCGTATCCATTATAAATAGGAAAGGTGTGGGGAACCACCCTCCACCTTTTGTCGACCTATTAAATCTATCGAATTGAAATCATGTCTGATCATTTCCCCTAATAATCCTGACCTTAGAAGCATCAAACTTAATCAGGATGCCAAAACTTTTATGAGTGTGAACATATATTTTTTCTTATATTTTTCTTATATATCTTTTTCATATATTTTTTTAATGTTTATTCTGCTTAGTTTTATCATAGAAAGCTGTTTAAAGGTTTTTTAAGGCCCTAGGATTAACTTTTGTATGAAGCTTACCATATAGTTTCTTAAGCTTAAATGAAGCTCATATATTCTACACTTATATCCAAATAGAATTACTTTTAGCATCATATTAAAGAAACAACAAAATCAAGGGTTAAATACTTTTATTAGAAGTTTACTTGTTATACAAAATCAACTTAAGAAAAGTGTGTGCTTGGAGACCATTTTCAACAGGAAATGCCTGCAGCAGCTCAGAGCTGTGACAAGAAGAGGTCACCTCGCTTTAGCGTCTCACTTTAGTGTTGTAGAAAGTTATTTAGACATACATGCATTAAGCTTAAAGGTTAGTTTTTTTTAACACCTAGAATGTTAGCTAGAAAAACCTTCGACTGACTGAAGGGGAATTTTGAAACCTGCCCTTGGAAGATGAACAGCAGCAACTTAGAGATACTTCTCTGACTCGAGCGGTTCACACCTTTACCCTTTTGACCGTCTTTTGACCTTTCTTTGTATATCACACCTTCTTCGATGTGGTTTTTGAAATAACCTGGGTGTCAGCTGTTTTTGAAATCGATTGCCGTGGATGTCTAGCAACAGAAAATTCCCCTGTTCACACCTGCGTGTGTGTAAGACTGTATAAATCTGGGATGTAACTTTGCTATAATCAGAATCCACTTTGATTGTCATCAAGTGTGTTTCTCCGTCTGCAGACAAATAAGGTTTTGTCTCTACTTCTCAGTAGCCTGATAATTTTTGATAGATCTTTTCAAAATAAAGATTTTCAGAATTTCCACAAATCACACCACGTAATGCTTCAACACACCCCCAGGGGCGGGGATGAGCTAGGAGCGGAATAGCGGTATATCGCTGGTTGAATTCAACCAATCAGAGCTAAGGAGCAAGCTAGTCTGGACCACTTCGGGGCCCCCTGTACCACGCAAGCCGAGGTGACGAGTCTAAGACAATTAAAACTGTTATTTGACAAAAGAAACAGAATGCACATATATCAGCAGCACGGTACAGCCAGTCAGAGCTAAGGAGACAGCTAGTCTGGAGCAATACATGTATATCGCCGACTGAGTACAAACAATCAGATTGACAAAAGGAGCAGGATACAGGTATATCACCGTCTGAGTACAGCTAGTCTGGAGCAATACAGACAACCTATGGTGACGAGTCTAAGACAATTAAAACAGTTATTTGACAAAAGAGTAGAGCGCTGTATTCTCTTACCCTATTTATAAACAGCCTGCCCCTCCTACTCTATTTCAATTGGCTAATTCATGAATGTCCCCAGACAAAAATTACAATAGGCGCCACCACCCGCAGCACTCAGAGGTGTTAAATTCATTAACATTTAAAACCCTGCTCACCCCCTCCCTGCACACTTCCGGACACCCCACTAACCCCCACCCCACCCCACCTCCAAAACCGGAAGTTCCGCCCTCCTGTCAGTTTGACAAAAAGGGTTACCTAATCTTAAAAATAAAAGTCCCGCCTCAAAAACCGGAAGTTTCGCCTCAAACACCGGAAGTCCCGCCTCAAACACCATTAGTCCCGCCCACCTGTCAAATTTGAGGTAAAGGGTGTACTTTATTTCTCTTGCAAGTCTTCCAATAATTAAATCAATAATTCTTTTTTTTTTAACAATAAAATGAAATCATTTCTTCTGGCAATAAATTTAGAACAGTACTACTTATATAGTTTTTAAGCTAAGCTACAATAACCGATAATGAGTTTGCAAGCAGGCATTTCAGTAAAAACTCCCAATTGGAAGAATTTTTTTTTTTTGCAAACGTCACTTTTATTTACTCTCAATGATGTTTGTTCCTATTTCAGAAATAGGAAAACTAACTATCTGTATGTACAATCCACTGACTTACAATTTATATGAGGCAAGAAGCTTCTGACCCACTGTTACAATTTATCCACCTAACCTAATCTCAACATGCCTGATTAGAGCACCGAACATGCAACAAATTTAACGCTGACCGGACGACGTCTTACCGTCGTCCCCTGGTCTAACGGTTTCCCTCCGCCCCCACATTACGTTCGTTCGTTTGTCCCCTGGTCTAATGGCTGCTCCCGCTCCCCCCAAGTTTACGTTCGGTCTTCGTTCGACCCCACCTTACTCCCCACCACCACCTCTAACTACCCCCCACTCCAGGCGACATTTCCCATATTCTAAAACCCCAAACTTGACATGGAAACTATATTTACCCAAATTAAATGGCCACCTGCTTTTATGTTAACAACCGGGACATCAAATCATGTTTAACAAATAAGACAACTGCAGCTTGATATTTTTAAAAAGCAGGATTGAGACATAAGTAGCATGACGCCATGAACGGTTAGCTTTCACGTGCCCAGTTCAGTTTGACTTGAAAAAATGGCCGGTACTTTGAGTTCGGTAAAATGCATGAATAGTAATACATCAATCACTGCGTTTTACTTTTATAATACACAAGCAAACACAGCATTGTAAAAATAACATATACCTTTTTTGTAAAAAAAAAAAGAAAAAAAAGAATGCAAAATACTTTGCAATTATAGACTGTGCCAGGAGTCTCACGAAGTCTACTACAAATATTTCAAAACATTATTCACAGAAAACAATGTGTTCTTATTTATTTTACTTTACCAGGGAGGTGAAAGAAAGCTAGCTCAATCTCTTAATCCAACTGAAGTCCAAAAGATATATGTTCCAGGGTCCGGTTAGTGAGCTTGAAATGTCATCTGACCAGTTTTCGCTCTTCGCGAAGGTTCTTGTTCCCATGATGCAATGTGTAAAATGGAAAATACAGTACAAATACCTGTAAAAATAAAAACGGAAAAATTCCTTCAAATTTCTACAGTACATTTACCCTTTTTTTTTAAAGTTTTTTTTTTTACAGTGTAGGATTTCCCCTCCATATGTCACGCTTTGACCTTTGATCTTATTTCTGCTGACTCTGCTCTCCTTCAATCAGTTCTTGGCTCAAGTGTAAAGCCTTTCCTCTAGACCTTCTTCTGACTTTGCAAGAGTCAAACCACAAGTCTCACAACATAGCTTTCTTGTCCAATCTTACACACGCACCTGCGCGCACGCACATAAAAAACACATAATACAGTGCTTTCTCCTCACCATGTAAATTTTCCTTTGCCTCTCCTCTTTTGTGCCCCACCCATTTTCAGTGTGTGTCCAGAGCAGCCTGTCTTCTGTGTGTTAATGCTGCTTCCAACACCCTGCATGTGTAAGTGTGTGTGAGTGAAAAAAAGGGATAGAGGGGGGGTAGTCATTGCTTGGGTTCTGATAGCAACAAGATGGGTTTCTGGATGACACCACTATCTCTGCAAAACAGGCACAGGCAGACCTTTAAGTAATGAAAAAAAATCCCAGGATCACCTTGTTGTCCAGAATGCACAAAAAGAGAAACCACACAGGGTGTGATTTGATTTGACAGTTACTTATAATTAATAATACCAGACAGAGAAGCACATTGATGTAGTAGGCATTAGTGGTGCTATAAAAATAACTCTAATTGTGCCTGGGCTGAAGATACAGTGGTGAGTTACAAGAACAGCAGGAGCACAGGGAGACAAGAAAGTTTTCTCAGGAACTTCCCAGCAGAGAGGAACTGTTTGTCTCTTTTCATTGCTGTTCCTCAGCATTTCAAGCTTGATGTTTTCTGTCCACAGTGCAGACAAAAGGACCGAATCATAACTACTGAATCCTCTTCAAACTACATGGTGGGATAGCAGAATGAAATATTTTCCAACAAATTTCTGTCTGTCCAACTGTGTTTCTGCTAACTGGGCTCATGATTGTCCTTTGTTTTTATTGAATGAAGTAAATGTAAATAAACTGACTTGAAGCCTAGCTGCTAGCCAAATGAGACCAAAACGGTGCTTTTCTTCATTGTAATGGAGCTGCGTTTCGCTCACTGCTGCAGTATGTTCCTTCGTATGACATGTTTCTTTCAGAGATAAAATGAAGGATTATTTACATCTGTTAGGGGAGTTATAGCATGTCTATCTGCTTAATATAAATCTGCGAAGCTTTTCTGAGCTGAAAGTCAACTAGATGCTGGACGCGGACAGAAGCGGTGTTAGCATCAGGAGACATGACAGCTTCTGATACTGGAATATTTCCAACAAAGGGAAAGCAAACTAAAAAATAGTTTTTTTGTTTGTTTTTTACAGATGATGATGAGATCATGAAATCTCATGAGATGATGATGATGATGATGATGATGATGATGATGACATTTTTTTTATATATGATGATGAAGTTATCCCATATATGATAAGGAGAAGCTTTTCCACCATCTGGTCTAAAAATACAGTGAAAAATGTGTTTTGATATATTTTTCTTTGCAAATCTCATTAGAACTTTATATATGAGTTCATTTGATTTCCTCCTGTTTATTTGTATTTGATTTGTGGTGGAAAAACAAGCTTGAAGAAGACCTTCTAAATATTTTATTTGCAGTTGTTCAGATTTTTCTTATGTTTGTAAACAAACATAAAACAAATTATCTGTATTAATTGATTGCATTTCTCTTTTTTCTACAAACAATTTGCAGTTATTGCACCTATTACAAATACCCTCTGTTAATTAGGCTGTGTTTATACTGCAAGCAACTTCAAAATTACCAACAAACCTTCTTTTCAGATAACTTCATAACTTTAATTTTCTTTATTTCAAATATTCAACTTGTGTTTTTAATACAAATAGATTAATGTATTTGGTTAAATCTGTATAATAAATAACAGAAGAAATTATATATAATGCAAAACTTGTGCTCACCTAATTAAATCTACCACTGAGGTGTTTGCTGTGATAACTCAGTTAGCCTTTATTAACTTCTGATTCAGTTGTGTAGATTCTACATCATTTTGCAGTCCATGACTTTACTACAGGATGGTATTTGCATAAGATTTATCTTCATCAACTATTAAGTCCCTATAATTTTTTTTATTAAAAAATGGGAAGTTACACATCTGGTGTTCTTTGTAAATATGAGCCATTTTAACATGAAATTCAGAATAATTTATGAGAAAAAACCCCACTATGTATGTTTTAGTCCATCCTGTTCATAGTTCCAATATTTTTCTTGTGCTGTAATGGGACTGAGCCCATCACAATAAAGGAGCAGAGAGAGAAAGAAAGCAGAGTAAACAGTCTGTCAAAGATGCCAGTAATGGACCATTAGCTTAAATAATTCCCATTTAATACATGATCAGTCAAGATCAGAGTCTCCTTTGTTGTGTTTTAGGTAAGGAATATACACAGTCATTCTGAAGAGAGCTCAGAAAAGTTCAAGAAATAAAGATTTTTGCTCTTTCTGAATTCTAATCTGCAGCCATTAGGATCCACTGCTATTGATTTAATGGGGCCTAACATTAGTGTAGAACCTTCAAGGCTAGAGGTAGTGAGGCTGAGCCCTATCTGTTGTCTCCTAATGAGATGCTTGAGTTTATCTACCAGTGTAGGTAATGTCCAAACCAGGACAAATTACACTGACAAAGAGCTTCGTTAATTACTTGTGATTAAAAGATAACCTGTTAAGTGCTTGTGCTTCACCATCTGACATACAGTATTAACCTGGTAGTGATTTCCTTTGAGTCAGTTAAAAGTTGCCCTCCTGTTCAGCACAGTAGAATAATTCTGGAGCTTTAACCATGGGTTCCTTTCTACATCAGGTTTTGTGACTTTCTACCATTTTACAGTTTACATCTAATCTTAAATTGTGTTTATCAGAGGCTTCTCAAAATCTGCGGTACACAGGAGACCCTTCCTGCCCACAGCCCTTACCCTTTGAAGAAATTTGAATATTTTGAATAACCACATTTTTCCTTTGGGTAACATTTATAAAGATTTTTTTTTACATATTTGTTGAAACTGTCACCATGTTGTGACAATATGTATGAGACAGATGATCTGAAAAGATCTAACTCCCCTGCCTTCTCCCAGTGCTAACTAGAAACAACAAGAGCAACAATATATAAAAAACATAATCTTTACAAAAGAGTGTAACGTATTTCTGAATTGAAGTGTATTTGAATTGAACAATGATCTCTACAAAAGTAGAGGAGGACGAAGAAAGATGCCAGATAAAGTTTTGATTTAATAAAGTCCATCATAAAGAAAAGATACCATCTCCAGTTATTCTTTTTGGTAGAGAAAAAACTGCCCCAGCATATTTGGTGCCCAGGTTCTCCATGTGGCACGACTGAAAATTTGAGACAGAATATGTGAAAAAGCAACAGAAAATTGAAGAACAATAAAAATGCACCAAATGCAGGGACAGGCATTAATATAAAAAGCTTCATGCATCAAAATCATTCTTTTCTAGTGGCTTCCTGCTCTAAAGTTAACGTGAGGCCAGACGTCAACAGATGCAGTGATTGTCAAAATAAATACCATAAAAGCAATTTTCAAAACTTTATCACTTGTCTGGCACATCTGACAGTTAGTGGGGAAGATTAGAGCCTAGTTAGTTTGGATAGCTTTTCCCATATTCATATATTAATTATTTCAAAAGCTGTTTTTAATTTACGGTTTATCAGGCATCTATGATATTTATGAATATAAAATAGCTGGAAAAGAGAAAAATCTTCAAGGAATATGGTCAATGGCTTGTACATGAATAGCGCTTTTTCAAAGCACTATGTGAATGGCAGTGAGCCATTCACACGCTGATGGTGGCAAGCTACTGGATAGTAGCCTCAGCTGCTCTGTGGCAGCCTGACAGAAGCTGTGCACCATCATCATCACTCAGGACAGGTCTTGCTAAAGGACAAAATGACGGAGGCGTGGGGATCGAACCAGACACCTGCAGATTGTGTGACAAACTTAAATCACCATCACTATCATTAGAAACATTAGAAATGTGTTTTGTGGGGTGTGCTGTGATGGTGCCGGGTTTAAGCACAACCCACATATGGCGCCGTAGTCCTCGACGCAGGTGTCGCAGGTTCCTTTCCCGACCTTTGCTGCATGTCTTCCCCCTCTCTCATTACCCACTTTCCTGTCAATTAACTAACAAATAAAGGCCACTAGAGCCAATAAAGCCTTTAAAAAAAGAAATGTGTTTTTGTGTAACACATTGCCTGAATGTCAATCATACCAATTACTACATAATCTTCATTAATGTTCCTGCAGAATGAGCTTTGTGAATCCAATATTTTTGCATTTAATGATTAAACTCAGAAAGTTTTCAGTGCAAAGTAACAAGCTAGGTTAAGCAATGGCGATAAAAGTCTCCATTGGTTTGTGAGGCGAAGCATTCCTGATGAAATGCCAGCATTAATTTAACTAATTCACTGACCTCCCCTTGCATGCATTCATGCCTTGAGTTTCTAGCCTCCTAAAAATAGCCACAGACACCTTCTGAATCAGACATGCACCCTCCATTAAAACACTAACCTGCCTTCATTATTTAAGAGTCTGCTTGGTTCCTTCGCCTGATAGGTGTGCTGTGGTTGTGGGACGGGATAATTTAGAATCAGAAGTGACAGTAACATTCTTCTGCGCTGCATTCAAACACAGTGTTGCTCATTAAAAATGCATCTTGTTGAGTACGAACAGCCCTCGCCTTTCAGAGTGGCTCATCAGGCGACTTACTGGAGACAGTGGAGCATCACACAGACATTCACTAAGGTACTGCTCATTTCATTCAACAGGCTCAAAGAGAGGTTTGCTCCCTGTAGACTAAAACTTGTCTCTACAAGTAAGGCATTTTGTAAGGTGTCTAGCAACGTATGCAACCTGGATTACAATTTTTCTTTAAATGTGTTTGATTCTTTTATTCATTATATTGTGTTATATTGTAAACACATCACCTGAAGCTAGTAGGTAAGAATGGGGTAAATTGAGCCAAAGAGTAAGTTGAGCCACCCTGTTTCCTTGTTTCTAGGAAACGGAAAAACACATTGATCATCTGACCAAATAGATAGAAGGCAGGCATCATTTATTGAAGTTTGTGAAGGTAAGACTTTTATTTCTTAAATGTTTCACTCTCGCAAGTGAAATTAGTGTATCATACATTTCATAAGAATTATGTGTAGACAATAATAGTTTTCTATATCAATTGTGCTTTTCATTAATTACAACATGAGGTCATAAACTGAAGATAAAAGTGTAGTATTTTAGGGGTAAGTAGAGCCATGGAGCCATTGGCTCAACTTACCCCATACACTTACAGAGTCAACATGAGTCTCTTTGATTGGTTCACGCTAAGTGTCTATCTGCTAAAGTTCAGAATTTTAAATCCGGCCGTGTTGGACATGCTAGACCCGCTGTGAGTCTTCCCAACATGTTCCAGACATGTGTCCACATAGACTTTGCATTCAAACTGGTATATAAGTTTGGTATCAAACTAAGGTTAACTTGTAGAGATCCTAAATATGAAAAATGTCTTGTCTTGCCCAAGTCTACCCTATGCAATATATATATATATATATATATATATATATATATATATATATATATATATATATATATATATATATATATATAATCACTGCACCATTTTTGACAACTGAAAAGCTGTTATGAGTCAAACGATGACTGTATTACGTCAACTCATGTACATTTAGTGCAGACTGTTCTTTAGCTAATGTTGCACCTTGCATCTTCTGTCCTGTCCAGTTTATGACCTTTAAAGTCTGCCATTACTGAGAATATTTTTCTACATTTTTGGCTGTTTGGAGGCGATAAAGGGTGAAGCAAACACGATGAGAGGAAACAAGGATGCAATGATGTGAGAATTCTTTTAAAAGGAACAAGACAAACTTTCCCTGGTTATCTGATGAGACTTAAAGTGCAGGCTGTTGTGGAAATAATGTTGCTGCAATATTAATGATGTTGCATCGATGCAGTGATGCACTGGGCAGTTAGGAAGTGGAGGTACAACTTAAATGCTGATTTTAAATCTGACAAATTATTTCTTTGTTCTAAGTGGTTTATAAATAATCCAACATGCATTTGTCTGCAACTCCTTTAATAGCTGCAGCTCTGCATCTGTTTGTCTTTTTAAATTTTACAACCAAAGGAAAAATAGTGAATATGATGGAGGAAGTTTGCTTCACAGTTCATTGACTTAAAACATTCATTTAACAGCTCAGTGGTCTTTTGCTGTGTAAAATGTTTGTCAAAATATTAGCAAATGAGTTTGCCATTTTGTCAGAGGAAGTAAAGAAAAGAAACTGATGTCGAAAACATCATATGAGCAAAGACAACAAGAGAAAAAAAAACAATCCTGGTGCTTTTCAGTTTTAAATTAAATATTTCAGTAATGGAACCTATAACTAAAAGTTTACTTTGCAAGATTTGATGTCAGTTTATTTAGGTAGTTAAAGTACAAGTCACAATAAATATTGTATCAAGATACAACAAGAAAAACATAAAAATCGATCTAATACAGATAAATTAAAAATTAGCTATTTACATTCCAGTGTAATTGTAGTTGTCAAACAATGCTGTTAAGCCCAGTTTGATATTAAAATAATAATAATAAAAAAGTTATTTCTATAGTGCTTTCTATAATGATAGAATCTTTTCCACTGTAAACAGGGGTGCCATAAAGGGGGGCTAAGGACAATTCCAAGAGCCCCTGACTGACAGGGGGCCCTCCACAAAATAGTTATTTATTTATTTATTTATTTATTTATTTATTTATTTATTTATTTATTTTCTTCATAGAAATAGAAGAAAATTTGGGGCCCTGTCAATTACAAAATTAATTGCGTTTATTTTTTATTGTTTTTATCAGTAAAAATGAAATGTAACCCCTTCTAGACAAAAAAGCACAAATCTAAAGGTTCTTCTAAAAAAATTACCATATTGTGATAAAGTTCATTATTTCCCATAATGTAATGATAAAAATTAAACTGTCATATATTTTAGATTCATTGCCCACCAACTGAAATATTTCAGGTCTTTTATTGTTTTAATACTCATGATTTTGGCATACAGCTCATGAAAACCCAAAATTCCTATCAAAAAATCAGCACAATATGCACCTTTTTTGAGAAGGACCTGTATATTTGCCCCAAACTCCCCCCTGAATCTGCATGAAATGGTTCGTTCCCGCTTACGCTTGACGGTGACGTGTTCAGCAGCAGTCAGTAGAACACAAGAACGACTGTGGCAGTTACCATACTGCTAAGAAAAATTATAAAGTCAGGTTTTCAAAAGGAGAGAGAGAAAAAAGACAAGAGGCCCAGTTTGTCTCCAAGAGAGGTGAGTAGACTGTGTGAGATTATGAACCATTTAGCATAGTTAGCTTAGCTACAGACTACTGTTTGCCTCCATTTCACTAGCATTTAAAGAACAAAGGAAAAAAAATCTACCAACATATTAAGTGTGGCACCTTTTACCACACTTAACAACAGATGAGTCAGTCAGCAGCAGCTCTCACGACCATATCAAAAGAATCCCTCCTTCCTTTCCCAGTGAACAAGGTGAGCAACACTGTGTTCAATGCAAGCTAGTTAGCATCATTCCAGGGAGTCCACATACATTTTTCTTGTCTCACTGCTCTTTTTACATTTACACAACAAAATAATATATTTATTACATTAGTAACATAAATTCAAACAATCTTTATAAAATTATAATAAGAAGAGCCTATTGTCAGTCCAGATAGCCCTGCCTTAGCTTGCATTTAAATTACAGATATCTGAGAGGAAGAGAGGAAGCTGAGCGTATACTCAGTCAACCCCAGTCAACCCCCGTATGTCCGACTCAACCCCGCTCCTAGCTGTGGGCTTGCTCTTGCTCGAGCTACCTAGCTTGATCGAGGAGCCGGCTAGCGCAAAGGGGCTTCCCGTCCCCCAGCCTCCTCCGCCACGTTCGAATGACCTGACAGGACGGTTTAGCTCCGCCCTGAGTTGCCATCTGGACCCAATCTGGCCTCAGTTTCCGGCCGTAATGGCTTACATAACTGAGGCAGCAACTGAGCCCACGAAGCTGAAGGCGCCTGTCTCCACTTATGCGCCTATCAACGAGGTGGACGGGGGGGTTCACGGAGCAAAGTTTTCCCTCTGCTACCCCTCTGGATCCGGACCTCGCTGACGTGTTTTGGCCAGGACGTCAGGATTAGTCCAGCGGCCTCTGCCCCTTCTAAGCGCGTATCTGCTTACAATCAGCTGATTACTAGGTTCTCTGACCGGGCCCTCCAGTGCCCTCCACAGTTGCTGCAGCCTCTTCCGGTTCCGCTCCGCCACCATCCTCCACCTTTCTGCTGTTCTTCCCGGTGTGACAGCCAGCGACCCAGCGTCTTCCCAGAGGACATCAGCCCGAACCACCTGGACTGGCCAGCCACAGGGACCATGGAGAAGGCAAGCTAGGAAATGACTAGCTGGGAGGAATGTGTGTGATAATGTGAAATGTTTTTAAATAAAATACAAACATATCGCTGAGAGCAAAATTCCTGCAGGTTCCACCTGTCAGATCAGCTGATCTCATAGCAGCTTCCTCGCACACATTCCCCACACACAGCAAGCCGGTGGGCTCTAGACAGCTGTTTAGGAGGCACCGCAGCTCAGCTCTACACAGAATCTTTCTCTCAGTGGATAAGTCAGCCTCTTCTGAGCAGTCTGAATCTGAGAGCACGTTTTGTGAACAGTCAAAGCCTACTGTGGTTCCGGCTGCAGCTTCGCACTCATCTCACTTTGTGAGTGGCAACTTGTGATGGTCCGACCAGTAAAGGACAGGGACAAAGGCCTATATATATAAAAATATTTTCTATTTATTTTTTCCAAAGAATATCTTAACAAAAAGGTTCAACAACAAATCAAAAAAATAGAACAAAATGGGCCCAAAAGAAATCAACTAAGGCAATATAACAAACCAAAAACTGACCTAACAATGAACACACAAGGGAATTTATACAAACAGGCTAGCCTACACAAACGAGGAGGGGTAGGGAAGGAGACAAAGACAAATAATGTATAAACATAAATGACTAATTTAAACTAAAACATTTTAACTTTAACACAACTATAAAAACCAAAATAACCTAATACCAAAAAGGTTTTAGCAATTATGCTATTAGTGGAGAGAGGCAGATTGTTTCACATCAAAGATGTCCATTAGGCTGCTGGCTGCTTCCAGCAGCCTAATGGACTCTTCCACTTCCTGGTTTTTCTTTCGACCAACCATCTTCTGCCAGCCAGTCCTTAAACTCAGCAAAACAAAATATTAATGATCTTAAATAAACATAAGGTGTTTACTAAATGTGTGCACCCAAATTAGTAAACAACCTAATGCAATAACCACCACCAAAGAAAAACCACCAAAGAAAAAGTGAAATTCTAAATATATGAAAACATTTAAATAAATACTAACACTGAGGAAAAGGTGGAGGAACCTCCACACAACTGTTTGTCATTTCTTCGGCAGCAGTCCGCTCCGAAATGGCGTCTTAAGCACCCTGACTCCCCTTCCAGAAGCTGTTCAACAACTCGATCGTGGAGAGGTCATTCCACATGCTGACAATCACACAGGTGCTGGAAAACATTCATCAGGACGACTGGTTCTCTCCATAGATTTTAAAGACGCATACTTGTACGTCTCCATTATCCTGAAACACCACAAGTATCTGCGTTTCTCCTTCCAGGGGACCCAGTATCAGTAAAACCATCTGCCATTCAGTTATTCTCTCGCCCCGCGCACGTTTTCCAAATGTGTGGAAACAGCCTGTAGCCACTGCACATGGCAGGGATGAGAGTCCTCTTTGATCTGGACGGCCTGCTTTTACTGGCTCGGTCAAGAGAGGAAGCCGACATTCAGACCCGGAAGTTGGCAACACATCTGCTGATCACTGGTTGTGTGAGGCCATCTCACAGGCTTACACTTCTTCTGGATTGGATCCTCCAGAGAATCTGAGAGCTCACTCCACCAGAGGGATTTCATCCTCCACAGCTCTGCGTGGAGGAATGTCTGTGGAGGACATTTGCACGGCAGCTTCCTGGTCATCTCCGTGCTCATTTATTTGGTTTTACCTGTGTGATGTTTCCACGTTCTCTATGACCCATTCTGTGCTCAGAGTTCTGACAGAATAATTATTTGTGTCACGTTTATTTACAAACCATTTGAGAACAAAGTGCTGTATAATATAAGTTACCTGTTCTGTTCATCGTTACACTGTTACAGTTCGTAACGTTCGTTGTTCCTGTTCACAGCAGCAGGTCTGTTTGTATCAACCTTTCTGGCCAGATGTTATTCTCCTCTCTGGTCTTCTGCTGTATGGGAGGCCAGGAGTGCCACCCACACCCAGTAGGTGGGCGTGGGCTAAGCTTTTTTCAGTGCTGCTCTGCATGCGAGGCATAAACCCACTAGCCATAGCCTTAAAGGGCTGCGCATATATCCATAGAATCTGGGGTTACAATACGTAACCAACGGTTAATTTGTTACTCTGAGTTGCCCCTACATATGTGTGTGCATTGTTGTCTGTCCTGTGTGTCTTCCTGTGGTGGACCCAGCCATATTCTCTTAAGTTGAGGTATGTAATGGAAAATTTTATAACGTGCTCCTCACCCCTGAGGTTATCTGCATAGTCTTATCATGAGACTGGTCAAGCTGCTCTCAAAACCTCTGCAGTGTCATATGACAGCAGAAGGGCCTTGATCCTAGGATCTCAAGAGACTCTAGAGAGTATAAGTGTTACTTCCTCAACGTAGAACTTACCCGCCACCCTCTTTAGCATCAAAGAACAATCCCCTTTTCTTAACAATAGACAAATAGCAAGACCATATGTATTGGACTCCACAGAATCCCTGGTACATAACAATCAGGGATTCACATCTATAGTCCAATCAAGTCTCTCTTCTCCAACCAGAACCTATAAAAGGAAGTCAGATCCACTGATAGTCATCTTAGTTAGTGATCTTTGACTAAATCAGCTTTGTTTCTGTTTTACCTTAGTTCAGTCCTTTTATTATGTTCCCTATATCTTGTTATAGAGTTAGATTCATTTTCATAGATTTTGGTTTCATTGTAAAAGTTTTCATCATCTGTAATGTATTTTTTAATATTGTATTGAATGGGAGAAGAAGTTGCCATGTTTATTAACTTCCATAGGTCAATCTAATATAGATGTAATAATATACCAGTAGATTGTGATGCAGTGATGCCCAGAGCATCTGTGTGAAGGAGAGAAGGCTTTAAATTACACATTAATTCCTTTGGAAGTACTCATCCTCTAAAGATGTGTTTACAAGGATGCTGGTTACTCACTTTGTGCTTGTACTTAAAATGGCTCACCACCTGCTTTTACCAAGTCATGTGTGCCTTATCCATTCAGGAGTTAGTGGGAAGAGAAGGCAGGTCTGACCTATATCTGTGGTTTGGGATGATGTTGCTACTTTCAATCATGGGACATCATTTTAAAGATTTCCAGATGCCTGAAGGTGGTATGCTTGTGTAGTAAATATCAAATGGAAAAATAGTTTGTTTGAGATAAAATTCTGGAATAGATATGAAGTTTATTTTCATGTTTTTAGTAAAAGTATTTTAAAGTTTTCTTTATAATAAGCCATATCTTATGTAGCATTGTTTGTTATCTTTCTTCTTATTCTGTCATGTTGGAAGCAGCATTTTCCATGGCGTAAAACCTGAGGAGATGAATGGTAATTTGTGTATTTCACCTCCTTGGAATATGAGTATATCCTTTCATTCATTCGTGTTTTGAATGGTGTGTATATACTAGGAACAATAATTTTCAGTAACTTCACTGTAATGCTTTCTTTTTAACTTCTAGATAGACACTGACAGGATAGGGACCCTGAAGGAAATCTCTGGTTTGCAACTGGTGTGATATGCATACACCTGCTGCTGCCATGGATACTCAGCCATCCCTTCAGACCCTCATTAGATCAAAATTACCCACGCCAAAATGCATGTGCCAACAGTCTTCTTGAATGACTTTGAAGGCAGGCTGCACAGTGGAAGAGTTGGTACAGTAGTACTGTGGAGCACAGCAGCTCTACAGTGCTACTGTAACAAATCTGGAACAAACTTCCAGAAAACTACAAAACTGTTGAAACACAGAGTTCCTTTAAATTAAGACTAAAAACTCACCTTTAAAATTAATCGGCCTTATAATGATGGTTGTAATGACACTTGGCAAAATGTAATGCCTGATAATTGTTACACAATTGTTAGCTAAATGATGTTTATGATATGTTTATGTTGTCATGATGTGAAATGATGCAGAAATGTGCAGTACGAACAAACGACTGATTGATTAGGTCATTTTTCTGGAAGTTTGTTCCAGATTTGTGGTGCATAGAAGCTGAATGCTGCTTCTCCATTTTTGGTTCTGGGGATGCAGAGCAGACCAGAACCAGAACTGGAAGGTTGGTACAACAACAGCAGATCTGCCACATGACTACAGCTGAAAATCTCGTTAATCAGATTAATCAGTAGAGCTAAATTCTTTTAAAGCAGTTGTAACTTATTAGTAATAAATGGGTGCAATGACTATAACAAGACAGGTTGTGGCCCCAACCTCATAAATAAAACAAACACTCCTGAATTTGGAAAAAAAAACTAACAAAAAACCCAAATGTTTCCAGTTTAGGTTTTCCCGTTTTATTTTCTAAATTCATGGCCTTTACCAAGTAGTTTAGAATCATTCCAAAGTCCAAAACATGCCATTATAGTTGACTCTTTAAATTGTCCTTGTGTGACTTAGTGAGTTGTGTGTATGCATGCAGGTTGGATGCACAGTGTGTCAGTAATGGCCATCTGATGCAGCTCCCTCTGGGCCAATAAAAACTGACAGTCTGCAGCCTCACCTTCTGAAACACCACTGAGCAGGTTGGATGAACATCCTCTATGAATTCTTTTATGATGCTTTTCTCCCATTGCTGTTGGAAGAGTATCAGCACACCTACTTTTATGTGTGCTTGGTGGTTTAAATATAACCAAGAAATCCTGTACAAAGAATCAGAGCGTTTTGAGCTAAGAGAAATAAAAGTCATTAACAGAATTTTGTTGGGGAACATTACATTTCAGCAAGAGCAGAACGTCTCAGTCATGGTCCTACACCAGGAAACGCAGCTTAATAGCCTTCAACACTTAAATGTTAAAGAAGTCCAGGTCCTCCAAAAAGACTCCTCCAATTAATTAACTTTAATTGAATATATTGTGGTTCTCTCCTATCTTTACAATGACTCCTGACTGCCATACATTCAATTAAGACCCAATGTAAACTGACGTTAGCAGTCAACATTCAGTCTTTGCCTTTTCTTAAAACAATTAAATTGGAAAGAAAGCGGCGACTAGTGCTCTGTCAGACATTTTTCTTCATTTCTTCCTGTCACATTAATTTTGTAATATTCAGCGGCATGCTGCTTGATATGGATGGTTATAATCATTTAGGTGTCTTGATTGTTTTGTCTATATACTCCAGGGAGGCTCCTGTGCCTGTAGAGCAGAAGTAAAATGTCTCATAGTGTGTAGCAGCAAAACTTATGGGTGTAATAACTCCATGCTCATATGCACATTTCCACACAACCCCCTCTCCTGTAGTTTTGTCTGTATTATCTTTTTGGCAGTGATTGAGTGTGGCAGTAAAAAGGCAGTGAGAAAGACACAAGGCATGTGGGATGATTGCCGGGTGGCTTTGCAGAGGGTCCAGGTAATTTCCCCTCACAGTCAACTCAATGCCGTCGTTTGTCAGCTGCCACTTGCACTGCTGGCAGCTATTGTGCCAAGCAAAGTCAATGGTACAGTTTATGAATCTGTCCCACCGTCAATTGCCTGGCTTATAAATCCAAACAGGAGTCAATTGCTCAAAAGACGACTCCATTGACACATCTGGAAGCTCTAGACAGTCGCAAGAATACCCATCAGCGGGACATCCTGGAGGCAGGCAAAGATTAATTAGAGCGGTCCTGTTAGAGGAAGCGATTTCGCAGTCTAGAAAAATATTCTCGATAGATAGATAGATAGATAGATAGATAGATAGATAGATAGATAGATAGATAGATAGATAGATAGATAGATAGATAGATAGATAGATAGATAGATAGATAGATAGATAGATAGATAGATAGATAGATAGATAGATAGATAGATAGATAGATAGATGTAAAACTAAAGTTGAATATTAATTTAGGATAAAATGTGTTTAATAATGATAATATATTTCATTTTTAGGTACTAGTCATTACAAAATAAAAAAATAAATAGAATTTAAAAATATTTGTTGAATTTTTGAAATCAAGAAATCAAGAAACATAAAGTGCCATTGCATGATTATGCAATGGCACTTTATGTAATAATATAATAAAACCAGGCTTCACATTGTAATAAAACATTATTGGAACCACATTATGTAACAACTGACGCAAAATGTAATGAAATCCTTGAACACATTGATTAAAGGCATAGTTTATGCCTTTAATCATCTTCTGTGGCCAATAATTATTATTTACTGTCTTTTATTCACAATGGCCGCCATATAATGCCGATGAACTCACAATGTGGTGAATACTTTGGAAAATATTGACATGAGGAGAATGGCAGCTGTCCAAAAACAGCCATCAAGGAAAGACATAAGAATGTATTTGTTATTGTTTGGAACATTTAGAGAAGCCATTTTTCAGAGGACAATGCTGGAAGATTCCAAGAGTTTGCACATTAAAGCTTTTCAAGTGAGGGGGCTTCCTCCCAATACCATCCAAGAACAGAGTGGAATTAAAATGTTCTAATCTTCCAACAGTCCAATAACAGTTTGCTGATGATTTATAGATTTTATTGTATGGCTGGCAAGGCAAAAGTAATATCAAAAATCAGAACGATTAAAAAATTGACCATAGCCATTTTGAAAACTCAAAACACCAATAAATCAATTATACAAGAGCAAGTCTATAGTTTATATGCAGGTCACCAAAGTAGATTGTTATAAAGAATAAAGATTAAACAGAATAAAAAAATTATGAATATGTGAATGCCTTTGAAAGTTTTTATTCCTTTAGCAGATATTTACCCACAACAGCAATATGGATTTGCATTGCCACCATGTTTCAAGCAGAACAGTCCAGCTGACCAACAACTACTGTTCCCTGGATCATATCTGTAGTGGCACTGCATAGATATTAAAAAAAGATTTCATTTTCTGGTCCTCTGATAACCCAACACAATTTTCTTCCTCAAGGAGAGTGCATTTATTTCCTCAAGACCAAAGCCAAGATTGTTTTCTAATGCAAGTCAGCAAAGCAGAACGTGCTAAATTACTTTTTAGTTCATGGCGGAAATGCAAAAGCAACATATGTATGAAACGGCAAAATGTCAGTGATTTGTAAAAAAAAAAAAAAAAAAGAAAAAAGTTAAGCAGTGTTCCATTTTTCAAAGCAGTGATGATATGCAGATGCTGTCATTCACCCTACAGCCAGACTTTATGTCCAACTCCCTCAGTGTAAACACCTGTTACTCTAGGTCTGTAATACTCCTTTAAGTCAGCAATGCTTCTTGTTCTTTTTTAATATGATTATTTTCAATATAATCTTTTATTGTTTTCAATTTAAAATAATAATATTAATATTAATAGTAGTAATTTTCCTGAACCCTGTCAACTTGATTCAGATTTACTTGTGTCAATGATTCAAAAGTAAATGTAAAACCTAATTTATAAGAAACACTTAGCTTTTTGAGGACTCTACAGAGTGACACCTTGAAGGTCACATGCTTTCATTCTTTAGTTGGAGCTTTTTCTGTGAACATGAATATTAGATGTGGCAAAATAGCAAGGACTTTTGAGACAGACAAGAATGGGAACGTTTATACAACTCAAGTGTTGCTTGAAGCTCTTAATGGAGCAACAGAGGAAGTGCATTTATTTTTTTATGGATTATTAAATGTTACTGAATAGAAGATGTCGTTGACAGGTTTCTAAAAGGCCTTATAAGGTAATAAGCATGGTCTTACTGAACTAATGCTATGTTTTAAGAAGAATGCTTCAGTCAGTTGGGTGAACATATCAAATATTGTCTTTTATTCTTTGAAACAGTTGTCCTGTCTCCAACCAGGGTTAGAAAATGGAAGCCAGTGACACATGAGTAAGCCGCTGAAGTGTTTACATGACATGATCACAGCTGCAGACCATTTGTGTGAAAATGTGTACACTGTAACCCGGCACAATTATGGTGAAAAATTCTAGCTTTCACACAAATAACAGATATATATTATTTTCTATGTTTTTATGGCAAAGTGAAAAAGTAGAACTCTTTTAGAAAATATGTATTTTATTATAAAATATATTACATTTATAGTGTTGATGTTTGACATGCAGTAAATGACTTAAACAGCTGCATTGAGGACATTAGTCTCACCATGTGGTGTTCCTGTGGTGTGCCTGCACCATGTGGGTGGCTGTCTCTGTGCCCCAGCATGCAGCAGTTTTCCTGGCCAGAGCTGAAAGTAAACTGACCACCTTGATTGGGAAGCAATCCCATACATGTGCTGCATCAAAAACCTCACGTATAGTATGACACAGTTAAATCATACTGTGATCTAACTGTATGATCACAGAACACCAGCTCCTGGAAGCCTCAAAAGCTGAACTGCAGTTTGCTATTCTTGCTAGCAAACAGTTATTGTCCAAAGCTTCCTGCCCTGTTTGTGTGCAAATTCTCTTCAGCTTATTCTAATGACAAAAGTAACTTGACAATAGCTGTTTTCCACCAGGGAAAGACACATGGCTAACCCCAACAAATAGATGAGTGACTGAATGTAGTGTAACAACAGTGGTCCTCTGGAAATGATTAACTGCTACACAAGTACAGGCTATTAAAAATATTAAAAAGTGGAGAGTAAAACAGATGAACTAGTCAATCATTAGTCAAGATTTAGAAAATGGGAGGGAAATAATGAAGCAACAGGGCTGATTTGGAGCCAAGCTCACTGAAGATAGTTAAGCTGAAAGTCATAAACAGTAGTTTTTCATTCACTTTGCCATGCTTTTCCAAACAGCTGTCAACTTTACACCATTGTTTGGAATTACTGTTATTGTTTCATTATTATTATTGCACTAGTGTACCAATTTATAGGGTAGCAAAACATGTCAAAATACATAAACTGTTTAAAGAAGAGGCAGCAATTTATACTTCAAAATGCTAGGCTAGTACATTGTGCTAATACTTCATTAACCTCTAATGTTGTTCAAATTCACACAGGTTTCAGGCATCAAGAGAAATCCTTCAATCACCTCATGAAGGATACTGTGAATCACACTAGTAAGCGTTCACCATTCCAGGGGAGAGGACTCCTCCTGCCTGGGTCTGGGGTTTAAGGGTGTTGTTGTGTGAGGTTAATGATGTAGAAATTGAGGTGATAAGTTGGGAGAATGGAGCAATCTGTGGCCTGAGAAAACTAGCTTTCACCACCTGTTAGCTTAGTTCTCCCCGCCTACTCCACCATCTGTTTGTGAAGGATAAAACTGACCTGGCCAACTTCCCGCAGCAGCATCTTGAGGTTAAATGGATTCTTTCCTGCCCCTCTCTTATCATAAATGTCCACCATTCTGTCAGGTTACACCACAAATGCAATTCCCTGACCCTGGAGTAGACTGACAAAGGACTCTGGTGCAACTAATGACTAGCTGTCCTAATTTCTTTGCCCACTCTGTGTTTTTTATTTTATATTTTTACATTTGCTGTTTTATTCACTTATGCTTTTTTTATTTAAAATTATATGAGAAACAAAATGCAGTGTGGTTTATTTAGCAATTCCATACAGATTCTAACTTAAAAGCAAATTCATGTTCACTTTGACATTAATCCCAAAAGACTCGTCATAAATCATTGACGTTGGATAAAGCTGGCATTTTCTGAACAAATGTCTGCTCAGATTTAGGAGATTGACTAACAACAACACACCCTTAGGTTTATTAAGAGCTACTAAAAACAGATTACAGAAATCTTACCTTTGAACAAAGGTAGCATTTAAGAAAAGGCTAACTTAAAAAGTTAACACCACTCATGATTGTGTTCATCCAAACACATTCATGGCCAACATTTTTCAGTTCTTTCTCTAAGTCAACTGTGAGCTTACACACCTATTGAGTGTTCTACCTCAGGAACATCTCTATATCTCTAAGTGTTTCAACTTTTTACTTTATATTATAAATGGCAGCACAGAAAAAACTTAGAATAAGTAATGTGACAACAAATGGAAATAATTCTTCTTTATTAACTTTCCTTCCAGTGGGGTGTGCAGCTGGTTTTCACATACTGTATATAGAGATGAAATGTTTCCCCAGGTCCTGGCTGTTCCAACGGCTTTTAAAGTACAGATGGTGAACCAGTTTCTCAATGATACTTGCAAGAATCAGCTGGCCACTTTAGAAGACTAACATGTTTTAACCACAGGAACACTTACCTTCCAGAGGTGATTTTCACAAGAAACAAAAGAAGCACTGAAACTGATGTTTTTTGTCTCCATTTGATACAGTTTATATCTGTTGTGAAATCTGTCCTACAGGTTTGCATTGCAGTCAAAAAGCAATTACAAGGCTGATGGTGCCACTATTTTTGTGTGTCCAGAAAGCTCTGCTTCCCTTTAGCTAACAGTTTTCATGAAGCTTGATTGTGGCATTGACCCTTCCTGTGATGACTGGACAAAAAAGGGAAAGCAATGAGAGACCTGCACACAAGATGAATAGGGAGCAAAGAGCTTCCACTTTTCCGTGAAGATTTACCTTTCTGTCATGACTTTATGTGGTTGAAATGGAAAAGAGAATTGGGCCATGTTTACAGCACCATAAAGCTTTCTTTTAAACCCAAGGACTTGGTCACCCTGAAACTGTAACGTAGCACCCATAAAACTGAGGCTAACTCTGTCTTTTAAATCTGATGAAGCATTTATTGATTCTTTTTAGATCTTGTTTTATTTGCTCCTATTTCCCCATCTCTGGGTTAATAGAGGCGAATCAGAGGACAACAGAAAAAGGCCACTGGCTTATCTGGGGGTTTAATAATAACAGAATGCAAGACAGAGGGATGCAAAAAAAAAAAAGTTACGAGAAGAAATTTATGTCAAGACATGAAGCTCAGTTTGATGGCTTCACTGTGGTCAGCATGGCAAACATTCTCCAAAACAAAGATATGATCTTTGAGTAAGTAGAGCTTTGTTTAAGAATACTTTGCTGTTTTTATTAGTTAAATGTTGATTTGATTCACAACGTCAGATGAAGACGTGTGGAATGTTTCTGAACAGAATGTGTAAAAAAAAGCAATAGAAATCATGCAAACTGATTACTGACAGATTGTGTCTTTTATTCGCTGACCGTAGAAAAATATGTTTACCGTAACTGGTTTTGCACCAACAGTACTACATAGGTACTTAGTTACTTACTTATTTGAACAAAATAAAAACTGGTTCCAAAACACAACAGGTGGTAGAAATTATCAGCCTCTGCAATGGCCCACCTAAAAGTTATTTCCACAACAAACAGTTTTTCGTACATGGACAAAAATGAAGTGACAAACCTTAGTGTACTCCTTGCTGTCACAATAACTTTAAGAAGAAGAGCAAAACTTTCTAAAGGATGCAGGCAATCTTACTCTTCACATTACTGTATCTGGTTTCATGTTGTTTATTTCTTCAATGATAAATTAGCTTATTTTAAACCTGAAACATATTTGGGCATAATTTAAGTTTTACAGAATAATTAAAGCATGTTCAATATGAAAATGGTGTTGCATTGAAGCAAAGTCATTTAGGATAAACCCTGACACCAGAAAAAGATTTTAAATGAAATAAAAATGAAGCCCATCCACTGCCTAAAATGTAAAAAAGTTTAAATCTTTTTGATGGCAACAAAAATATTGAGCAACATATATGAATGTAATTGCTTAAATATCCACCTAAAATTTAAGGTCCAGGAAGGCACTGTGGGTGGTTGTCTCTGTGCATTTTTTTTATGTGTGTGCGTGTGTGTGTGTGTGTGCGCGTGTGGGTGTGTGTGTGTGTGTGTTTTTTTTTTGTTTTTGTTGCTTTATCTGTTGCTGTAGTACATTGACATTCATCAAACAGCAACTCCAAAGCATCAGTCAGTTTTCCTCCAGTTTCGTTGTCTGAGATACTGGTTGAAAATGTGGAATCTGTTTTTCTATATGTGAAGGTTGGTTTACTGATATCTCTGTGTTACAGAAGACATGCAGCTCTCACCTGGAGTCATGTTTTGTAAACTGTAAATGCGTTTTCTCAATAAGGGTGTTCTCATTTGTTTTTTGACCCGTGTCAAAATGGTAGATGGCTTGAATTATCAAGTGCTTTATCAAGTCAGAGGACTCAAAACCATGACACCACATTCAGTCATTCACACATATTCATGCATTGAGGGTGATGACATTGTAGCCACAGGCTCCCACACTGAGATAAGCCTCCAAACTGTTAACAGCCTCAACAAATTCTTCTGTAGGCTTGAAAAATGCTCCTTTAGTTCTGGTCAGCATTCTGTCAGACAGAGTCACAGTTTTGCGCTGGCTGGCTTGAAATGCCAGAACTACATAACATTTGTTTGGCATGATGTGCATTTTGTTTGGGTGTTTTATGGTAAGATAATCTCAATTGTTTTCATTCTAAAACAGTTGAATGGATTTCAATTTATCATAGAGCTGGCCATGACAACACCCATATGGATGATGGGATGTAACATCTTTTTAGGCTTTAATCTTAACTACCTAAGATTTTTGACTCTTTGCTTTTAAGATAAAATTAAATATGTGGTCATAGTTGAGTCCATCAAAACCACAACCTTTATGTTCTCCATTTCTGAGTGGTAAGGGAACTTACCAATTCATTTGAATCTTACATTTAAATGCAAAACAATTTAAAATCTGTACTGAAGCTCTCAAATCAAAATAAAAAACATAAGTCATTCTCAATGAACTATGGTCTGTGTTAAATTCAAGCTTGAAAGGGGACCATAAGCAGCTGCTTAGTTTGCTTTGCTTTGTACTGGCTCTGAACACCAACCTGATCAACACATTTAATTACAATAAAACACAGTAGAGTAGTTGACTGAGTTTCCAAACTGCATGGTAATCTATCTTTTGACAGTTTAGGTCCAACAAGTGTTTTATTTTATATCTGTTTTTGTCTCTTTCTCTAGACATCCATTAGATGTTACAGTCACTACAGGCTTTCTAATGACGGAGGAGAACAAATGGAGCTGGGTGTTGCTGTTATGACAGACATAAAGGTGGTTTGGGGTTGTTAATTCCAAAAATTTCATGAGCGTCCCTGCTTTCAACAATTTACACCCAGAATTGTTCTGTTTATGGCTAGATGTTTGCAGATTTTATATTGCAGACAGTAATAGCAGATCTGTGGCTGGAGTTCCTGCAGTGAGTTGATGGGCCTTTGTTGTTTTCTTCATTACCTGCTTGATTCAATTCAGAGGGCTGACCCAATTTTATTGATTGATTTTTATATGAAGATAAAAAAGGCAATTTAAAAAATTGAGTTAAAATGAAGGATGAGCAGTAGCGCTGCCTTTACAGGTGGGATTATTTAAATTAGCCTCTTCTGCATTGATTGAAACAAGTTGCTCATTTTCCTGCTTCACTCTTTGTTTGGCCTTCTGCTCTTCACACAATTCTAACAATTAGTTTATAGCAATCTCAGCAGACTAATGGCCTTGAGTTTGGTCATTTAGGTTAGAAGTTAGGCTTTTACAGAAGCTGTCAATCACTGACTTTCTTATTTGCTGAGTCGCTCTAAAGAGTCTTATTGAGTTTCTTTGGTCCACCTGTCTATTTGTCTCCTGTATTTTGTATACAATAGGCAAAATGGAGGGTGCTTCAGTGTACCTTTGTTTCTTTGAACAATAACTTAATGGCGGAACCATGAGTGGGTGGTATGACATTATACCGGAGCCTGAGTCACACAATAGCTCTGAGATGTACTTATGTGTTTCATGAAGCTGGAGACAACTGGAGAGAATAATTTGCCTCCATGCTGCTGACAATAAGCAATTGACTCGCGCAAAGGGGCAGAAATGACATTTTTACAATTTATGAGCTAATTACTGGACTACTTTTTGGGGAATGTTATGGAAATCAATATATTGTATTATGACGTGAAATGAAATAATGTATAATTATTCATTATAATGAAATAATGAAATGAACTGACAATTTTGTCAGATTGTCAAAATTATCTATGTGTTTGTGTTTAATTACGAGGGAAATAGTGAACATATTTGAATAAAAAACCTTAACATCCTAGAAGCAGCGACAGAAAAAGCAACATCAGCAGCACCATTAGCAGCACCGGTACCAGTGGGTTCTTCTGTACCATCTGCACCCACAACAACAGCAGCCTCCGCTGAACAACAGCAAGCAGCTCAGTTCCACAGCAGCAGCCTCATCATCAACATACCAGGAATTGTTTTAGCAACACCAGTAACTCAGGCAGTAAGTCTTTCTGTAGAACCAAGGTGGGTCTAAAAATAAAATTATTTATGTCTGATTCACAAGATCGCCTCAATAAATTATAGTACTATTAGAGTGTAAGTTTTTTCAAATGAGTGAATATTTGCAAAAACAATTAAGTTTAACCATTTGAAAATTGCATATCTTGTGAATTCAATTGAATACAGCAAAGACAACAGGAGAGGGAGAGAAAATAATTCACACAACAGACGAAAGAATAAGTTAAACTATTTTATTCTCAGCTGTTTTAGAGTTAAGGTGGTATATTAGCATTCTATTCTGACAGTATAGGTGTACTACTATCATAAATTCATCTTCATCAGTTATTGCTACCAAACATTTTAACACTGAGATACCTCAGTTGTTGCAGTACAAACAGTTCAATGTAGAGTCAATAATATTAGCACTTCCCTAGAGATCAGTTGTAATATAGATAGCTTCATATAATTCAGAGGATGTAAACCAGCTATTTAAACAGGTGAACCTAACAGACTTCAAAAACTAATACTAATCCCCAACTATCTACTGGTGTTTTACAGAGCAGTAAAACTAGTCAATTTGTACAGTTTCTGAATTGAATTTCTTGCCCATATCACCTACATTGGAGTCAGACCTAATTATTTATATTAATAATTTAACTTCAAAAATGTATTTTATAATTATTTCCTAAAAACTTGGTTGATTCCATTAACAAGGTGTGACCAGCAGGTGGAGATATCTAAAAAAAACTAACAAGACACACCAGAACACAGATTTAACAGTGTACAATACTTTAACAATTATCTAAAAGTTCTTTTTAAAACACTTCTTTTAAAATCCAAGGCATCGGGCTCACTACTTGGTCGCCGGAACCAAAGAAAAAAAGGGAACACACAAGAAGGGACAGACAAGATGAGGTTGTTCCAAGAAAACAAGCAAACCATGCAAATGCAACAAAATAAAGCAAGAAAACAAAAGAACATGCAACACAAAAGAAACACAGCACTCAACAGAAGCAAATGAATACTTCAACAAACTGTAAAAGAAAATACTTCAAATGATGGAACAAGTTGTCGTCTCTCCAAGTGCCTTTCTATGGGGGCCAGAGGAGTAATGCCCCGCCCACCAGCCTGCCCAATCCACAACAGGCTCAGCGTAGAGCGGCCAGAACAAACAGTGATAAGACAAAGCAGCAGAGCGTCCAAAGCACTGCAGCTCCCAACACTCAGTTGCCTGAAACAGAAAACTCATCAATGCCAAATACAAAATAAAATAATCCAAAACTAAATGGCAGGTAGCTTACCCAGGGATGGAGACACAGCCTACACCAGGAGGGAGCAGATCAGCAGGCGAAGACTAGGCAGAAGCCACACACCACCACAACCTCCAGCCGCGGCCGGTGTTATGCCCAGAAAAGCCCCCCTGCCCAAATTTGCACCCCCTGTCGCGGGAGCGCGCATCGCTCTAAGCTCTCGCATATTGACGAGGAAACGGATAAAAATATGACCGAAGAGGAAATTTTTAAGATATTTGTAACATTATCACGTTTCCTAACCATGTAATCCCTAATACGGTGGGTTTTATTTCGCAAATTATTTGAAATAAATACGGTTTTTACACTTTTATTGACACATATGAGTCGAACTTTTTTTCAGTCCGTGTCTGTTGTAAACGTTCTCCGCAAATGGTTTGAAATTCTCTGCTTTGTCTTTTGATATCATAATAGCTCAAAAGCATTACAACAGAGACCCATTATGTAGAACATTTTATATCATGCTTCACTTCTAGTCTGTTAATGTAGGAGGAAATGCAACTTAATTTATGAGCCTGAAAATATTGGCATCCGTCTTGTTGATATGAAACTTATAGCATTAGCTCAGAGAACAAGTGTAATTACGTAGAAGAGATTAAATCATTTCAACTCTTTATTTCCCCCAATTAGCACAGGATGCATGTTTTGGCAATATAGATTTGAGCCTGCCACAATATGCATCCCTTCTTTATTCCCCACAAATATTATCCTATCGATATAAAACATGTACCAGCAGTTCTTGGAACTACTCAGATTATGTAGAAAAAAATATTTCACTATTAACTCTTGAATTCTTTAAATTAGCACAGGGATGCATTTTTGGACAATATGGATTTCCAGCCTGCCAAAATATGCATCCCATATCTATTCCCCTCAAATATTATCCAATTGATTTAAAACTTATAACAGCAGTTCTTGGAGCTACTCTCATTATGTAGAAATAGTTATTTTACTTTTATCTCTTTATTTCTCAAAGTTGGCACAGGGATGCATTTTTGGGCAATATGGATTTCCAGCCTGCCAAATATGCACCCCTCTCTATTCCCTTCAAATATTATCCTATTGATTTAAAACTTATACCAGCATTTCTTGGAGCTACTCTCATTATGTAGAAATAGTTATTTCATTCTTAACTCTTTAATTCTTCAAATTAGCACAGGGGTGCGTTTTTGGGCAATATCTCCAGCCTGCCAAAATATGCACCCCTCTCTATTCCCTTCAAATATTATCCTATTGATTTAAAACTTATACCAGCATTTCTTGGAGCTACTCTCATTATGTAGAAATAGTTATTTCATTCTTAACTCTTTAATTCTTCAAATTAGCACAGGGGTGCGTTTTTGGGCAAATTTCCAGCCTGCCAAAATATGCACCCCTCTCTATTCCCTTCAAATATTATCCTATTGATTTAAAACTTATACCAGCATTTCTTGGAGCTACTCTCATTATGTAGAAATAGTTATTTCATTCTTAACTCTTTAATTCTTCAAATTAGCACAGGGGTGCGTTTTTGGGCAATATCTCCAGCCTGCCAAAATATGCACCCCTCTCTATTCCCTTCAAATATTATCCTATTGATTTAAAACTTATACCAGCATTTCTTGGAGCTACTCTCATTATGTAGAAATAGTTATTTCATTCTTAACTCTTTAATTCTTCAAATTAGCACAGGGGTGCGTTTTTGGGCAAATTTCCAGCCTGCCAAAATATGCACCCCTCTCTATTCCCTTCAAATATTATCCTATTGATTTAAAACTTATACCAGCATTTCTTGGAGCTACCCTCTGCAGCACAGACGAAGAGCGCAGAGAGAAAAAAAAGCGACAGAGCGGCGAATCAGAGGGAAAAAAAAGAAATTACAAAAAAACGTCATATTTTGGCAGGCTGTAAATCCATATTGCAGAAAAATGCATCCCTGTGCCAACTTTGAGAAATAAAGAGTTAAGAATGAAATAACTATTTCTACATAATGAGAGTAGCTCCAAGAAATGCTGGTATAAGTTTTAAATCAATAGGATAATATTTGAAGGGAATAGAGAGGGGTGCATATTTTGGCAGGCTGGAAATTTGCCCAAAAACGCACCCCTGTGCTAATTTGAAGAATTAAAGAGTTAAGAATGAAATAACTATTTCTACATAATGAGAGTAGCTCCAAGAAATGCTGGTATAAGTTTTAATCAATAGGATAATATTTGAAGGGAATAGAGAGGGGTGCATATTTTGGCAGGCTGGAAATTTGCCCAAAAACGCAACCCTGTGCTAATTTGAAGAATTAAAGAGTTAAGAATGAAATAACTATTTCTACATAATGAGAGTAGCTCCAAGAAATGCTGGTATAAGTTTTAAATCAATAGGATAATATTTGAAGGGAATAGAGAGGGGTGCATATTTTGGCAGGCTGGAAATTTGCCCAAAAACGCACCCCTGTGCTAATTTGAAGAATTAAAGAGTTAAGAATGAAATAACTATTTCTACATAATGAGAGTAGCTCCAAGAAATGCTGGTATAAGTTTTAAATCAATAGGATAATATTTGAAGGGAATAGAGAGGGGTGCATATTTTGGCAGGCTGGAAATTTGCCCAAAAACGCACCCCTGTGCTAATTTGAAGAATTAGAGAGTTAAGAATGAAATAACTATTTCTACATAATGAGAGTAGCTCCAAGAAATGCTGGTATAAGTTTTAAATCAATAGGATAATATTTGAAGGGAATAGAGAGGGGTGCATATTTTGGCAGGCTGGAAATTTGCCCAAAAACGCACCCCTGTGCTAATTTGAAGAATTAAAGAGTTAAGAATGAAATAACTATTTCTACATAATGAGAGTAGCTCCAAGAAATGCTGGTATAAGTTTTAAATCAATAGGATAATATTTGAAGGGAATAGAGAGGGGTGCATATTTTGGCAGGCTGGAGATATTGCCCAAAAACGCACCCCTGTGCTAATTTGAAGAATTAAAGAGTTAAGAATGAAATAACTATTTCTACATAATGAGAGTAGCTCCAAGAAATGCTGGTATAAGTTTTAAATCAATAGGATAATATTTGAAGGGAATAGAGAGGGGTGCATATTTTGGCAGGCTGGAAATTTGCCCAAAAACGCACCCCTGTGCTAATTTGAAGAATTAAAGAGTTAAGAATGAAATAACTATTTCTACATAATGAGAGTAGCTCCAAGAAATGCTGGTATAAGTTTTAAATCAATAGGATAATATTTGAAGGGAATAGAGAGGGGTGCATATTTTGGCAGGCTGGAAATTTGCCCAAAAACGCACCCCTGTGCTAATTTGAAGAATTAGAGAGTTAAGAATGAAATAACTATTTCTACATAATGAGAGTAGCTCCAAGAAATGCTGGTATAAGTTTTAAATCAATAGGATAATATTTGAAGGGAATAGAGAGGGGTGCATATTTTGGCAGGCTGGAAATTTGCCCAAAAACGCACCCCTGTGCTAATTTGAAGAATTAAAGAGTTAAGAATGAAATAACTATTTCTACATAATGAGAGTAGCTCCAAGAAATGCTGGTATAAGTTTTAAATCAATAGGATAATATTTGAAGGGAATAGAGAGGGTGCATATTTTGGCAGGCTGGAGATATTGCCCAAAACGCACCCCTGTGCTAATTTGAAGAATTAAAGAGTTAAGAATGAAATAACTATTTCTACATAATGAGAGTAGCTCCAAGAAATGCTGGTATAAGTTTTAAATCAATAGGATAATATTTGAAGGGAATAGAGAGGGGTGCATATTTTGGCAGGCTGGAAATCCATATTGCCCAAAAATGCATCCCTGTGCCAACTTGAGAAATAAAGAGATAAAAGTAAAATAACTATTTCTACATAATGAGAGTAGCTCCAAGAACTGCTGTTATAAGTTTTAAATCAATTGGATAATATTTGAGGGAATAGATATGGGATGCATATTTTGGCAGGCTGGAAATCCATATTGTCCAAAAATGCATCCTGTGCTAATTTAAAGAATTCAAGAGTTAATAGTGAAATATTTTTTTCTACATAATCTGAGTAGTTCCAAGAACTGCTGGTACATGTTTTATATCGATAGGATAATTTTGGGGGGGAATAAAGAAGGGATGCATATTGTGGCAGGCTCAAAATCTATATTGTCCAAAAATGCATCCCTGTGCTAATTGGGGGAAATAAAGAGTTGAAATGATTTAATCTCTTCTACGTAATTACACTTGTTCTCTGAGCTAATGCTATAAGTTTCATATCAACAAGACGGATGCCAATATTTTCAGGCTCATAAATTAAGTTGCATTTCCTCCTACATTAACAGACTAGAAGTGAAGCATGATATAAAATGTTCTACATAATGGGTCTCTGTTGTAATGCTTTTGAGCTATTATGATATCAAAAGACAAAGCAGAGAATTTCAAACCATTTGCGGAGAACGTTTACAACAGACACGGACTGAAAAAAAGTTCGACTCATATGTGTCAATAAAAGTGTAAAAACCGTATTTATTTCAAATAATTTGCGAAATAAAACCCATCGTATTAGGGATTACATGGTTAGGAAACGTGATAATGTTACAAATATCTTAAAAATTTCCTCTTCGGTCATATTTTTATCCGTTTCCTCGTCAATATGCGAGAGCTTAGAGCGATGCGCGCTCCCGCGACAGGGGGTGCAAATTTGGGCAGGGGGGCTTTTCTGGGCATAACACCGGCAACGCCAGCAGAGCCGCACTGCGGAAACGCACGACAGGTGTAGCACCCAACAAAACCAACCACGATCCCAGCCCGGATAGCAAAATGCCACTTACGATATCAGACGAGCAAATCAAACACCGCCAACATGTAGCCGCCAGTTGTGCAGACAGTAGAGGAAACAAAGACACACACACACCTCGCAGCGGCTTGCCCAGCTTTTAAGGCGTCTGCCCCGCCCACCAATCAGTGGTGCGCCTCTCGCTACACCCGATGTACAGCGTGGGGGAGGGTGAAACACCATCCCACCACAAAGGTAAACCATCTCAGAGAGTGCTGTGCCCAGTCATGACTATATCTGATTGGAACAATAGACCCTTTTCACAGCGACGTCACACAACTTCTATTATGGCTCGAAGCGGTGTATCTTTACTTCCGGTGTGATTTTGCCTCTGGAAACCTGACTGAAAAAAATCACGGATACTCATTATCTTAAGGATATAATAAAAGGTAAGGTTAATAATAACAGTTAGATAGCTGTTATTACTCATTGTCAATTCACCATTCTCTGTGTAAAATAAACAGCCTCCGATCGGAGAGTAAACCAGCCAGCAGTAGCTTTATCCACAGTTGGGAAAATATTTACACCGCTCTGTCAGTGTTGTAACGTTATAAGGTTCACTTTCTGTATTAACTGTAATAAAACAGTATTTACACGTTAGCCTTCATCAGTCATTGTCAGTTTACCAATCTCCAAGTGTATTTAATGAAACCAGCCTCCGATCGGAGAGTAAACCAGTGAGCAGCAGCTTTAGCCACAGTTAAGAAAAATATACACCGCTCTGTCAGTGCTGTAACGTTTAGAGATTCACTTTATTTATCAACTTTAATAAAACAGCATCTAAGTGTTAGATAACCGTTATTACTTATTGTCAATCCAACATTCTCTGACTGTGTATATAATAAACAGCCTCCGATCGGAGAGTAAACCAGCTAGCAGCAGCTTTAGCCACAGTTAGGAAACATACACGTACACCGCTGCCTTTCAGTGCTGTGTTGTTAAAAGTTTCACTAAAATCACTTATATCTTCCAACACTGTTGTTTAGAAAAGCATTTTAAATATTGATTTAAGCACCATCTGCCAAATAATTGACATATTTTGATGTGATTCATAATTTCTACATTTGTTTTGTTGTCCATCTTTCTCAACAGTAGCCGACCTAACAACCCACCATAATTGGGATGGTCTTGTTCCTCTGTCCATGGCAGGTTCAGTCAATCAGCTGTGGGACATCTGCTGCCTAGTCAAACTATCATGGGCCTCTTGATTTAAAAGGAGAAACCAGTACAGAGCCTCCCTGCTCCTGCAAGCCACACTTCTTGGATGAACACTCACTACTGCTAGCAGCTGTTAGAAATGAAATCTGTGCGTATTTATTCTGTAATTAATATCTATATGTTAATTAATAAATTAATTGATGTTGTGTAGAGTTCTGTAAAAAACTATTGTTAATAACTTCTCTTGAGAAATCTACATATGTGCAACTTTTACATTTAAATTGCTTATTTTTGTAAATTTTACACATCTGGCAACAAAGTACGTGGAGGAGAGGAAATGCTAAAATTAAAGCTGCCATTGTGGACCAAAGACATAAGGTTTGTGGCCGTTTCTTTAAAACATCTATTTAATAATTATATTAAACACTGTACATGGTTACTACATTACACAAACATGATTACCACAATTAATAATTTAAGTCATTGATAGAGAAAATGTAGTTACAAAAGACATATCAATTTTATTTCAACAGTATGTACTCAGGGTTTACAAGTTAAGAAGACATCCATGTAGGGTCCTTGGCGGGTGCCAGTCTGCAGTGAACTGGTGGATGACAGAGGCAATGGTATACTGTAGTGAGCAGTTTGAAGCAGAAGTCCCACCATGTGATCCACAGGGTTTTCCCACCTGAGCACAAACTTCATGCACTTTGTTTCCACAGGCACCACAGCAGAATCAAGTGTAACCTGTTAAAAGGGATATGAAGTTGTTATTCCTGTTATTAATTTTCTACTGCCAAGTCTACAGCCACAGGAAAACAAAGTATAAGAAACTTAACCTTCTAATCATAACATTGGAGAAATGTGAAGTTAATGAGCTAATATAGATAGCTCATCACATTTCTCCAATGAAACGTTAATATCTATATCTATCTATATCTATCTAAAACAGCGTCTTCCTCCTCATGTCTTGATCGTAGCAAGAGTTTAACTTCTCAGGACGTGGTGGAGTAGCGGGTGTTTGGCATAACTGTCAAGTTTTGGACTTGTGGCTACAGGTAATGTCGCTACTTAGCGGGTGGTGAAACTAGCGCAAGTGAGGAGGGTTTAATACGATCATGCATTTTACATGACGGGTGGCCCCCCAGTCTATACTATAAAAATCTGATTAAGATTAGAGCCTAAATACGTTCTATTTCCAAAACAGAAAAGCTACGTAATGTTAGCCAGCTAACAAATTACTATTGCTAGCCTAGCATATCAACTAACAGCTAGAAAAAACCAAAACACGTACCTTTGTAGTCAAACTGGTATCATTCAGCGAGGAATTTGTCCAGTTTAGATTATGTTGATGAAGAAAAATTGTTTGCAAATAGTGATATATCTTTAAATCGTATTTGTGGCAGCAGCTTTAGAGTCCAGAAACAACGTTAACTACACACACCGGAACTAAAGATGCACCGCTTCGAGCCATAACGGAAGTTGTGTGACGTCATGTGAAAAGGGTCTATTAGGAGGGACAACCGAAAACCATTTGCTTTCATATGAGATGTGGCCCGAAGATCCTCAAATAACTTCCTTATGGAAGCCGTTTACAAAGAGGACCAGCTGAGACTGGAATAGTCTGATTTCACCAACTCTGATGACCTAAGGTTTTCATTGTGAAACAACAACAACAAAAACATGTTCATTTTCCAGAACCAATACAGCCAGAAACAGCTGGCAGGCAAAAAGATTAATAACGGCCACAGTCCTGCCAGGCAGCCTCATCATGCCTGTAGCTGCAGTGCTGCTTATGTCACAGCCATTATCATCATCATCATCATCATCATCATCATCGCCATCATCCAGCAGCAGTAGGAAGAGGTAAGAGAAAATATCACATTATTCTGCAGCCACAAAAAGAAGTTAATGTGCTCTTGAAACTGTCTGCCAACCAGATGAGATCATTGAACTTGTGGCAGATGAAAAAGTTTTCTCACTCTTCTTCAGCACAGCATGGACATGAGAGCAAAAAACAGAAGGTCAAAAGACACACACAAAAAGAGGGAATTGTTTGGATTAGTATGTGAAAGCAATTAATTTGTCCAGACCAGTGGTGGGAAGTAACGAAGTACAAGTACTTCGTAACGTGTACTTAAGTACAATTTTCGTGTATCTGTACTTTACTTAAGTAGATTTAATAATGGACACTTTCTACTTTTACTCCACTACATTTTACAGTAAGTATCTGTACTTTCTACTTCACTACATTTCTACAAAACTGTCGCGTTACTCGTTACATCCAAGTCGCGTTGAGCTTTTTTTCTGTTAAAATGTGAAGTTCAGGGACTTGAGGTGGCGCCGTAAAATCCCAGAAATAACGTGACTTACGTGTCTGTTGTCATCCATCGGCTCCACCTTTACTCGGACGCGGAGCTCCAGACATGCCAGTGGTTTCCTCTGAGCGGGAGGAGATGCCTGTCTAATCGTCAGTAATATAATAACTGCATAAATCATAGATATGGCGATCAAAATCAGCAGTGCTTCGTTTCACAGACGGTGGGGACTTTGTCCAACTTTTAGAGTCACTTTGAAGGAAAGCTTAAAGAAAGGTAAGCTATGTGGACGTGATGCTAGCAAAGCCCAATTATTTAATAAAAAAAAAAAAACTAACCTCAGTTAAGTAAAATAAAATTGTAGTCAAAACTTTTGGAATTGTAATGATTCCGTTAAAAGATAAAGTTTTGTTTCAAAGACTTTATTAAATAACTCATTTTTACCTAAAAAACATTTATTTGCACAGAAATCTTTTGTGATTTTAGGCCCTGCCCACGACATCGTGTGAGAATCACAAGCAAAACTTTGAGTCACAAACACAAACTTAGAATAGCAAGAAAATATTTCTGACAAGCGCAAATAAGTTTGTTTTGCAAAAAAGAAAGTTAACTTGATTAGTCAAAAATGTGTGATTAAAATTTTTTTTAAAGTTTTTTTTAAGCAAAACTCAGTAGGCTTTTCTCATGGTGACATGCATTAACAATTACATTTTGCTTTTGTTTTTTTCTTTTTTCTGCAGTTCCACATTAAAGTTTGATGCAGCTCTGCTTTTCTGAATGGACCGTCTTCATCTCCATAACAGCAAACAGGCAGCTCTTATTTATAGATTACAGTCACTAAAAGGCTGCATATTGCCCTTGTTTATATTTTTAATAATGTAATTCTGTAAAGACAAAATATGTCTGGTGGTCCAGCTCTGATTTACATATCTTGCTAAATTGCGAGTTTGAATATTGCAATACTTTCCTATAACAAAATAGACCTGCAGAAAGAAATTACTAATAAAATATCTTACATAGGCATAGTGTTATGCTCTATATGGAGATGTTCGTTAGCTTTGATTGTATATCTCACAATTTTGTAATTTATCATTGGTTAGTAAACTCTGAAAGTTGAGTGGCTTTGTTAATATTCTGTCCTAGAATGCAGTTAGATGTGCCCTTTTTGTTGTTGAGCACCTGCCCCTTTAGTGGTCTCTGCACGGCCTTGTAGCGCGGGGTGCTGGTCTTGACTTGGTCTTGGGCAGTGGTGGAGAAAGTACTCACAAAATGTACTTAAGTAAAAGTATAAATACACAGACAAAAATGTACTCAAGTAAAAGTAAAACTACCACATTAGCATTTGTACTTAAGAAAAAGTAAAAAAGTACTGGCTTTTAAAAATACTTAAGTATTAAAAGTAAAAGTGCTTGCTGAATGGATTACCTAATCGTTAATATCATTAAGTGTACCGATCATATTTAATTTTAATACATTAGAAAACAACCTGCTGAATACTATTAATCAATCATTAATCATTTTGTCTAGATTAATGTCAAGTTGTCAAAACAAAGACATTTTCAATCATGTCAACTTTGTATTAAAAGTGTCATGATTTACTGAATGACGCTTTATGACAACAGTCATAAATATTTATGAAGACTTATTCATGTCCATGACAGATGTTTATGACGGTGTCATGTAAGTCTTATTCACCTGCCTTCAAATAAAGTGTTACCGGCTGGGTTTATGTAGCATTTGAATTTTAACAAAATATTTATGCCTGTATTGCATAAAAATAATGGTAAACTTTCGGCATTTATTTTGAAGTATGTTGATTCTGTTTACAACTATGATTTTCATGTTCAAAAGCAATTTTTTATGTTCCATCTTACAGTAATAACTTAACAAAACTGTTTATTTGACTTCAAAGACTAGAGTCAAAATTGCTTTACATTTAATTTATACGTTGAAAATGTGTATAGTAAAATGCAATAAATTAGTTGTGATGAACAGAAGATAAACGGTAGCAAGCTCAAGAATATGTTTAGGTCTTAATATATAATAGTAAAGGTTAGTTATAAAGACTAGATGACATGTCAATTTATGGTCTTAAATTGCAAAATAAAGTCTGCAAATTGATTGTAGAATGGTTTCATTTTTACATCACTTTGCATGAGCTACTTTCAAACTAAATGATTTGTGTTCTACAACTACATTTCCTGTGGACTTAGAATTTAATTTTGTTTCAAAATTATGTTAAGAATATATTAAATACATTAACTTTAATATATTTTACACTATAATTAACATATGGTATAGAATACAGACTTCAATGGTTTGGAGGACAAAAGTATTTGGAAATGTCCAAGGTTTTTAAAAAAAGTTTGTGAATGCATCACAAATGACAGAGTAAAAAGAGAATTTCAGTTTTGGGTTAACAACATATTGGTAAATTTGACATAAAAACTGTTAAATTATGGAAAAAATTTTGATGGAAATTCTGAAAAAAATAAAAAATATAAAAAATACAGAAAATGTCCTAGTAATTCTCTGCCATGATATTTTCAGTGTTTTTTTACAGAATTTCCATCAGAAGTTTCCCGTAATTTAACAGTATTTTATTTCAAAGTTTTTCGTAAAAAAACAGGGAAATGTCCTGGTAATTTCTGCCAGTACACTTTCTCGTTTTTTATGGAATTTCAGCAGAATTTTTCCATAATTTAACAGTTTTTTCCCCCATAATTTAACATAAACAAACTGTTAAATTATGGCCCACCACCACTTCAGGTGACATTTCCCATATTCTCAAACTCAAAGCTTGACATGTATTGGGCAACGTGAGAGTTCGTCCACTAGTTTATGACTGACTACATAAACTAAAGCTGGATCATAGATAGTTTTAATAAGCGTATTTGTGAGCCTGCCTCTTTTTATTAAATTGAAATTAATTTTAGATTTTTGTATGACTTTTTCTCAGATTAACTTAAAAAACGAGTTGTTATTATTACAGGTTAGTTTTCTAAACAACAAAAATGTATCTGTTAGGGAAGCTCAAAAATGAAAAATTGGACTGATATTGATATCCGATAGTAACACTGCTGTTATGCCAGATTTACCAATACGTTATTTTGTCAGTTTTTTTTATATGATTACTCGATTAATCGTAAGAATAATCGATAGATTACGCGATTACTAAAATTTTTGTTTACAATAGCCCTAATTATATAAATAAAATAGCATTTATAGGTGGATCGGGGGGATTAATTCTCTCCTTCACCCCCCTCCTTCTACAGCCAGACCTCCTCCCCCTTCTTGCAATTCGCTGTCCGGCCGCCCCCCCCAGCACTCAATGGTACGCTAGACCGGCCCCACCCTCTTTGACCCCTCACATCTACCTCTACATTGAGGGGGGACTAGTGTACCTCTCATGGTACACTAGCCCCCCGAATGTCTCTGCTTCGCCCCCCTCTTTCTACATACAGCCAGACCTCCTCCCCCTTCATGCAATTCGCCGTCCGTCTGCCCCCCCCCAGCACTTAATGGTTCGCTAGACTGGCCCCACCCTCTTCGACCCCTCACATCTACCTCTACATTGAGGGGGGGCTAGTGTACCTTCATGGTACACTAACCCCCCAATGTCTCTCCTTCGCTCCCTCCTTCTACAGCCAAACCTCCTCCCCCTTCTTGCAATTTGCCGTCCATCTGCCCCAACAGCACTCAACGGTACGCTAGACCGGCCCCACCCTCTTTGACCCTTCACATCTATATCTACATTGAGGGGGGGCTAGAGTACCTCTCATGGTACACTAGCTCCCCGAATGTCTCTGCTTCGCCCCCCTCTTTCTACATACAGCCAGACCTCCTCCCCCTTCATGCAATTCGCCGTCCGTCTGCCCCCCCCCCCCCCCCCACCACTTAATGGTTCGCTAGACTGGCCCCACCCTCTTCGACCCCTCACATCTACCTCTACATTGATGGGGGGCTAGTGTACCTTCATGGTACACTAACCCCCCCAATGTCTCTCCTTCGCCCCCTCCTTCTACAGCCAAACCTCCTCCCCCTTCTTGCAATTTGCCGTTCATCCGCCCCCCAGCACTCAACAGTACGCTATACCGGCCCCACCCTCTTTGACCACTCACATCTACCTCTACATTGAGGGGGGGCTAGTGTGAGAGCAAGTCTACCCGTCTTGCTCTCACTGTAACAACGGATGACTAAAGGTTTCCGGTATTCTCAGATTGAAAACTTGCAAGCAATCTTTAAGGCCATAATCATCCGCTCTGGTAAGTTGCGAAGTTCTGCTGAGGAACAGTTTTGACACTTCTGACAAGGTGTCACTATGTTGGTGAGATTAGGCATAAGCATGAGGACTCAGAGGTCTGTCGTGAGTCGGAGACAGGTCCTGACTCAGACAGGTCATAACTCAGGCAGGTCCCGACTCTGAGGCAGGTCCCGACTCTGAGGCAGGTCCCGTCTCAGAGGCAGGTCCCGTCTCAGAGGCAGGTCCCGTCTCAGAGGCAGGTCCCGACTCTGAGGCAGGTCCCGACTCTGAGGCAGGTCCCGTCTCAGAGGCAGGTCCCGTCTCAGAGGCCGGTCCCGTCTCAGAGGCCGGTCCCGTCTCAGAGGCCGGTCCCGTCTCACAGGCCGGTCCCGTCTCAGAGGTCGGTCCCGTCTCAGAGGTAGGTCCCGTCTCAGAGGCAGGTCCCGTCTCAGAGGCAGGTCCCGACTCTGAGGCAGGTCCCGTCTCAGAGGCAGGTCCCGTCTCAGAGGCCGGTCCCGTCTCAGAGGTAGGTCCTGACGCTGAGGCGGGTCCTGACTCTGAGGCGGATCCTGACTCGGAGACGGGTCCAGGGACGGGTCCTGACTCGGGGACAGGTCCTGACTCGGAGACGGGTCCCATCTCAGAGGCAGGTCCCGTCTCAGAGGTCGGTCCCGTCTCAGAGTTCTGTCCTGACTCGGTGACAGGCCCTGACACTGAGGCTGGTCCTGACACTGAGGCTGGTCCTGACTCTGAGGTGGGTCCTGACACTGAGGCTGGTCCTGACGCTGAGGCGGGTCCTGACGCTGAGGCGGGTCCTAACACTGAGGCGGGTCCAGACTCTGAGGCGGATCCTGACTCTGAGACGGGGACGGGTCCTGACTCGGGGACGGGTCCTGACTCTGAGACGGGATCTGACTCGGAGACGGGTCCTAACTCTGAGGCGGGCCCTGACTCAGAGTTCGGCCCTGACTCCTCCAAGTCAGTACCAACCTCTGAGTTGACCAAATTTAGAGACCCAGCTAAGTGTGGACTAAACACAACATTTGATACACTCTTGGTGGGCTCTTGCCTCTCTTCTTCGTCTGGATTGTCTCCACAACCCGCAGCCTTTTTGATGAGGCCCCATGCCTTTTGAAGAAAGGTGTCTTTGAGATTGATTTTTCTCGGTCGTGCAAGGGTTCTTTTAAAGCATTCCACAACCTTGTAAATCACTATTGGGTTGTTGCTTTTGATCATTTTGAAGAGCAGTTCTCTAACTGCGTCTTCATTGCCCCAGAGAAGTTGCAGGATGTCTCGGCAGGCTTTTTTTTCCATTTTGTCATAAAAGACAAAATCTATATCCTTGACTTCTTTCCATATTTTTGGAGCAAGCTTTCTCTGGACCGGTTCGGTGTGCTTCCTTTTGTAATGCCCATAGGTAGATCTGTAACTGGACTTGTAAATCAATCTCCAAAGAATATTTTGAACCATAACTCTCCTTTCTTCTTCTGTTCCATGTCTGAATCCCATCCTGTTTGCGTCCCTCAAAAATTGTTCAGGGTCCATGGTTCCCTGAGTATAATCTTCACTCAGGCAGTTTTCATCTGCGTACAAGTCTTCAGTTGGAAAAAAAGTCTTTCGGATCTTTCTTTTGGTAGACGCTAACATTTTCTTTGGAGGAACAGGATTCTCCAAGTGCTTTTTGAATTTTTCCACGATGACTTGGTGTCCTTCTGGGTAATCCAGTAGTGCAATTAAATGCAGTCCACTGGCAAAGTGGAATGCATCTCTCGCAAGACTCTGGAAAATCCTTTCACCAAGCTCTTCTGAAATCTCCGAGAGTACTTTCACATTTATATCTCCAGTTTTTCTCAAAAGCAAGATCAAAATTTTGCTATGTTGTTCCTCAAAGACTTGTCGGACAAGATGCAGAGTTGGTCCATCTGCAGCCTTTTCAATCACTTCCCACAAAAGTTCACTGAGAAAGTTTCTCTTTTGTAATCTGGGCTTCTTTGACCAGGATGAACTTTGCTGGACAATGTCTTTTCACTTTCGTCCAAAAGAAACCTTAGGTTTCACATCCATTTCTCTCTGTGGGCTTTCGTCGTTCATCTTTATTGTGCTGAGCTAAAACGTCCAAATGAATCTCGAGTTGACTGACTTGTAAACTGATTTGTGGTAACTGATCAGAGAATTAACTGATCAGTTGGTGATGTCATGGACTCTATGACATCATAAAGTCATCCTCAGAAGGGCCTCATGACACATACATCATTTGAAGTAATGCTGATGACATCATTGTCAGCAGCATGGCAACTGTTGCTAAGGTAAAATAGCACGCAGTGAGCATGCGCTGTGAAAAAAAAACTTAATCTGTGGGCACTAGATGCATTATTCCCGCAAGTCTGAACTGGCAGTGATTTGCGCAGCTTAACAGGAGGGGCCAGGGAACCATTGGCCCCTCCACTTACCGCCCACCCATTTTTATTTGTTATTTGGGTTCCATCTCCTAACAGGCATAGAGCAAATGTCAGTGGAACCACAACATGACCAGGGCAGGTCTATCAGTCAAACAAACCTCTTGTGATGCCCACTGGTGTGTGAAAAAAAAGTGAAAAAAGGAGCATTTAAATGTTTATGGGGTTATAATAATAATAATAATAATAATAATAATAATAATATTTTACTTGTTAACAGGGGTTAAAGACGATGGGTGCAGTAACGGTGTTTCACCGGTATGTGGTGCATGGGAACTCTGAGCTGCTTTAAAAACAAAAACATACAATTTAAAACTAGATCCCACTGGTGTTGAAAGCCAAGTAAAATAGATGGGTTTTAAGATGAGTTATTAAAAGTCTAAACTATGTTACAGAGAGTAAACATAATAAAAACATGCTATATCTGAGGCATTGTTCATTAAAATGGCACATTTCTAATGTATTAAAATTAAATATGATCGGTTCACTTAATGATATTGTAATAGGGATAAGGTAATGCATTAAGCAAGTACTTTTACTTTTAATACTTAAGTATTTTTAAAAGCCAGTACATTTTTACTTTTACTTAAGTGCAAATGTTAATGTGGTACTTTTACTTGAGTAAATTTTTGTCTGTGTATTTGTACTTTTACTTAAGTACATTTTTTGAGTACTTTCTCCACCACTGGTCCAGGCGTGATCAAATTCACTAAAACACTTCTCGAATAACTTTTGTGAAAGATAAACACAGTGCTAAAATCCTCTCAGTGCAGGGTTAATAGACGTGTGAATAACCTGTCATGAACAAATGGTCCTGAGTGATAACGCATGCTTTTTGTTGTAATTACCTTCATTACTAATTTTCCAGGCAAGTATTTCTTTTACTATAATCAGCATGTTAATGTGGCTGCAATTCAAAATGAAGTAATGTAATTTGTGTCAGAAGAATTGATTGGGACGTTAATTATTATGTGTCATACCAAATACGGCATTTTAAATTGAGCCGTAATTATGAGTCGCTCCTAATAAACACATTTAATCACATGGGAAGCATTTTGGCACAGGCTTGTAAATGTGCAACATTATTTTGTTGCTTCAAAAGTGCTAAAAGGAATGTTTTTTTTTGTGTGTTTTGTTTTTTATTTGAACTTTTATTTGGTAAACATAACCACAGATGGGCATTTATAGTGCAAAATAATTTCTCATGTTATGTGACAACCAAAGGCTTCGATGTGTTCTACCAGGATTTCATGTGAAAGACCAACACAAAATGGTGCATAGTTGTGAAAGAAAAGGAAAAAGGGACATCATGTTAATGTTGTTTTACAAATGAAAGTCAGAATGTGTTGTATGTTGGTTTCCAGCCCACCGAGCCAATACTATTTAGAAACACCTCTCAGTACAATTAAAGCTCAAATTGTTTTTGGTTTGTCTCAGTCAGCTTTCCACATAAGAAACTTTTACCCCTTCTGCTTTGGAAAACTGTTCAAGTTCAGAAAGATTACAAGGAAAGATTCAGTGAAGATTATTTTTTAAAGTATTTTTGCTAATTTTGAATTAGAATTAGACTTAGCGGCCTAATCTACATTGATTTATTTGACAAATGGCAAACCAGTCACTGGACGAAAAGTGGGATTTTTGACCCTGTATTCTGACGCAAATGCAGCTAGTCAGCGACAGACATCGACAGCAATCGACAGTTGGCGGGACAGCGCAGTGTCGCCGGGCGCAGTGGAATGCTGTCGAATGCGGAATCCTACAAGGGGGGAAGTGCGGGTAGCTGTTAACAGCTTAACGACTCTACTTAGCATGTGAATAGCAACAGGAGACCCACGTGAATTGTCAGTCATTGGATGAAAAACAATGACATCACAATTCATTACTTACATGTGATTGGTTGGTAGATATCTCCCTATTGGACACACTAGACCTTTATAATTACAGGCCTGGTTAAGCCCCTCCCTAATAAATTATAAAAAAATAACCCAGAAATAAAAATACACCAAGCACAAGGCATAAGTTTATATTTTTAATTTTTGTCGAAAAAGAAATATGTACATACATGCATATAAAACATATCAACAAATAAAGAAACCACACATATATATAAAATAAAACACATCTACAAGAAACCACACACACACACACATATATATATATATATATATATATATATATATATATATATATATAAAACACATCTACAAATAAAGAAATCACACATAAAATAACATAAATAAATAAAAAAAACCTTCAGTTTAAAAAAATAAAAAAAATAGATTACAGCACAAAATGCTTGTCTACTTCTGGGCCGTGTGGTGGCGGCTTTCTTTCTGAGCATGATCCAACATACAAACACTTAAGACGCAACATGCTGTATTTAGGGTTAGCTTCAAGTCTCTCTTGTAGTTTGGAGCAGAGGTTGCCAAGCTCCTGGCTGCGGAAACTTGGTGGTCTCACAATCCAGCCCGATACACCCTCGAAGACGCCATCCTCTTCATCAGACATGAGGTCAATGGTGACACCTTCCCAAAAGGAAATCTCCTCTGCTGCCAGGACGCTCTCCCTCGCCTCCAGCAGCTGAAGACACAGAACAGACATTAAGTCATAAAGAATCTTTATGAAAACACATTGTTAAAACTATACTGACATTTTAAGTGTCTTGGTTTAGAAACATCAAATATGGGGAGGTGTAATCAATTTGTCATTGAAAACTGTGGCTATGTGGTAAAGTATCAACTCCTGCATATCATGTGAATAAACATGATATTTAACAAAACATTGATAAAAGTACTTAAGTGATTTGTCATTAACCATTGAGGCTAAATTAAAATTATTGCACACCATCTTGTCCCAAAATGTTACAGCTTCTTAAGAAAATTTAATGTTATTTTTCTTTTCACTGCTGATTGCATTCATACACACATATATACAAACATGCATGCAAAACTGATGCATTTGATGCAATTGTGACATCTCTAGTAATAAATCTTACCTGCTTCTTTCTTTAGCTACATCTGGATGACTGGCAGTAGGTCCTGGATGCAGCTGGAAACCATTTTTGTGCATTGTCAATACATAGCATAATTACATTATGTACATAAACAATGTCGAAGCATAAAATATCATCATTCTAAAATAGTAGATAGTCACACACAGTTGCATCTCTGTCCTCATCACGGACCTCAGAACGTTCCAGAAGAGTCTGATTGACACAAATATGACTCTTATTCTGTGGAGTCTGTGGAAATAAATGTAAAATTAAAAAAATATTGTAGCAAATATATCGCTTTCTCAAAAATACGTAAGTAAATAAGTTAAAATTATTCTCAACCAACCATTATACAGTCGGGAACCAACGCAGTGATTATACATACCGGCTTCATGACTTGGTCCTCAGATCCGTCCTCCGTCCGCCATTTTGTAGATCTTTACTGCGTTCCACACTCTGCCTTGCTGTACTGCGTTACAACAAAATAAATAAAATAACAGGAGGATCAGTTTTCCTTACAAATATGCAAGTCTTCACTATTCACTAAATGTGAAATCATAACTTACTGAATTTCTCTTCTTCCTGGTGGACTCCGTAAGAGCTCTTCGGCACCGTGGTCTGAGGTCTGGCTGGTACGGCTTGGCCATTTTTCAGGTCTGAAAAAAATCAAAGAAGATGAGAGTATTTTTAAGAGTTCAGAACATCAAATGTAATAGAGATCGCAATACAAAATCTCGCCCTACACTTGTTTCGGCATTAAGAAAACGACAAACCGCTTTCTGTAAGAAACAAACAAAGCAACTGGCCTCGCACCACGTGCTATTTATAAAAGCTTTCTTACTGTGAGTTCGGTCTTGTTGGACCGCCGCAGTGTCATCTGTTGTTTTCCGCCGGATCATTGCTTAATATCAAAACGATACTGAAAAGGTAACTCCGTGAAATAGAACTTTTTCCACCATTTCACACAACGCACGGGTATTTTTGTTCATGTTGGGTGTAGCATTTAGCACTTGTTACCACCAGTGCATATCTTTCTCTGGAGTTTAATGGCGGCTGCTTGACCGACTATGAAAGCGCATTACTGCCACCAACTGGACTGGAGTGTTAAATGAAAGTTGACAGAAAAAAATACATTCTAAAAGTAATTTTTTCAAAAGTTACGTGACAGTATATTTTATTTTTATTATAATTAATTGCCAAAATGTTTTAGCAATTAATTATATGTTTATTTACTCAATTCTACTTTGAGCTGTCTCCTTTTTAGTTTATGCAGAATATGATTCATAATCCGTGAGTTATATTTAATGCTTAACTAACAAAACTTAAAAAAAAAGAATACAAATGTTTATACTCTATCAGAAGGTATCACAAACTTTCAACCATGTTGTTCTTCAATTTAAACTTGAGAGTTAAGCAACTGAATACTGAAAAATCTGTAGTTTCTTAAGTTCTTTTTGTGATGTGGAATGACCACTACCACTCCAATATAGCATGACTCTGGGTCTTTAAAGCAATCAGTGAACATTAACATTAGTTTGAATATTATTCACAAAAATACTTTATGTACAATCTACCACTCTTGGAACATGGTTTTTATTATTGTATTTGATTAAGTTGTGCAATTCCTCCCATCACAAGATAAATCTTCAGATAGGAGGAATGTCAAAGTAAGATCACGTTTCACAAAAGTCTATTGTATGTAATCATGCATATTCTTCTTTTATATAATCAATTCAACCAAAACTATGTTTTTCAGTGCTCCTAATACACATGTAATATATATTTTAATGGATACTTCTTTATGGTGAACAGAAATTAAAAAGGATTAGCCACAAAATGAATAAGAGTCAAAAGGCGGTGCTCAACAGTTGATTTGCATTTGCATGGCACTCAGCAACTTCATTTAAATACGAAAACCTCTGCTAGGCACAAGGGGACAGGGGTGATAGGGGAACACAGACACACAGCATTTTTGACCATTTTTGGCAGTGTTTGACTCTGACTAAAACCTCTTGCCGAAAGCCCTCAATCTCCATGCGCACCGCAGAACAAGGTGTCAATAGCTGACGAAAATCCCATTTTTCGTCCTTTGAGTGTTCTTTTTACATTCAAAAAATATCTGCCAAAATAATCTTGCACACATAACATATTTCAGAGTTTTGTTCTTTCTTATTCCAGTAAACAACTCAAGATATATTTTTTTTCAAAGCACTGACTTGGCTTTTAGGCACCATCACAACCAGATTATTAAAGGATGCTTTTTCTTTATCCAAACCCTACAGAAATACAAGACACATAAAGACATTTGATATCTTAAATAAAGAACATATTTAAGAGAACATTTCTAAAAGGTTATGCAGCACAGGGGCTGAATAGACATTAAAAGACTCCAGCTGTCCAGACCTGCTGTATGTGTTTGGAGAAAAGCAACCAGGTTTAATGGCTTGTCTGGCATTTTCAAGTGTAGCAAAGGGCAGAAAAGTAAAAAAAAAAAAAAAAAAAAGTGAAAAAGAAACTCTTTTTCTTTTGCGTGTGCCACAGTGGTTGTTTATATCCTGTCTTAGGGATTTTTACATTTCCTCAGGAACTTGAACAACAAACAGATCATTTTCCTGTATGTATTTAAGTCTTTATACTTCACTTAGGTTGAACACATCTTGCGTATAACAATATCAGAATTGTCATCAAAAGTTTCTTCTTCATTCATTTCAGTTATAATCATATATATTGAGAAACATCTGGAACATCTGGAAGATTATTTTCAGCCCATCGAATATCAAATCTCCAGTTTAGGTTTTAAAATTAAAGTTGATTGAAAAAAAATATATATATATATATATATATATATATATATATATAATGGATTGAAAACAGTGCAATATTATGATGAAATATTGGGAAAAAATAGCTAACCAGGTCTGTTGATCAAATTGTGTTAGCAAGCCAGACAATTGACAGAAAGAATCATATTTCTTACTTTGTGTACTTTATACAAACAGTGTAAACAGTGGACAAACAGTGTATGCAAACAGTGTAAACAGTACAGTACAATTAAAGGAGAAGTATTTTAGTGTCAGTGTCAGACCACGCAACTCTTATTCTACCAGCCATAGCCTCAAATATCTGAATTGATGTGGTTTAATAAAATGACCAATCAAAGTTTAAGAATGTTCTATCTATTGGTATCTAACCTTTTCAACAATAAGCATTCACCTTCACTGGCAATTAGCTGGACAATTCGAAATACAATTTTAAAAAAAGCTGCAACTTCAGATCCAAGCACACAAAAGCAAAATATAAATCTGCTGTCCTTTAAAACCTACCAAACTTAAATCCAAGCAAAACTCTTAGCAGTACATTTGTGCATTGTGGTAAAATGTTTGCTGTGACCATTGATGACCTCTGTAAACTTAAGTTAATATCCTTAAACAGAAGACTAACCTTTAGATACTCAAACATAGCAGGCAAATAAAAATTGTGCCCAGATTATTTAGATTTTAAAGAAGATTGTAAAGGTGAGGGCTTGGAGCCATGGCTTTGATTAGGAAGAATAATTTTGTTCAGGAGGATTTTACTAACAAGGACCACGCCACAAAGATATAAATTTAGAGATTTATTGATGAAAGGATGAGAGATGAAAGGGGTGAGGGATGAAGGATGTAGAGATGAGGGATGGAGGGATGAAAGGATAAGGGTTGAAGGGATGAATGATCTTGATTTAATTATCTGGAAAGAATGATGGAGGACTTGGGAGGTGAAGACTCTGCGTGGGGGTTTGGTCTTCGGGAAACGGACTTTCGTATTTTCCCGAGCCCGCACAGGATCCCCCAGACAAAACTTGTAGCACAAATAAACCAAACATGGTTATTACTGAAGGAGAATGAAATTAAAGAGATAAAGGGATACCTCTCCTTGGGCTGCCACCTTATCGTGGTGGAGGGGTTTGAGTGTCCCAATGATCCTAGGAGCTATGCTGTCTGGGGCTCTATGCCCCTGGTAGGGTCACCCAAGGCAGACAGGTCCTAGGTGAGGAACCAGACAAAGTGCAGCCCGAAGACCCCTATGATGAATACAAACTTTGGACTGCGTTTTCCCTCGCCCGGACGCGGGTCACCGGGGCCCCACTCTGGAGCCAGGCCTGGAGGTGGGGCACGATGGCGAGCGCCGTGTGGCCGGGCTTTTACCCACGGAGCCCGGCCGGGCTCAGCCCGAAGAGGAGACGTGGGTCCCCCTTCCGATGGGCTCACCACCTGTCCGAGGGGCCAAAGGGGTCGGGTGCATTGTGGGCGGCAGCCAAGGGAGGGGACCTTGGCGGTCTGATCCTCGGCTGCAGAAGCTGGCTCTTGGGACGTGGAACGTCACCTCTCTGGTGGGGAAGGAGCCGGAGCTAGTGTGCGAGGCTCAGAGGTTCCGGCTAGAAATAGTCGGCCTCACCTCGACGCATGGCTCTGGTTCTGGAACCAGTCTCCTTGAGAGGGGCTGGACGTACTTCCACTCTGGAGTTGCCCACGGTGAGAGGCGCCGGGCTGGAGTGGCATACTTGTTGCCCCCCATTTGGGCGCCTGTACGTTGGGGTTCACCCCGGTGAACGAGAGGGTAGCCTCCCTCCGCCTACGGGTGGGGGGACAGGTTCTGACTGTTGTTTGTGCTTACGGGCCGAATGGCAGTTCAGATTACCCACCCTTCTTGGAGTCCTTAGAGGGGGTACTGGAGAGTGCCCCTCCTGGGGACTCCCTTGTTCTACTGGGAGACTTCAACGCTCACGTGGGCAATGACAGTGAGACCTAGAGAGGTGTGGTTGGGAGGAACGGCCCCCCCGATCTGAACCCAAGCGGTGTTCTGTTGTTGGACTTCTGTGCTCGTCACGGATTGTCCATCACGAACACCATGTTCAGGCATAAGGGCGTCCATATGTGCACTTGGCACCAGGACGCCCTAGGCCGCAGTTCGATGATTGAATTTGTCATCGGATTTGCGGCCGTATGTCTTGGACACTCGGGTGAAGAGAGGTGCGGAGCTGTCCACTGACCACTACCTGGTGGTGAGTTGGCTCCGGTGGTGGGGGAGGAAGCCGGTCAGACCTGGCAGGCCCAGACGTGTAGTGATGGTCTGCTGGGAACGTCTGGCGGAGTCCCCTGTGAGACGGAGCTTCAACTCTCATCTCCGGCAGAACTTCGAACACGTTCCGGGGGAAGTGGGGGACATTGAGTCTGAGTGGACCATGTTCCGTACCTCCATTGCCGAGGCGGCCTATCGGAGCTGCGGCCGCAAGGTTGTTGGTGCCTGTCGCGGCGGCAACCCTCGAACCCGTTGGTGGACACCTTCGGTGAGGGATGCTGTCAAGCTGAAGAAGGAGTCCTACCGGGCCTTTTTGGCCTGTGGGACTCCAGAAGCAGCTGATGGGTACCGGCGGGCGAAACGGCATGCGGCTCGGGTTGTCGCTGAGGCAAAAACTCGGGCGTGGGAGGAGTTTGGAGAGGCCATGGAGACAGACTTCCGTACGGCTTCGAGGCGATTCTGGTCCACCATCCGGCGTCTCAGGAGGGGGAAGCAGTGCAGCACCAACACTGTTTATAGTGGGGATGGTGCGCTGCTGACCTCAACTCGGGACGTTGTGGGCCGGTGGGCGGAATACTTCGAAGACCTCCTCAATCCCACCAACATGCCTTCTGTTGAGGAAGCTGAGCATGGGGACTCTGGCCTTGGCTCTCCAATCTCTGGGGACGAGGTCGCCGAGGTGGTCAAAAAGCTCCTCGGTGGCACGGCCCCGGGGGTGGATGAGATCCGCCCGGAGTTCCTTAAGGCTCTGGATGTTGCAGGGTTGTGTTGGCTAACGCAACTCTGCAATATCGCATGGACATCGGGGGCAGTTCCCCTGGACTGGCAGACTGGGGTGGTGGTCCCCCTGTTTAAAAAGGGGGACCGGAGGGTGTGCTCCAATTACAGGGGGATCACACTCTTAAGCCTCCCTGGTAAGGTCTATTCAGGGGTCCTGGAGAGGAGGGTCCGTCGGATAGTCGAACCTCGGATTCAGGAAGAGCAGTGTGGTTTTCGTCCTGGTCGTGGAACACTGGACCAGCTCTACACCCTCAGCGGGGTCCTGGAGGGTGCATGGGAGTTCGCCCAACCAGTCTACATGTGTTTTGTGGACTTGGAGAAGGCGTTCGACCGTGTCCCTCGGGGGGCCCTGTGGGGGGTACTCCGGGAGTATGGGGTACCGGGCCCTTTGATGCGGGCTGTCAGGTCCCTGTATGACCGGTGTCAGAGTCTGGTCCGCATTGCCGGCAGTAAGTCGGGCTCGTTTCCGGTGAGAGTTGGACTCCGCCAAGGCTGCCCTTTGTCACCGATTCTGTTCATTACTTTTATGGACAGAATTTCTAGGTGCAGCCGAGGTGTTGAGGGGATCCGTTTTGGTGGCCTTAGGATCGCATCTCTGCTTTTTGCGGATGATGTGGTCCTGTTGGCTTCATCGGAACGGGATCTGCAGCTCTCACTGGAGCGGTTCGCAGCCGAGTGTGAAGCGGCCGGGATGAGGCTCAGTGCCTCCAAATCCGAGGCCATGGTCTTGAGCCGGAAAAGGGTAGAGTGCCTTCTCCGGGTCAGGGGGGTCGTCCTGCCTCAAGTGGAGGAGTTTAAGTATCTGGGGATCTTGTTCACGAATGAGGGAAGAAGGGAGCGGGAGATCGACAGGCGGATTGGGGCAGCGTCTACTGTGAGGCGGGCACTGTACCGGTCCGTCGTGGTGAAGAGAGAGCTGAGCCAAAAAGCGAAGCTCTCGATTTACCGGTCGATCTACGTTCCCACCCTCATCTATGGTCATGAGCTTTGGGTCATGACCGAAAGAACGAGATCACGGGTACAAGCGGCCGAAATGGGTTTCCTCCGCAAGGTGGCTGGGCTCTCCCTTAGAGATAGGGTGAGAAGCTCGGTCATCCGGGAGGGACTCAGAGTAGAGCCGCTGCTCCTCCACGTCGAGAGGAGCCAGTTGAGGTGGCTCGGGCATCTGGTAAGGATGCCTCCTGGACGCCTCCCTGGTGAGGTGTTCCGGGCACGTCCCACCGGGAGGAGGCCTCGGGGAAGACCCAGGACACGCTGGAGGGATTACGTCTCTCGGCTGGCCTGGGAACGCCTTGGGATTCCCCCAGAGGAGCTGGAAGAAGTGGCTGGGGAGAGGGAAGTCTGGGCCTCCCTTCTGAAGCTGCTGCCCCCGCGACCCGACCCCGGATAAGCGGAAGAAAATGGATGGATGGATGGATGGATGGATGGATGGATGAGATAAAGGGTAAGGGGGGGATGGGGTTGACGAAACGTAACAGACTGAGATGAGTGGGTGAGCAGGGCATAAGTAGGCTGTTTGGAAAATTAGAGGTGTGGTTTGGGCATGGCCCAGCTCCCGAACTTAAGTTAACACATTAATTTTACGCCACAAAGATATACATTTAAATATTTATTGATGAAGGGATGACAGATGAAGGGAAGAGGAATGAGGGATGAAGGTATGAGGGGTAGAGGATGAAGGATGTAGGGATGGGGGATGTAGAGATGAGGGATGGAGGGATGAAGAATGAAGGGATGAGGGTTGAAGGGATGAATGATCTTGATTTGGTTATCTGGGGAGAAATATGGATGGATTGGGAGGTGAAGACTCTGCGTGGGGGTTTGGTCTTTGAGAAACGGATCTTCTTATTTTCCCGAACCCGCATAGGACCCCAAAAGAATCTGATTTAAATAGAACAGATGAGAGAACGAGCTTGTCATGAATCACTGAGATTATTGTGGATGCATGATCAGTACACCGGGGATAACCAGCAACTTAAAACTTGAATCGTCTCTTTGGAGATGAGGGTATAGGGGGATGAAGGTATGAGACGAAGGGATGCTGAAGAGGCGGCTCCTATCTGAAAGAGAATAGGTGGAATAAAGTTCGAGATGCTTGAACTTAACAGGATTAGACTGAGATGGCTGGATTTTAGGATTCTGAGAAGAAGTGTGGACCTCGAGGTGAAATGCTTGCTGAAACTCTGGTCTGAAAATAAAGACTGGCTCATAGGGGTGGAGGATGGAGTTAGGATGGAATCCGACTATGATAGGAGTCAGAAGAAACTTAACTTGTTGTCTGAGCTCCTGAAAGAGATTCCTTTCTCATGTAGAGAGCGTTGAAGGCGAGTGACGATCCGGGACTGGAAGCCTTGATGAGTTGAGACGCCTGCGGTGGAGCGCTGGAATGTGGATGTGTTGGTGTTGTTTGGCTGAGTGACTCCGGAAGAACAAGCCTGTTGTTTGATGCCTCTTGGCAGTCTACGGCCGTGAGAAAGGAATGTTGGAGGTGAAGGATGAACCTCGGACGGATGTTGAAATGACGCTAATGACGTGCGAGGCAGCTCAAATATCGAAGATGACAGAGCGCAGGCGTTTGTGACTTGGAGCTTGTCTAATTACTGGAAGAGGAGAATGTTTAACAGCAGATGAAGTATTGAAGATCATTGTCTGAATCAGAAGGGTAAAGCTGAATAGCCACGTCAAATTCCATGGTGAGCTGAATTTAAAGATTTGTAATTGTAGCAAGAGTCACGGGTCTGACGGTAGACAAAACATAACAGACTGAGATGAGTGGGTGAGCAGAGCATAAGTAGGCTGCCTGGAAAATTAGAGGTGTGGTTTGAGCATGGCCCAACTCCCAAACTTAAGTTAACACATTAACTCCATTGAAGCAAAAAAAATCAAATACAACTTTGACAGAATACTGAAGGAATCCATTAGAACTATAAAAATGTCTTGTGATAGTCAATTATTTAAACATTGTGAGTCTCCAGCTGTAGGTTTGTGGCTGCTTGGCCTGCTCATTAGAAAATATTTGAGCTTGGCAAATAGTTATACGGGTTCAACCTTAGCCTAACAAATCCAGTCCCAAAATCAACTGTGACAGAAAAGAAAAGAGCATTAATAGTTGGGAGAAAACTGGTATGTGATAATATGGTACTATTACACTGTAATGACAGCACATTTAGACCTAATTAAATATACTTTGAACAGCATTTTTATGTTTATATTTTCCTCAAGTTATTCTGACTGCAAGGTGCTTTGTTCAACACAGTGGCTTTGTTTTTTTTAGTTTCTTTGAAAGGTATTATGTGATAATTTGCTCCTTAGGAGATGCAATCAAATATGCTTTATTTACTTTCTCTGACTGAAGACAATGATATAAATGAAGGGGCTATCATTAAAAAAGGTTCTGTTTGTACCTAACCCAGTATGCACTGGTGCAGTGCCTTGTAATCTCCCATCCTGACTACTGCATAGCTGGACTAACTGGTCTCCCAGCTTGTGCTGTAGAACCTTTGCAGAAGGTCCAGAATGCAGCAGCAAATCTGGTCTTCAGTCAGTTTGAGAAGAGCACACGTCCCCTCGCTGAGCTCCACTGACTACTGACTAAAGTAATCCAGCAAAGTGCTTAATGACATGGCTTCTACCTACTTGAATGTTCTCTCAAAAGCTTGTGCCATGACTTGATCCCTCTGGTCATCAAGGGTTTGTTGCCTGACAGTGCCAACACCATGCTGTAGAAATCTCCAGGTGAATCCAAAGGCATTCCCAGACCAGCAGAGAGACATAGTCCCTCCAGCATGTCCTGTGTCTCTTCCGGGTGTGACCTGAACACCTGACCAGGGAGGCGTCCAGGAGGCATCTTAAATGAGGCCTGAGTCAACTCAACTCCTCTTGATGTGGAGTTAGCAGCAGCTCTACTCTGAGCTTCTCACCCTATCTATAAGGGAGAGGCAGACACTCTGATGACAAAAGTCACTTCAGCTGCTACTTCTAGCCATGATCTTGTTCTGTCGTGACCACAGATGAGGTAGGAATGTAGATTGATCATGAAATTGAGAGCTTCACCTGTTGACTGAGGTCTTTCTTCACCATGACAGACCAGTACAGATCGGTCACTGCAGATCCTGCACCAATCTGCCCACCAATCTGCCGCTCCATTTTTCCCTCATTCGCTTAGATACTTAAACTTCTCCACTTGAAGCATGACCTTTTCTCCGAGCCGGAGAAAGCACTCAAATCTTTTTGGTCTTGGATTTGGAGGCACTGGTGTAATATATTGATATATACTAAATATTGATGGAGGTTCTAGACAGGCTAATTCTGGAGTTAGCCTGACTCCATGGTAGTAACTACCAGGGCAGTAACTACCATGCCCTGATAGTTACATTAGTAACTACAACTGGCTGTCATTTTACTTTGACAACACTTAATTTTCTTTAACAAATCATATGCTGAGCAAACAGATGGCTCACATTGTTGGTGGCAAACTGTTTAAAGCCACACCTGTTAAAACGTAAAGAAGACTGTACAACAGCTGGATATACATTTCATTTCTAATTATACAACACATTTTTAGCTGTAGGATTAAATTTCCAGTGGAAGATTAGCAAAGCAGGTTCATGGAAACTGGATTGGTGGATGGATCAGTTTGACGTCTGATTTCAGAATTAGATTGACATTTGTTGCTGATACTAACAATGGATCATTGCTACTGATTTAACAGAGGTTTTCTTGCAGTACAGAGGCTGCCAGAAGAGTGCATCATTTTCAAATGGTAAAAATTTTAAGCTGTGTCAAATTTCAGAGAGGGCTTTACATTTGCTGCAAGCAAAAGAAAGTGTTGTCTATAAATCAGCCAAATACAAAAATAATTGTGGAAAACACAGAACCCTTCATCAGCACCAGAAACACCAGCAAGACTAAATGTGAGAATGGTAATCAGGGGGAAGCATGGAAATCAGAGTGTATTCACAACTGGTTGGTGCCATAATGAAATATGACAAATGATTTATGTCAGGCATTTGTTCTGCTACAAGAGGTAATTTGTTATAGTGAAAATGCAAAGACACTCCCCCTTTGTAATTGAATCACACAAAATAATGAGTATCCTGCTTGTTTGCAGGGACTGTTTGTCTTTGTTCTCTAATGTTTTGTTTTCTACTGAAAATGAATTATGCCATACATTACGCCAGCACATTTGATTAAAACTCAGTGATAATTTATGAAAATCGCAGCGAAATCTTTAAAGTTTTAACTGTGCCTGAAAAACTTTGTTGTTGAGATTTTGCCACTCCCTGACTTAATTTCTCAATTCATAATTTTGACTGCTTTTTTCTCCCAAAATAGTAAAGACTCCAGCAAAATTCCAACTCTGCAATTCATTAAAACTCGCAAAAGAAATAATGGAAAATTTTAAGTAGTATTGTAAGTTATTGCAGTATCTTACAACAATAAGTAACTTGTGCAGAATATACTCTGTTAATAATTTGACAGTCAAAATATTAAAACCAAAACCCTACAATATTTATCTTTAATGTCAACAACAAAATTGCTAACTGGTGACAATACTGACAAGTATTTGAAATGTTGGGAAGAAAAACCTTCAGTCTGAGTTTTTTTGTTTATCTGCAATAAGCTTTGCCGATGTAAGTACTCCAAAATTTTCCTCTTATCAGAGTTTTTAAATTGTAGTTTTGTCAAGAGAGCAGACATAGTATCTTATCTACAGGTATTCATTTTGAGAAAAAGAAAGACCAGTAGACTTATAAATTGTCACAGAGGAACTCAAGCCAAAAGAAATGGTTTTTAATTTTACTACAGTTTCAATATTAATCCAACGGTTAATTTATAAACTCTTGCACCAACATCCCATGTATAACTGTGATTATTATTGGGCTAACAGTATATGAAGGTGTTGATATAAAGTAGAATTTGTCAAATGAAGCCTGTAACATTCAAGCTCTTTAAATATTACATCACAAATCTGATCACTTCGCTCCAGATCGCTGGAGGTTCTAAAAGAAGAATCAGAGCCAGATATTTTAGTTCTCTTTTAGTTCTGGAGCCAGCTCCCAGTTTTAGTCCAACAGGTACTGTCCATTTTTAATACTGGGCTTAAAACTTTCCTTCTTGACAAAGTTAAACTGACTTAAGTCTGAGCTAACTCTGTGGGCTTATGATGTGTTCCATGTACTTCAAAAGTTGGGTCTTAGACCTCAACATGACATCACACCTGAGTTAACAGCATTCCAGTTAACATAGTCGAAGTCAGGATTCTAATATGGCGTTGTCATTGTTCATAGTATCTCTTAGGAAAGCTGTACTTTCAATAAGCAAAGACCACTTTTAATAAGTTCAGTACGAATTGCAGGCGCCATCTTTAAGGTTGATTTTAGACACACCCAGGTGAAAAAAAGTATGCTTTAGTATATTTCAAACATACTTAAATTTGTGAAAGTACACTTTAAGTATACTAAGTATTAAGTGTACTACCTATAAGCAGTGGTGGAGAAAGTACTCAAAAAATGTACTTAAGTAAAAGTACAAATACACAGACAAAAATTTACTCAAGTAAAAGTCAAAGTACCACATTAACATTTTACTTAAGTAAAAGTAAAAAAGTACTGGTTTTTAAAAATACTTAAGTATTAAAAGTAAAAGTATTTGCTGAATGCATTGCCTAATCACTAATATCATTAAGTGTACCGATCATATGATCATATGCCACAGATAAAGCATGTTTTTATTGCGTTTATTCTGTAACATAGTTTAGACTTAGATATATGATTCTATGCATCATAATTTCAGGGATGGAAACATCTCCTGTCCTAACATAACATGAACTTCACTTTTTTTTGCCACACATTTATTTTGAAAGAAATCCAACTGGCAGAGGAAGACATAGAACCAAGGAGCCATGTAGCAGAGTTGTAGTCTGGACCACTGAACCCAAGACCAAATCAAAACCAGCATCCCGTGCTACATGACAATAAAATTAAGTGCACCTATCAAAACTGCTTCTCAAATTGATCTGAAAGATTCACTTTCCCACCTAGATATTAAATACTTAGAGCTGAAATAAATTTAACCAGTGACAATTCAAACTCTTCTTCAATCTGTTTTGCTTTCATCTCTGTGCCACAATACACAGGTCTCCTGCCATCCCTAAAAAATAACGCCCTGTGCGGTTGCCCATATTGCCAATGTCAGAAATAATAATTGTCTGCACCATTAAACATAGCAATTAACAACGCTCAACTATGAACACTGTCCAAGGCCCAATAAGCAAGAAGTAACCAAGCAGGAGGAGCACAGGAGATGAAAACAAAGAGCAATGAGCATGCTCTGCGTTCCTACGTTCTTGTTTTATTTATTCACCAATTAAATATAAAAATATTTTAATGAAATAAAATAGCTACTGCAGTGTACCCAGAGCATTACAAGAACAAAGAACGGCTCTCACTGAGGCTTCAGCACTATAGGACTTGGTCAAGATCCGTCCAGAAGAATCGGATCGTCCATGAATGTCATATTACAATATTGCACTTTGGTCACAGCGTTGTCCCCTATCTGCGACATGTCAGTCATCACAGATGCAACATGTGTCTCAGTCAATACAGCTAGCTTTGCTAGCATCACGTCCACGGAGCTTACCTTTCTTTAAGCTTTCCTTCCAAGTGATGTTAAAAATTGGACGAAGTCCCCACCATCTGTGAAAGCAAAGCGCTGCTGATTTTACATGTCGCCATATCTTATGATATATGCACCGCTTCCGTACTATTATATTACTGACGCTCAGAGGAAACCACTGCGCATGTCTTGGAGCTCCGCATGCGAGTAAAGGGGGAGCCGATGGGTGACAACAGACACTAAGTCACGTTATTGCTCGGATTTTACGGCGCCACCTTAAGTCCCTGAACTTCACATTTTAACGGAAAAAAAAAACACACAACGCGACTTGGATGTAACGAGTAACGCGACAGTTTTGTAGAAATGTAGTGAAGTAGAAAGTACAGATACTAACTGTAAAATGTAGTGGAGTAAAAGTAGAAAGTATCCATTATTAAATCTACTTAAGTAAAGTACAGATACACGAAAATTGTACTTAAGTACAGTCACGACGTACTTGTACTTCGTTACTTCCCACCACTGCCTATAAGTATATTTGAAGTATACTAAAAGTATACTTGTACCAATTTCGAAATTAGAACTTTAAACACACTTAAACATAATTGTACCAAAATACACTTTTAATATATAAAATAAAAGTATACTTTAAGTGAATAAAATATATATTTGCCCAAGTGTAAATATACACTTTCTCAAGTATATTTAAAATATATTTTGTGTATATTTAAAAATATATGCTCAAAATATATATTTTTTAAATTCACTTAACACTACTTTAGATTATTAATTTCATCTCAGTTTTAAATTACATCTCAGTGTAAATTTTAGGCTAATAAAGTATGCCTTAATTTTCTTTATTTAACCAGGTGAACCCCATTGAGATCCAGATCTCATTTTCAAGAGGGACCTGGGCAGAAGTCTGCAACACACAGCAACCTGATTACAAAATAAAACTAATTGATACATTTGCAGAACTATGTCTTTTAGGCACCTTTAAAGTGTGTTTAATGTAATATGTAGGCATACTTTCTAAGTACCTAAAAAGTATGAATTTTTAAGTGCCTTAATAATCTTTTACTATTTATTAAAATTGCATACAATAAAAAAAATTATAATCATGATGTAATTTTTAAGAAAATACCTAATCCATTTTCAGATGTGTGATGTAAAACCTTATAATCAACGGCATTAGCTCCAGTTCACACTCCAGACCAGATGGTGGCGGTATTGCACATTTTCATTTATTTAAAAAACGCCACAAAGAGAAGAAAAAACTTGAACGAAGGGAAGATAACAGACGCTGTTCAAATTTGCCATTTTCACTCGCACAATATTGCCTTAAAAGTAGAGAGGGTCTTGACAATAGTTACTAATTTTGGTAAATTCAAGCTGGTGACGTCCTAGTCCGAGTTAGACGACATCACAACTGGACAACAACCGATGGAAATGAAATGTGTGTCACAAAAGGAGCCCGGCGGGACGAAGGCTGCTAAGTGTTGCTAGCTGGTGGTAAGTTTGCTTATCAATTATCTTCATTTAATTATAAACAGTGCAGGAAAGATATATAACTTACGTTGGTTTCATAAATAATTATTTCATCAATTTTATTGTGACTTCTATGATTATTGCAATAGGAATCATTCAGCTTCATGTTATAACTGCATGGAGGCTGTTTGCTGCAACTTATACTTTAATTCACAAACTTAACTTGGTTTTGATTAAGCTCCATAAGACAGAGAGACTTTGATATTGTGAGGTTGTTGTTCTAACTCGTTCATCAATGATTTTATCTTCAACATAAACCTAAAGACTTTTCTGTCTCAGAAGAAGCTCTGACTCCACCAGATCACCAACCAGCTCTGAAGATGAACCTCCACATTGTCTTCATGATGTAAGTTTGTTTTTTCAATGAGGAGCTAGCTACATTTTCAACATGAAAAACTGCTGTGTTACCAACACTAAGTGCTTAATAAACATGATTTGATTTAAAGGTAACTGGAAAGATTTGTTCTCCTTGTTAATCTAACATTTATCTTTTTTTTTATTTGTTGTTGACTTTCAGGGCCCTGTGATGGACTGGTGACCTGTCCAGGGTGAACCCTGCCTCTCATCTGATGGCTGCTGGAGATGGGCACCACCAGCCCCCCTCACCACCCTGCAAGGATCAGTGTGTTCAGATCATGGATGGAAAGATTTTAAGGTAGTTTGTCTCCTTAAGTCCACACTTCAAACAGCTTCATAGTTAATGCCAACATCAACTGATTCTATGACATTGTTGACTATTTTTTTCTGCTTCTAACATAAACAGGCAAAGAAAACACCCAGAAATGTTTTTCCACTCCAGGCATCTGGTCCCAATCATCATCAGCTCTTATGATGTTACATACACAGCGAGTACAAAATGTCTTAAAATTGTAAGTATTATTTTTTTATTTGCCATTTTTCTGTCTTCTTTAAAATACAAATACTTTCTCTGTTTAATTGCTTTATTGTTCTTTTTTGTAGGATTCTGTAAGGTGCAGTGAACGGGAATGTTCTGTCGTTGATTCTCACTTTCATGTTTTATTGTCACACTTAAATTTCCACGTTCATATGTTCACTTTTGATGTGTAAACTGATAATTTATGTAAAGTTCATTAAGTTGTGAGTAAAATTGGACAATTTTAAAATTTTGTTAATAAAACAAAATATTTGAATTATCTTGGGCATCTTGTGTAATTAATCTTCCTTTGTAATTGTAGCCTAAAACAATGTAAGTAGTGTAGTGTAGTTATGCATGTCATGTACAAAATAGGAAAGTAGGGCGACGAATTATGAGTAATTAAAATTGTAGTTAGGGTGAGAAGCTCGGTCATCCGGGAGGGACTCAGAGTAGAGCCGCTGCTCCTTCAGGTGGCTCGGGCATCTGGTAAGGATGCCTCCTGGACGCCTCCCTGGTGAGGTGTTCCGGGCACATCCCACCGGGAGGAGGCCTCGGGGAAGACCCAGGACACGCTGGAGGGACTATGTCTCTCGGCTGGCCTGGGAACGCTTTGAGATTCCCCCGGAGGAGCTGGAAGAAGTGGCTGGGGAGAGGGAAGTCTGGGCCTCCCTTCTGAAGCTGCTGCCCCCGCGACCCGACCCCGGATAAGCGGAAGAAAATGGATGGATGGATGGATGGATGGATAAAATTTTAGTTTATTATCAATAGCAGGAAATAAAAAATAAAAATTAAGTGTAATTTAAATACATTACTAATATATCAATAGTATATTTAAAATATATTTGAAGTATGTTCAATAAATATTTTTAATATAATTCTATGACAGAATTATTACACTCAAAATATAATAATTATATCAAAATATAATATGGTGAGTTGCAAAATGAATAAAATAGTGAATGAATAAAAGTAAATAAGAACAGGTAGTAACATTAAGACATTAGGGAAAATTAACTGTTGCACAAACTGAAACCTACTGGAGTCTGTTTCTTCTAGCAACTTTAATCACACATAAACACAAGTAGATCTACTGTATATTTGAACTGAAGAAATACTTCAAATGATCAGGTACATGATGATATATAAAATGGACACTTCATCACCAACTATTATCTTCATTAGACAAAAGTAAATTGTGAGGTCTAGACAATTGAGGATCATTTGGCAGCAGTATTTGTTGAGATGTAGAGCTGGGCCTTCTCCAGGATGGAAAATGTTTTTTCCGGGTTTCAGTAGAAGATTCTGAGTCATGCTGGGTACAGGACACTAAACCACATGCCTTCTATCCCACACGGCGGCATCCCGACTTCTGCATGCAGAGACATTGTTATTTTGCTTCTGTGGTGAAGTCTTGGAACACATCCTATGGTTTTCAGGTCAGTATGAATCCAGGTCTGTATGGTGACAGACAAGTCACCATAATCAGTCGTTTTCACAAGCAAGAAGCAGAATATTTGCAGACTTGAAATATATGTGATGTATGTTGAAGGCTCCTGCTAATAGGAGGAATGATCCTCACAATATATGAAAGCAGCAACTGCATCCACAAACTGTTTTATATATTTCTCTAAGAGTGCAATCTCATCTGTGCAAGTTGGTAAGCAGTTCTCTATTCCTCTCAGAATAACTTCTGATATAAATGACAGCGGACCTTTCAGCCCACATCTGGCTGCTCAGGTATTGGAGCTGGTAGCTGTCATTTTCTTTTTCCAATATGGCTTTAAGAGATAACTTCTAAATCTTTGTCCAGAAATGATAAAAATTATTTGAAAGAATCACACCTGAAACTCAATCATCCTAGAGTCTTGCCCCTTTTCCACAGGCTCTACTGCAACTCCGCTGTCCCCTGAAGTGATTGTGTTTCCAAAAGTTTTGGGCATGTGTTCTGACTTTCTTTCATTGGAATAAAAATGCATTTGAAGTAATTTGTTCAGATGTTATACAATGCTCTGCGTCAAAACTACTCCATAATCCACTCAACAGCATAATAGCATAATTTATTTTTTGTTTTTTGCAAATTGATGTGTGTGTTTAATATAGACAAATCATTATGGATGGTCAGTGTGGGAGACTTTCATAAACAGTCAAGTAAAATATAATATACCAGCATAGGTGTTGCATAAAAGTTTTAAAAATGAGGGTCGTACATAATTAATATGTTGGTAGTAGTTTACAAAAAATATTTTAATTCAATGCTCTTTTCTTTTCCAAACACGGTTTGCACACAATATCACAGTTCTGTTGATCATGGCAACATTAAAATTGGACAACAAACAGCCTTACAGAAGCAGTTGTCAGTGTGTAACCAGTTCACCAGAATTGGATTAGACAGAGAGAACTCCTCAGTGTATTGCTAAGAGATACTATCAGCATTCAGCTGCTGAACAAAATCACTCTCCAAGCTCCACAGTGATTACTTTAATGCTATCAAAGCCCTGCTCTTTTTCAGGACTGTCTTAATTAGTACAACTTTAATTAAGGCCCGATTCCTCCAGCGCCGGCTTTGCTGCTCAGTGCAGTGTGGTCCATTGTACATTTCAAAACGGAGCTACTGGCAGTGGGAGACCCCTGCAGAGGATGTGCTGACTGCCTGTTGGGAGTGATTACATTCACTCCTGATTGGCCATGTGTGTGGCAGCCTCTGTCATGTTTTGGTTAGACAATTGTACTCAAGTAAAGACTGGTTGTCAGCATCCGTGTAAGGCCTGATGATCGTGTATCTGCTGGAGGCAGAAAATAAATCTCATTAAAAGTGACACAAGGATTACTAAAACTTTTTTTAACATACATTGTGATGCCAAATGTTGCCTGTCTCTACTATCTCAGCTTTTGGGGTGAATAATTATTGTAGTCTGTAAATGTGTTGCTGATGAAGATAAGAGAACTGCTCATTGTAGAGCATTAATGGTTACCAGATTTCAGACAAATTCCTCTCAGACTTGTTCTAGTTCTAACTTTAATGTCTCTGACAGAAACTGCTGAGTTTGTTGGGGCCATTAGAGCAGAGGACGCAGACACTGGAGGTCCAGATGCTGTCTGCAGGGCACAGTGATTGGAGAGCGAACCACAGTGTGTTCTTCAGGTGATGGAAGTGGTTTTATGTCTTTACACTAAAGTGATGCTGAGACTGCCTGACCAAGACATGAGATAGATTGAAGCTCTCTCTGTCTGTAGTGCTCCAAGCATTTCATACTTTACAGGAGCGATTAATGGACTCAGGGTTAGAAGCTGCGTCAGAAGCCAAACAATTTTTGCATTTGGGATGCGTGTGTTGGTGGAAGGGGGTTATTCCTCACCACTGCAGGTACAGGTCCAGTGGTGAGGACCTGTACCTGCAGGTCCTCACCACCTGCAGGTGAGGGTGGGACTTTCTGCCTTGTGGCCCCTTTTTCCAACTGCTGTTGACTTATTGCAGGCTGCCTGGTAATTAGGCTGGGTAATAGCCTGCTGTGAGCGTCCGGGGTGCAATCACAGCCAGGTACTGTGATGTATCACATCATACAGAGATGCCAAATGCAGGGGCTCCAGTCAGGGTCTGTGAGAACAGGGAGTCAAGGTGTGACCGGCCCAGAGGTGGAAGAGTGAATTTAATGAAAAGGTGAGTGAGTAGTGTGCATTGTCATCTCATGTATCACTACTAAGATCTGCCACACATATTGTTTTAATAATTGTTTACAAGTAGAGAAATTAGCTCTGATATGTATGGTAAACATGATTTAGTCTGTATTAAAAACTAGGAGCTCAGTTTGACTTAATTAATTAGGGTGACTTAATTAGCTGTGAGTCAGAGGATGAACAAAATGATTCAAAATATAGACACAAGCACTATGATTCTGCTTGGAGAATTCATGTGAATTAAATTTTAATTAACCGTTTTCTGTTGAGCACAAAAACTCATTAACAACCTGGCAAGTCTGCCTGTTTTGTGCTTTGTGATTTCAGGACATTCTCGTGGCAACAGTTATTTGCTAACTACTTCATAATTGTGAAGTTTGTGTCTCAATCGAGAAAGACATACAATTAAAAAACACTTCATGATTGGACAAAAACCTGATTGTTTTCAGCAGCAGTCAGCAAATTGCTATTTGCATTGTTTAATGTATTTGTCCCATCAAAGAGAATAGAAGCTTTTTCTCAAACAATACATATGAGGTTAATAAAAAGTGATTAGGTTTTCAAGTACATGCAGCTGAAAAAAATAAGTATTAAACATGTCAATGTATTTCTACTGAAATGAAATTCACACAAGACATTGTATGAATGCAAAGAAATCAGAGCTAATTTGTTTGTACATGATGTTAAACGTGATGGAATCACATATGAAATAAGTATTGAACATGTAGGATAGGAGTAAGACCTAGAAAAGCAAAGAAATTACCTGACATCTGTCAGTATTTAGATAGCATTCGTACCTCATAAGAACTTCCTACATATGTCCAAATCCATATTAACTGATGGTCTATTAAAACATTTCTCATCACTAAAGTATTATTTAAAGTTATGAAATCAGAACAGCCTACTCAAAATGGCTTCACTGTTGAAAATATACCAATGGAAATGGTTACAGCTGCACTTCTAAATATTCTGACTGTTCCAGGCAGCACAGTTGGTGCTGTAATCAACATGTGGAAAATGCTTCACTACAAACTATTATATGGTGCATTTCACAAATTTCTGACAGAGGAATAAAAAAAAAAACACAGACGAAGAGCAGTCAGAGATTGAGAAAGCCCTGGCTGAATCAGGTATTGTTTTTCCCTAGAGAACAATACATTGTGCTCTGTATGCATTAACTGTTCGAGACTCCATTGGTGAAGAATATTCACATAGAAGTGTGTTTAAAGTATGCTGTATTATATTTGGACAAACCAGTTTAATGCTGGGAGAATATATTCTGATCAGAGGAGGCCAAAGCTGAAATCTTTGGGTTCTCGGTCTATGTGGATGAATGGTCCACATGGGTCCTGCTCTTTCCAACATTCCGAATTCAGCCCGTTGTCACAACAACCCTAACCCTCCATACAGCCTTTAACAATGTTTTTTACCAATGGTGCAATGAAAAGTAGTTTACATGAGCTCAGCAGATGTGCAGTTCCACCCAGTGTTTGCTAATTGCTGCTGCCACTAGTCTGAAGGAGCTGTGGGGGAGGAGCTCTGAGGAAATAGGCTTTTAAACAGGCATTTAGGCACCCATGAATGGTTGCCATGGGAGATTCAAGGATTTCTCAAACATGCATGAAATTATCAAAACACACAGGTATGTTTTTGAGGGAATAACATTACAATAAATAAAGCTTAAAATATTGTATTTTACATAACCTCCACCCCTTTTAAAGAAAGACAAAGACTGAATTTATGTCTATAAACATGATTATGTCTGCACATATCTAAGCACACCTTAGATGTTTGTTTTTGAATAAGACAATGAGAGCCTGAATAAAACCACATAAATATTTAGTAGTACTAAATGGAGCACAGTATGAAGATAACTCATGATGTGGACTGATCTGAATTAGAACCATGCAGTATGGAACTTAACATGACCTTAATACTTGAACTCGCTCCCCTTGTGGGATTAAATGAAGCGCTCATCAGTTGCCTGACAGCCTGGTACTAATGGCTAATTGGTTTACTGTCAGTTTCAGGTCACAATAATTGACCACACACCAAGTCATTCTCAAAAAACAGCGACTTCTGGCTTCATTAGTTCTCCCTTTGAAGAAGGCAGAGGACAACTTTCCTGACCCTCAGAGAATTGGCTGCTTGATTCCTACAAATTGATGTTTGGCTTGCAGTGTGTTTTACGTTCCCTACCAACACTCTGCACTTTGATCATTTTTCAAAGCCATAGGGCTACGCAGAGACATGAGTCAAGGCTTTTACACAGCCTCTGTGATTTGGATAAGCGTTGGAACACTCAGAGAGTCTACCTGTTCACTGCAGGAGTGTTACACTGATCAGAGCGCAAAGGCACGGGGGCATGACATGCTTTGCACTAGTAGGCTAGAATCTAGCTGTGAACACTGCTGTTTTATGTAGCCATTAGAACTGTGGACTTTCACTTTAGAAAAAAAGTAAACTCAAGCTAATCTCAAATTAGTCAGAACATCTGTACTGTTGCTTTGCAACCATAGAGCTTCTGATTAACACTTTTTCTTCTGGCTCTAGAAGGTCAGTACTTAGTTTAAACCAACAGAACAATGATGTCAGAAGAAACCCCCTGTTCTACATAGGGCCATATGGCAGCTGAGTCACAGCCCAGATTTAACCAACAAGAGGCTAGATGGGCTCAACAACCACAGACATACACAAACAACAAACAGCATCATAGAATTACTAGTTGACCAACACGCATGTTTTAGATGGTGGGAGGAAGCTGGAGTTCCAAAGCAGGAATGTATTGTACCTGGAGAACATCCTTTATCATGCCCCCATCCTCATCCTCACCCAACAATAATCTGTACTGTGTACCTGACCTCTTCTTGCTCTCATTGTGTGTCATAAAAGGGTTAGTGGTGGTGAGGAGAGACGCAGGTAGACCCAGGATGTAGATGAAATTATGAATTTAATGTAGAAGCTCACACAGTCCAATACAGGCGGCACAGCAGAGTTAGCACACAGCTAAATACCGGTAGCAACTGACGACAGTGATGGGCTATCTGAATCCAGGCTTCGAGGCTTGTACCGAGTAAAAAGGGGACGTGTCCGATGAAGCCCCGCTTCGAGGCTTGTGTCCATAGACATAATATAAGAGTAGAAGCCTCATGAACCGCTCTCGCCTATTGTCGCTGACGAGATTTAGGGCGGCCATCTTGGAGCAGTACTCCACTCCGCTCAGTTTATGTGTTTAGCAGCACAATGACGTATCAGTGCATTTAATTGATCATAACACACTTTTTTGTTACTGGAAACCATATTGAAACATCTATCAAAGCTACATTTATAAACAATTGTATTTTTTAAGTATGTTTTTAATACATAGTTCAGCATATTTCAATATTCTTAGTGCCAATAACAATAGAATAGGAATGGAATATTCTGATATTGGTGTATGATGAGCATATTACAAAGCCCACAGCCCTTCATAATTTATTTAATAATTAATTTAGTAAGATCAATACATATTTATATAACTATACAAACACAAATAATGGTTAATAATGACAAATAAATAATGATTAATACTTAATAAAATATATTGGATACATGTTGATATGTATGGTTGTATATACTATATACATCCATACATATTTAGGATGTATATAATACTATATACATATATATTTAGATATATATCTATGTTTTCCAGCCGACGAGTTCTAGCTTCAGAGTGATTCCGCACCTGAGATTGAGTCCAAAATCCGATCCGAGATTCATCTGTGCTGCAGTGAATCTTTATAGATATCTCCCATTTCTTCCTCATATCGTGTCTTTATAAAACCTTCAAAACAAAAAACGGAAAATTTGGGAGCTATCTTACTTTTGACAGAGTGAGAAAATTACACATAAATAATAGTCTTTACCACCTGTGTAAACTTTGCTGGTGAATGTTATAACACATAATATAAGTTGTATGTTACATTGTTTCATTTCTAATACAGGCTCTTGTGTCAGATAATCTAAGTCAATGTTAAGAGAATAATTAATTTTTTTACATTTACGGAATCTCAATTATCCTTTATAGCGGGGCTGAACCTGGTATTACACTAAGCACTGTAGTGAAGATTAGCTGGTATCTCGCTGGTGGACATAAATACAGTAAAGTAATATTCCACTCACAGAATATACACAATAATATGTCCATCTTACTTGTGAAATGTTGTCTGTGGAGCCCTCACATCAATAGTCCATCGATCAGAACAACAATATCCCTCAGTGCTGAGGCATCTTCTGCTGTTTTGATTGAGCAAAGTAGGAGGGAGTACCGCTCCAAGATGGCCGCCGTATATCCTGCGCTGGAGCAGCCAATGCGGGGTCTACTCCTTATATTATGTCTATGCTTGTGTCAGGTTGCTGAAAACCACGTGACTGGCAACAAACGAGGCCTCGCATTGCCTGGGTTACGTGACTGCTTCATTTTGCATGTCGGTTTTCAAAATAAAAGAGAGATGAGCCGTGCTGCATCATGGGTTGTTGTCCTTTTGGTCTCGCATCAGAGGAGAATATTTGTCTTCAGTGGCCTAAATAAAATGAACATTGACCAATATATTTGATGTGTATTGATGATGGCAATCATCAAAATGTAATGTTTGTTACTGCTTTTCTCAATTTTAGATTATGTTGTTTTTTTATGACTTTATATGTTTGTGATTTTATGATGTAAATCTCTTTGAAATGCATTGTTGCTGAAAAGTGCTACACAAGTAAACTTGACTAATTGTCTGAAATGGAGCCAGCAAGAGAAAAATCTCTGACATCTGGGAATACTTTGAGATTATCCTCACAATAAAATTCTTCTTAGATAATAAATAACCCTCCATCTCCCAATTTCTCACCTTCTGCAAAGTTCCACTATTATTTGTAGTCTGATTAGCAAAGATATATCACAGCAGAAACAGATTTAATGCTGTTGCAGAACTAAAATTCAACATCTGGCCTAGCGGTTCTCAACGTGGGCGGTACCGCCCCCCAGGGGGCGTTCATAGGACGGCAGGGGGCGCTGGTGGACATTTTTACAAAAGGGGGCGCTGGGATGCCTTTATATAACTTTTGGTCGAAGGTAAACTTTACACCTTAAATGCACAACAATGCCAGTTTAGACATTGAGCAACTTGGTAAAACTGTATTGTGTAACATTAAATCATGCTTGGCTGCAACTGTATCGATGGCAGCTCTTCTTCTATTCAGTGTTTGTTAGCTTCTGTTAGCTTCTTGGCGCAGCTCCGTTCTCCTGCTACTGGTAGCTAAAATCACGATACCCTCACTTTGTATCTCTGAAAAATGAACCCATTTAAATAAAGAAATCCCTCCATGGGTGATTCCACGATAGAGAGCGTTCATTTTATAGCGTCAACACCGGTGCTGTAAGTGGTCCGATATGAAACGGGGGTGATAGAACAACACAGCACTTTTAAATTTCAATAATCAGAATGCAGAAATTGTTTCCGTTGTTTTAAAAGGTTTATGTCGGTCTGCCTTTTCCCCATCGATACGCTTCCCGACCGCCCTGCATCTTAGGGGGTAAAAAAAAAAAGACGTTCACATTGTGCAAAACTCTGAAACAGGAGAAGCGGGACATAAAACGGAGCGACGAACTAGATGTGAATTATGGCATAAAAACAGAGAATCCGAAGCTGAACAGTGAAAAAAATCAACACATGATGTGAAACACATGATGATTAGGCGGCGCAGCAGGTGATGAGTGAAGATTACTGAGCGTCAATGAATGATCAAATAAATCTAGCAACAGGAAAGAAACTAAAGTGGGCATAGCAATAAACCAAGAGAGGATAATATTAATCAAAGGAAACTAAATGGAAATGAATGAAGAACAAAATTCAAGAATAAACCCATTCATCCATAATTTTTCTTAACCCCTTATCCCTTAGTGGGGTCGGGAGGGTTGCTGGTGCCTATCTCCAGCTAACGTTCCGGGCGAGAGCAAGAATAAACCAAGAAACTAAAGTAAATACAGAGGAATAAACTGGTATGGCAAGACCTTTCGAGCAATAATTAATACAGAGGACTTTATGGCAAGAATAAACAGGCACTATTTCCAGATAAAAGGTAAAATAATATTGTTGAAATGTCATGGGTTTGTTGAGACCATATCTAGTACTGAGAATAAATATATATTACAGACCATAACAGTAAAGAACTTATCACTTATGTTTTTAATTAGATTTGATATATTTATTTCTTCAATATTATTTTTCATGTCAGTGTTAATGTCATGAGGCTGATGACTCCATGACACTTTCAATTTGACTCATTAGGATTTGATTAAGAACCAGATTTGTTCTTTGTCATCTCTGTCCAGTAAAACTATTAATCTATAAATCAATAGACAGGTATATATAAATGTAACCAGGTGAAAAATGGGCACATGTCAAATGTATTTTGTAAACCATGTTTTGCTTTTATTTCACCAACTGGTTGTAATTCTTGTTTTTGTTAGCATGTGGTGCTGTTGCTACAGAGAGGTCTAAAATTACCGGAAGTAGAAAAAACCTCTTGTTGATGTACTGTGACACTAACTGGTAAAACGGAAGAGAAGGACATTTTTTGATCTGAGACCTGGTGGAGAAGACGACTCTATGGCCACATGAGAGAAGAATCCAAGTGTTTGGTAATTAATGTTGGAACTGAATTATATTCCATGGACAAAGCTACAGAGATGATGCTAATGTCATGTTTTTTTTGTTTGTCCTCTTCTAGAGGTGCCACTGCCGTTTGTTTAGCCGTTATATGCTGTTAGATTTCAGCGCTGCGTTCTACTCTGTTGAGTGCTAACCGCATCGTTAGCCCGCCATTTTACCGAAGCTAAGGCTTTCTACTGTTCGAAATACGGGACATTTATTTCTCCATATATTGAATTTCAATCTTTTTATTTTGTTTCAACTCAGAGGGAACATTGTCTTTTTGAGAATAAAGAACCCCTTCTATGTGAAGCTCCGTGTGCTGTATTAATCCCGGCTTCATAAAGATATAATCCATGTTTCTGCCTCATATTTGTATGGCATTAAAAGGATCTGGAACTTTTGTTTTTCCACTGAAAGCTCTGGTTTGCACAATAAATGCCATGTGGGTGAAGTTTTATGGATGATACTCTGATGTCCCATTCTCCTGAAGGCAGCACAGAGCTGCGCCACCAGAAACTGCCAAACACTGAAGAGAAGAAGAGCTATGATTAATGTAGTTACAGTTCTATCCATGTTTTAATGTTGCAGAGCTCAGTTGTTTTGCAAATAGTTCAAAGTTTAAACTGGCATTGCTGTACATCTTTTATCTGGTCATTTTGTGCAAAATTTAACAACTAGAAAATGGCAAAGAATAAGAATATTTTTTCCACTCGCATTGGCTGCTGTTAGGCCTACCAATTGAATGTTTATTGCATTTTTCGTAGACGCCTGTGAAAATAATTTCTATTCCCATGACTTTTTTGTTCTCTGGGAAATTATTTTTGATGATAAATACAGAAATAACCATTAAAATCAAAACATCTACAATAGTGATAGTTATATTAATGATAAAATAATGGTCAGTGCAAAGTAGCCTGCAAATTCTTTGATGGGGGGAGGTGAGGGACCTGGATAAAGGCTGGGGGGGCGCTGGGCCAAAAAAGGTTGAGAAACACTGATCTAGCCAAATATAAGGGATCAGAGCCAATTATAAATCCAAGAAAAAGTGAACGCCCCAACAGGCACTGCACTCCCAAGACACTAAAACATCAAATGTATTTATTGTCAAATCAGTCTGACATAAAAGAAAACCCAACACAACCACTGACGTTCAACATATACCAGGATTAGATTGGCTACAAATCATTTTAATAATAAAAACATATGACAATTAACTTTTTTTATTGATTCTCTTGTTACTAAATATGAATTTGATGAAAACCTTGTGACAATATTGCATTTAGTAATTTTTGGAAGTATGATCCAACTGAGTGACGAGGCTGTTACAGTTTCACCAGCAGATGTCACTAGTGAGTAATGAATGCAGCATCGAGTAATGAACCTTTTTGTAAAGCAAAGAGCTGGAAAGCTTCATTGCTTCATGAGGCTTCATTTGCCCATCACTAACTGACAACAGACTGAAAACGAGAGCTAAGCAGTCCAGGACTTAACAGTTCAACTGGAGAGCCGACACACAACAACAACGGATATACGACAATGATCCAACAAGAGACAAAGACAACAGGTGGACTTAAATACACAGGGAGGGTAATCAGGCAATGAGACACACCTGGGAATCAATCAACGGGGAAGACGCAGAGACAACAGAGACTCAGGACAGAAACTGAACACAGAAAACCTCAAAATAAATACACAGGAACACATCATGTCATTGTGCTTAGACTAAGTAGCATGTATGTGAATATTTTGTCACTAAAATTAGTGACAATGTTGAACTTTCTCATGAAAATCAAATATTTTGAGATGTACCTGTATAATCATTAAAACTGAGCCGATTGACTGAAAGGATTTTATGTAGCTATAGATAACATCAACCAAAAGCAGTTTTCACTGCTGCTGCACCAACAACACACACAACTTGTAGTTCAGAAGGTGCATTTATTGTCATAGGTTAGTGTAAACCATCACAAAGAGTGAATACTTCCTGTTAAAGTAATGAGACAGACCTGATTTGGAAATACAGCTGGTCCAGATTCTTTTCCTTTATTACAGATTCCTGCACCTTAATTAATAGTGCCAAGGTCCTAAGAAAAAATAATGCTCTGTTTTTGTTTCAATAAACTGTTGAAAAGGTTCTGTAAATTCCTTGATATTCATGAGGCCTGCTGTCTGTCTGCCGGATATTAGCTGGCCTGTCAGCCAATAACACTGGGCTGGAAATCACTTTGACTTCTCTTTTGCAATGGAAATTTGTTTGCAGTGGAACTTCAAGTCACCCAGTAAATGCATTCAGGGGGTAAATAGGAGCTATCATCACATCAGTGTTTGCTTTATCCCTTCTGGGTTTCTAAAAGAGTGTGAAAATGTTGATGACAAATCCTGTTTCTTTGTGCAGAGGTAAGAAAGACCTACTGTTCTGTAGTTGCACTTTCTTCGTTGGAGGGGGCAAAGAGCTGGAGTGACAGCTGAGGAAGAGGAGTAAGCCAAGGGATTTATAGTTCAGAAAAGACAGGCAGCTTCAAAAGCAAGACAGTGCCATTGTCAGAGAGTAATTTCATTTAATGAATAAGTGCTTGACTGCTTACAGTGACAGCCTAGTCCTCATCCTGCCTGTGCTGCTGTAGCTCTCATTCACTAATGTGCATACATGCTTCCAGAAAAGCAAAGACCAGTCAGATAAAACTCATGTGCAACGACCAAAATCCATTCCACCCAGCAGAATGTTCAAAATATTCAAAAAGAAACATGCATGTGTGTGTGGAGTTGACTTTGACTTGGGAACCATCATGGCAATTGCTTGAGAAGGAAGTGCAATTTTGAGTTTTAAGTAAATATCATGTGTGTCTGGTGACAACTTGAACAACCCAGCAAAAAACATATTTTGCTCAGTGCAGCAGCAGCTCAGCTTAGACATATTCAACCTTATAACACCCTTGATCTTAATGCAGAGTACAAAACAAAGGCACATCTTAAAAAGAGCAGTTCTTTTTACAGCCATCACTGTATTAGTGATGTAAGACAGCCAGTAAAAGAACTGCTGCTGCTGTTTTCCTTAGAAAGTACCCCTGACTTGACTTCTTTTTTGTGCTGTGCTCTCTTCAAGCAGACTTTGGTCCAAAGTCTGCTTGAAAACTTTTTACTTTCAGGTATAAGCCGAATTTGACTGTGTTTTTAATCATTGGGATTAGAAATGATTCTGAATCAGCCTTTTCCAAGGACCTCCACTTACAAACAGAGGTCTGATGTTTTCATCATATCTACACCTCAACTGCAGAATCTTTAAAAAAAATCCAGAAAATTACATTATATGATTTTTAAATAATTATGTGTGTGATAAAATAGAAATTAGAACTTAACATTTGGTTTCGAAACCGAACTTCTACATTCCAACAGAACACTTCAAAACATAGAAGTCAGATGTTTTCTGTATTTATTGGTAGGTTAGTACTGCAGCAGGGACTTTGGCTCTCTCCTCCATTCAGGTCTTCTCCAGATCTTACAGGTTTTGTGGCTGTTGCTGTAGGCAACGTGAAGTTTCAGCTCCTTCTAAAGATTGCGTATTGCCTTGAGCAAGTGTGCCTTGAGGACCAAACCTGCTCTCCATATTTCAGATACTTTCCTGCTTCAGCACACCTCAGTTTAATTGATGGCCAATTAACAACTTTTTACTGAACTGCACACGTCTGAATCAGGTCTGGAGACTGGCTAGGCCACTCCAGGACCTTGAAATGCTTCTTGGAGCCACTGCTTAGTTATCCTGACTGAGTGTTTTATGGGTCATTCTCATGCAGCCACTACACATCTTCAGTGCTCTAACTGAGAAAGAGGTTGCTGCCCAAGATTCAGAGTCCATGGCGCAATCTTTTCTCTCCTTAATACCCTGCAACTTTCCTGTCCCCTTTGCAGAAAAGCTCTCCCCCCATGCATGGTGTTCCACCCCCAGGCTTCACGGTTGGGGTGGTGTTCTTGGGACTGTCCTCGTCATTCTTCTTCTTCCAAACATGGCAAATTAAGTTTCTCTATCAAAAACCTCTATTTGTCTCTTATCTGACCTGATGACCTTTTGCCATTCCTCCTCTGGATCATCCAGACTTAATCCATTATGGCATAATTTGTTATATGGTAATCTTTGACACGCATGTAACTGTGGATCTCTAACATTTCTCTTGATCATTGATCCTCCATTCAAGATCTTGCATGAAACCCCAGTCAAAAAGAATGAAAAAGGTATGAACTTGACCCGTTTGCAGAGGCCTTATAAATGATCTAATTTCTTCTTATTGTACACTTAAATTACACTGAAGCAAAAACAACCTATAGAACCTCAGAATGGGGTTTTATAACTTTGCTGTGTGGGTTAGTGAATACTGGAGTGTATTTGTCATTTTGAGGTTAAAACATGAGAGCCACCTCACTGGGAGCCAGGCTCAGCATGCTGTTGATGCTTCATCATCAGTTATGCTTCCGTGCGCTGCTGCCTGATCGGAGGGACACAGTAACGCTTGCTGCACCACCCCAGGTGGAGAAACATTTTCATGAAAACAAACACACTAATGTGCAGATGGGCTGAGTGGGACCTAGCCCATGATTCAGGGCCACATGTAACCGGGTGTGACAGTGCTCCATTTTAAAGAGGTTCAACGACCGATCCATTATGCATAGGGACCCTTTTTTTCACAAGTCACACAGCTTAACTTTGCACTTTAACACTGTTATTTCTCTGCTTAATTTGGCACTGTCACAATTCTACTGTGTGTTGCACAGTTCACTGAAACATACAGGCTGGCAGTTACTTTTAAAAGGTAATGAGCCTTAATGGATGAATTAATAATTGAGCAAGAAGTATGGTAAATATTTCCTCTGGCTGCATCTACCCTCTGTAATATAAAAAGATAATCCTAATCATGTAATATTTCTAATGCTTTGACATTAAAAGTTCATGGAGAAACATATGAAATCATGTAAGCCATCCATTGGAAATGTCAGAATGTAATCACCAGTTGGTATTAGCTGCTCCATTAATGAATGTCAAGCTCTGCATTGAAAACAACCCCCGCCTGGGTTCAATATTTCAAATGATTCAACTGTCTTATCAACTGTCTTGTGGTAACACAATTACTGCATGTTCTGAAACACCACTGTGTCAGTAAGCAGACTCAAAGACTCAACACATTTTAAGGTTCTACACCACCTTACTCAAAGTGTGTAAGCCTTTTCAAGCCACAATTTTCCAACATTATTGATTTAAATGTGGTTGCTGCAAAACCAATTAGTCATAAAAGTGATTCAAAATGTTCAGGTTATTCTTCATTTCAAGGTTCATAAAGATCCCCCACCTTGTTCAAAGTGTTCATACACTGTCCTGAACCCAACGCAGAACAGTTAAGTGTGTCCATCTTTTATAATGCAGTGCAATGCCTTAAAAACACCATAAACATAAGGGCACTTGGGTAGAAAGGCTTGGTGTATTAGTTACTAAAACCTGGCCTATGCTAAAATCAATAAATCTGGATTGAAACACATTTCCTTTGTACATTCCAATCATCATGTGTTAAGTAACTTGTCCCTTGATACACAACCACTTGCATATGCAAATAGATGGAAAATATGATCAGCTTCTTCCGTTGCTGATGTGGTTTGCCATTTCTGAAATAGTTCACACCAGGGGGAGTGCTTGTTTCCACCCCTCTCGTTCCCATTCCCTCCTTTTCATACCCTTTGACAAAAGAATTATGTTTGTTTTTGTTGACTATTTAGTTCTTTGCCCAGGGGTCTTTAGTGCTGCTTTCTATGCCTTAAGGCTTAAGCTTTTCATATTCACACATAGAAAAGCATGAAAGTCCAGGAACACAGATGTCAAACCTAAATTACTTCTGAGGGATTACACATTCCCTTGATTAAGGACTGCCTGAATGAATTTAAATTTTATTCAGGAAAAAAAAAGAGCTAAATAGTCTTTGTAACTAGCAGCTTCTAACAATTGAATGTACCTCTGCCTCTCTTTCTTAATCGAGTACAACATTATGGCAATTCAAAACTCATCAAAATAGACATTCACTCATCCTTTACACCTTCATACTGCTGTTTCTTCCCAATCAATTGTCTTTGTTTGCAAGTAAGGAGACCCTGCCTGGCAGCAGTCGGCATCTAGAGAAAACACAGAGCAGCAGTGGACAGAGTGACAACTTGAAAAACATCAGGGTTCCAAAATGTGTTTTTTCCTAGTTAGATAATGGGCTATTTCTGGCATAGAGATCAATCTTTCACATCATTAAGTCGTGTCATGGGGGCTTCTGCAGAGGAGCAAACAGGAGAGAAGCAGTGATGCTGAGATGAGGAATGTGATGAGAGAGCAAACTGACTTTTCAGCACAGAGTTCAACTCGTGACCAAGATCCAATTGAAACAGAGACAAAGTCTAATTCAAAGGAATGGCAGTGATGTGAATTATTGTCACAATCTGTATGTGTAAAGAAAATAGTCTCATCTAGGGTTTTTCTACAGCAACTTTAATGAGAAGTGAAAAGGAGAGGAACATTTAACCACATTTTTTTTTTAAATATACACTTTAAATAAATTACAGAATCTTTGGTAGGTAAGCATTTGGCACCAACCTAAAATTGTTATAAAAATAAGCAAAACTTAAAGAATACAAGCATACATTATCAGTTGTGTTCATTGATGGAGTGAACAAACAAACATTAAACAGCCTTGATGGATAAATAAGTTTTCCAGGAAATTAAGTTCCAAGAATAAAAAAATCAGCAATCTATAGCAGAACATGACTTTTGTGTTAACTGGCACTTCTGTTAATTTGATTTTAAAGAGTATGTGAATAATTTAACCCTCTCGCGTTCTTAAGAGATGGGGTGACTTAATTTTTTTTTACTCTGTGGGGTTGCACTGACCCCGTGTGTGCTTTTACTATGGTTTACATAGGATTTACATAAAATAGGTTTTAAAGAAAGCATATTCTCAGCTGTTTACCAAATGGATCTGCAGAAATGGTCTCTTATATACAAGGATGAATTCACATATAGAGGTACAGCACATTTCTATATTTTTGCTTCTCTGTCTCTTATTAAATAGGGCTGGTCAATCCACACATTTTTTTATTCTTGGCATTTCTCTGCTCTTTAGAGGGCAGTGGGAAAGATGAGACAAGCATGGCACTGGAAGCGGAAAAGCTCACAGAGCCACTTATTAATATGTCAGCTATCAGAGTGATCCTGTAAATGCAGCTTTCACACTCTATGAAGGCTTCCACACCAACAATAATGGCTTCACCATTCAGGAGATAATCAATAACAAGAGTCCCCTGGTATTTAGCTGAGATCAGACATGCCAGGGGTGTCATTTACTGGTGGAAGGACTTCCTGTTTGATGGCTGCTTCACTGTTTGTTCAGCCATTATTTCCACTGTCAGTGTTTTTCATGAACTCAATCAAATGGATGCACTCGTGTAGAGAGCTCACAGATTTGAGAAATGAAACTTTTACATGATTAACCTCAATGAATGCAAGTTATCATGACATCGTTTAATGATGCTTTCTTTAGGAGACGAATCATGAATTTGTGAAAAGGGTAGCTTACCTCTCTGCAGAACTCACACATCCTAGACACCAACTCTTTAGAATTTCACCTTCAGGTTGAAGCTACTGAGCGCTATTTGCAAACAGCTGCCCTATAGTTACTTCCCCCAGACTGCTCTGTTGCTCTGACAATTGCCAATCAGAGTGCTCTGGTCGATAACCTATTGAGTTCATTTTTTATAGTTTTCAGATACATTCTTACAATACTTTTACATTTATTTTGTTGTTTTCTATATTCATATTGGGGCTGCACAGTGGCGCAGTAGGTAGCACTAGGGGCGTTGCCAGGAATCTTGAGCCCCCTGACAAAAACTTAAATTGGGCCCCCCCTCACACAGCTGCTGTTACAATTTCTTGAGTCTATCTGACTCATCAAAAGCGTCACAATTTCAAAGACTTGCAACTAACTGCCTTGCTTTCTTTGGTCCAATACTGATAAGTAGTACAATATTTACTGCTCATGAATTTTACATGCAAGAGTGAAATTCAGTCTGCATACAGTATGCAAGTAGGTTGCTTAAATTTTTTCTGTTAGTTTTAGAATACTGAAATGTCTCCCCATGAGCAACAGTCATAGGCAACATGCAAAATATACATGAAGCAATCCAGACTACTCAAAAAATGCTATGTAGTTGCATTTTACTCAAGCTGCAGTATGTAACTTTAATAAAACATATATTTTCTCCTGTTGGTTTGCGACCCAAGAGAAAAACAGACTGGAGCCAGCAGTTGTAGAGTACTCAATACTTTTATCTTTAGTTCAGTTCAGTATAGAGCATGGCATATCAGGTCACAACAAGAAGAGGGAAAATCTCCCTTTCACCTGAACCACCTGGCTTTCAAATGATTGGCTCCCACCAGGACTAATTGGAGGGGTGGAGACATTCACATTTTCAGACAGAAACAAAAACATTTGCACTAAACTATTCCTAAACAATGTCTACAGTTACAATTAACTCAAACAAAACTATAAACAAAAACAATCTGGGCCCAAACAAAATCCAAAATACATCTCTCCTCCCTCTCAGAAAATATATTTTCCCAATGAGGCTGATTGGTAACACCAGGTCCTTGTCAGCACTGCTCATGGGTCCGCTTCCATGGCAACACATGACCAGGTGACCTCAAAGAGAGGAGAAGGGGATTAAAACAAGTAAATAAATCAAATTACTTCCCAAAACAATACATTTACCCAAATAAATCAGAATTTATAAAACACAAAAAACAGCACCTCTTAGGGAGGGGGTAAATCCCTCACATCTCCATATTTGTTAAAGCTGTCACGATGTCATAGCAGTTTGTTATGAGACAGATAATCTGTGAAAACAATCAATCTTCTCCACTTTTTTCCTGAACTACTATTGCTAGATAAAGTAATGCACCGTTCTGACCAAAACAACCAATCAGAACCAGGAGGACGCTCTTAGCACTATCAATAAACTTTATTCACTCACTGCTTAATGTGCTAATGGTGGAGAAATAACTTATTGTTACAGGAAAATCATTTATCTAGTCTAGTAAATGCTTACTAGACTAAACGTTTACAACAGGCTATGCAAGATACAGAATAGCACAGAGCAAGGGGTGGGGGGATGAGTCATATGAGTGATTGACAGCATTAAAACTCTCCTGCCTCTGACTGGTTGTTTTTAGAGAGCACTGGGAGAAAGTAGAGGAAATAGATTTTAAATAGACAATACATAAATAAATAAATAAATCATGGTCAGGGCCCCTATTGTCATCACTTTCCCCCCCTATACCGTGCCCCTTGTAGCACTGTTGCCTTGCAGCAAGAAGGTCCTGGGTTTGATTCCCGGTCTTTCTGCACGAAGTTTGCATGTTCTCCCTGTGCATGCATGGGTTCTCTCTGGGTACTCTGGCTTCCTCCCACAGTCCAAAAACATGACTGTCAGGTTAATTGGTTTCTCTAAATTGTCCCTAGGTGTGAGAGTGTGTGTGTGTGTGTGCATGGTTGTTTGTCCTGTATGTCTCTGTGTTGCCCTGCGACAGACTGGCTACCTGTCCAGGGTGACCCCGCCTCTCGTCCGGATCGTTAGCTGGAAATAGGCACCAACACCCCTCCCAACCACACAAGGGACAAGGGTGTACAGAAAATTGATGGATGGATATATTAATATTTAAAATGTCTCTCTTAAGAGCAAAATGTAATCAATGTCAAATCAATTGTTTTTGTGTACAAATTTGGTAATTAAAGAGCATCAACAGGTGAACAAACAAAAAAATCAGATGTGTTTAACATTTTTAAATGGACAGAACAAGAACACTTGCAAACAATAAAACACTGAAAATGGATCCTAAAATACTGAAACTTAGTGGAAATATCTATGTGAATGTGTTATATTCCTTAGGCTTTAAAGCAACGTTTGGCAGCAGCAGACCTCTCGGCTTGCTGGGCTGCTGTTTCATTTGGATCAGATGGTACAATTTTGTTTCCAGCTGGCACTGATCCCTCTCCACTTTGTGAACACTTCCGTATGTGCTCCAAACTAATCATGTTCTGACAAAAATCTGTTTTCTTTTCTCATTTCCTATCCAGATACTGGCTGTAATAAATCCTGTGTGTTAAGAAGCTTTTAGTATTAGCCTATATAGGGGATGTAATTGTATTGATTCTAATGTCAGCTGTGTCTTAACTGTACTGTGAGTAGCATTCAGTTACACATTGTTGATTCTGTTCCTCTAAAGACTTTGTAACAACATTTTATCTCAGCTTGATTTGTTCATGTTCCAACCAGCTTCTTTTTGTTATCAGGAACGTTTGGCTTGTTTGCTTTAAGTCAAGTGTCTGGAGCCAAATCACTGACAGCCAGCTCTGTTTGATCTTCTGAAGAAGCTTTTAGATTCTTTTTGGTTTCTGTCCCTTTGTTCTGTGGCTTAAAAAGAGTATTGTTGCATATCTTTGAAGAATAGCGTAATACCTCCTTTCTGTCAGAATGGAGTCCAGGATTTGAACTACTTAATGGAAAAACTGCCTAAGATTTAAATATTCTCCACACAATTTTCTGCTGTGTTTTATAAATTGAATCATACTTTCACATTTTATCTGATAACTCACAACCTTGTGTTTTTGTCAAGCATTCAAAATGAATTTGATATCCATTACAAAAAGACCCCGACTGCCCTATCATCTGACAGATATCATGTTTTATGACAGTGGCAGCTGTGGTTGGAGTTTGTCCTAATTGGTGGGTTTCTGATTTGATTCCCACTCTGTCGTTGTTTCCTTTGGCACTTCACCTTGCCTGGTGGTGCCACTGCATGACAGCCTCACCTCTGTCAGTGGATACAATCCAGTAGCTTGCCATCGCCACTGCGTGAATGTGTGCCTGAATGGGGGAATGACTGAATGTAGTATAAAAGCAGTATGCAAGTCCGAACCATTTTAACATTTTATATCACAATTTCTCAGCCTCCCACACGAGCATTACTCATAATATAGCCTTTTCTGATTCTCTGGTCCAAAGATAGAAACTTATGTTTGCCATCCAGATTTTTGTGTCTTCGAGGCACAAAGACAATCAGTTTTCCTAACTGATTTGATTCATCAACATCCCGTGATGTCTGATATTTCAGAATTAGACTTAGAATCCGATTTATTATCCAAGATTGCATGGACAAATAAGAAATATGACTTTGGTTTCACACATGAGCAGCATACAGACACTAAGTTTAAATAACACTCTGCTGTGTTGACCTTCACAGTTTCCAATCTGAGTTCATTATATCTATCCACATCCAGGCTGTACCACTGCCATGGCAGAAATCAGTAATCACTTTTTCACACAGAGCCATGCAGGTATGAATTTTGTTCTCCATTAATAATAAACATCTTCATTTAAAAATAGTATTATGTGTTTATTTTTATTGTCTTTAAAAATATTTTAAATTGGATTGATGTTCTGAAACACTGAAGTGTGACAACTGTGGAAAAAATAGGAAATCAGGAAGGGGGTAAACCCGTCGTCATATCTATAACTTTCATTTTATATGTGCCCCGTTTGGAAACATTATTGTCTACTCTAGCGGTTCTCAACTTGGGTGGTACCGCCCCCCAGGGGGCGTTCAGAGGACGGCAGGGGGCGCTGGCGGAATTTTTTACGAAAGGGGGGCGCTGGGATGCCTTTGGGGGGTGTTTGGTCGAAGGTAAACTTTACACCTTAAATGCACAACAATACCAGTTTAGACATTGAGGAACTTGGTAAAACTGTATTGTGTAACATTAAATCATGCTTGGCTGCAACGGTATAGAGGGCAGCTCTTCTTCTATTCAGTGTTTGTTAGCTTCTGTTAGCTTCTTGGCGCAGCTTCGTTCTCCTGCTACTGTAGCTTCACCACATCAGCGTTAAGCCGGCTGATGACGAAGCAGCAACTTATATTAAAGTGTTTTATTTCCGTTTGAAATCTGCACGCTTGCATGGAAGGACAACAGAAAATCTCTCTTAAAAACATGTAATTTCTAAAATCACGATACCCTCACTTTGTATCCCTCTGAAAAATGAACCCATTTAAATAAAGAAATCCCTCTATGGGTGATACCACGATAGAGAGCATTCATTTTATAGCGTTAACACCGGAGTTGTAAGTGTTCCGGTATGAAATGGATGTGACAGAACAACAGTACTACAGCACGTTTAGATTTCAGTAATTAGAATACTGAAATTGTTTCAGTTATAATTAAATAAATAAATAAATCGTGGTCAGGGCCACCCTGCACCTAGGGGGTTAAAAAAAAAACACACCGCACACATTGCGCAAAACTCTAAAACACCAGAAGCGGGACATAAAACTGAGCGAAGAACTAGATGTGAATTATGGCATTAAAACAGAGAATCCGAAGCTGAACAGTGAAAAATCAACACATGATGTGAAACACATGACGATTAGGCAGCGCAGCAGGTGATGAGTGAAGATTACTGATGGTGAGCTCAATAAACGATAAAATAAATTTAGCAACAGGAAAGAAACTAAAGTGGACATAGCAATAAACCAAGAGAGGATAATACTAATCAAAGGAAACTAAATGGAAATGGATGAAGAACAAAATGCAAGAATAAACTAAGAAACTAAACTAAATATAGAGGAATAAACTTGTATGGCAAGACCTTTCAATCAAAACTTAATACAGAGGACTGTATGGCAATAATAAACAGACACTATTTCCAGATAAAAGGTAAAATAATATTGTTTAAGTGTCATGGGTTTGCTGAGACCATATCTAGTACTGAGAATAAATATATCTTACAGACCATAACGGTAAATAACTTACTCAATTATTTATGTTTATAATTAGATTTGATATATTTATTTCTTCAATATTATTTTTCATGTCAGTGTTAATGTCATGAGGCTGATGACTCCATGACACTTTCAATTTGATTAAGAACCAGATTTGTTCTTTGTAATTTCTGTCCAGTAAAACTATTAATCTATAAATCAATAGACAGGTATATATAAATATATAATCCATGTTTCTGTCTCATATTTGTATGGAATTAAAAGGATCTGGAACTTTTATTTTTCCACTGAAAGCTATGGTTTGCACAATAAATGCCATGTGGATGAAATTTTATGGATGATACTCTGATGTCCCATTCTCCTGAAGGCAGCACAGAGCTGCACCACCAGACACTGACAAACACTGAAGAGAAGAAGAGCTATGATTAATGTAGTTACAGTTCTATCCATGTTTTAATGTTGCAGAGCTCAGTTGTTTTGCAAATAGTTCAAAGTTTAAACTGGCATTGCTGTACATCTTTTATCTGATCATTTTGTGAGATCTTGTGCCCTTTTGTGCTGATTGGCTTCTAAATAACAGATTGAAGGTTGAAGGTCATGTGAGTCCAGTCCTGGAATACTGAAGAGCTGGACAGCAGTGTGGCCATGAGGCTGCCCGGATGCTGTTAGCTGGTTGACAGTTTATGAGCACAGATAAGAAATTACACAGACTCACTACGCTGTAGCAGAAAGAAAATACTTTGGATAACATGGATACACAATGCAAGACCGATGCCACAGAAAATGGGAATTGCTAATAATACTTTCTACAGTGAGCAAAAGACAAAAAATATTTTCACAGAACTATCTCACCTTGTTTAACTGCATTCATGGCTGAATAAACTTAATAGAAACACCCTAGAGACAACATACTGAGCAGTGTAAAACATATTTCTTCCTCTTTTATTGGAACGAAACAAATCATCAAAAAATGCTAATATCATACAAAGATAATTTTAACTATAATAATAGATAAGGTAATTACATCAATTTCACAAGCCACACTCAGCAGTAAAATGAGGATGCGACCCAATGCGACCAATGACAAACTGATAATGGCTGAAAAATCTTAAAAAGTCATTTCAGAGGCAGAGGACCTGTGTAGACACCATAAAAAAACTAAAGCTACATGTGATCACTTTTGAAATAAACAAGCATATAAAACAGTGTTATGTGGTTATTAGATAGTTGTGCACTTAGAAAAACTCTTGAAAAGAGATTCAGTGGAGATGTTTGAATGAAGCATGTGTAATCTCTTCTATTGTTAAACCATTTATTTTGTAAAACCACACATTTAGAACAGGAGACAGTGTTAGCAATGGGTGAGCTTTGTGTGGGCAGCAGCCGAATATGAGGTGTGTCTGAAAGAACTCTTGTCAAACTACCAGCTGCATTAAAATCATTCCAAATGAGGGACTTACACACTGGGGCAATTGCTCCTTAGTAGAAGCAGAAGCCTGCAAGTATGGCATGAAACCAGAGCACCCTGTCTTTGATGTTGTGAGTAACAGTAATATCTTTGTTTGGAACCAATTCCATTTCCTTTAAAAGCCTGACCCTAGCACTTAGTAGCTAGGAGTTCTGCGGTAATGATGTGGGCTTGTGAGGAGAAACCTGATGGTAGAAAAGACCTGCAGAGCCCATTACTGCTGACCGCTGAACCACAGAGACCTTTAATGTGCTGTCACCAACTATCTGAACAGCTTTGTCTTGCCAGCAGTTCCTCTGGAAGGACATCACACTGATTTGTAAAGCAGATCGATATACAATGATATGGCTGAATTAAGTGGCAATCCATCATATATTTGGAAATGTAGACAGCTCTTGTACAGTGTAATACTTTCTTTGCTTCAGTTGTACTTTGCCTTCATGACACTTGCTAGTGTTGGTTTGATGTGCCAGATAGATTTATGAAGGTTTTACCTAAAATACTTTCACATTGATCGCAAAAGGTTTAATCTTTCAACTTGAAGTGTTCTTTGCTAGTATATATGTTGAATCCAATTTTTTTTTCCATTTTATTGTGATTTGTCAAAGGCCTTGATGAAATGCCTGAGACATAAATTGGTCATATTACTTTCCTCTGCACTTCTCCATTTGCTACTAAAAAGAAGGTACACACTTCGTCAGTTCTAGGGTTGTAAGCCTTACATTATCTGTCCTGTCCATCCATTCACTGTCTATACATGCAGGGCTAGGGGAGAGGAGGGGAGCTGGTGCCTTTCTCCAGCAGTCATTGGACTAGAGTTGGGGTACATGAAGTGGAGACGGTTAATTTAATGATATGACATAAACTGATTTAAAGGTGGATATTAAGTATGTTTATTACCTCCATTAGTCATAACTATACTACATGATAGCAGAGTACTTCCAAAATAAAACTTGTGTTTCAAATTGTTGAATTTGCTACAATGGACATTTGTGGTATACAATGTATCACACTGGTTGTGTGGCCCTTTGAGGTTTGCAACTATAGTCTACAAGACAGGTTAAATGAAACGGAATCCAAAATTACAAAGTGTAGCAACAACTTTTACCAAAAACCCTGCAAACGAAATACAAAGCTTTGTAGAAGCATTTGCTCCCTAACAGATTTATTCTGTTTTTGCCTTTGTTGCCACAGTTTTGTCTCAAATTATCAAACACATTTGTATATCATTCATACAATATTAATTAACTTTGATCACATTTCTTGGAATGCAACACCCAAACCTGATTACCAGAATCAAGATATAATTTCTCTAGAACCTGTCTGACAAATTGAAATAGGATACCAACAAATTATGTTTATTGTAGTAATACAAGTAGTAATTTGGTATGGGGGACAAGTACAGGTTGGGTAAGATAGGCTCCCACTTATTAATAAATGTGAGGCATCATTGATTTGCAACAAGAAATTTATGGGTTTAAATCCTGGCCATACCTCGGCTACCTTGTCTGTTGACTGCTGAAGATAGACTTTAGCACAGATTTAGTATAGCAAAGATGGCAGATGGGTTTAAATAAATTCAGTTAGTAAAGGGGTTTTTCTACTCTGATACATCATTAAAATTAATACAATGCAATTAAATTTTTTTTTAATGTAAATTGTACATAAAGTAGACTGTAAAACAATTCCAAAAAATAACTGCACCAGCATGACTTCCTGGGGATATAACTGAAAATAATCTCACAGTGGAGAAACAACATCTGGAGTTGAGTTTCCTGGTTTAGTCAGAGACCAATTATATAAAAAATAATTTAAAAAAAAAATGAGACCCGCATAACAGGACATTCATTTGAATTATAATAAATTGAAATAGAAGCTCATGTTTACCTCTGGAGCTCACATCTGTACACATCATTTTTGACTGTATATTTGGTCCAAAAAGTCCGTTTTTAAATTTAGTCAGTGAAAATTAATTTCTTTGTCTATTAAACTCTGAAATTAAAGCTAACAAAACATGATGAAAAGAACATAAGTAACGCAATAGATGCAAACATTTTCTATAAAAAATGGAAGAAGCATTTCCACTTATCTTTGCCACCCAAGATATTTGCATGAAAGTGATGACAGCTTGATGTAGATCAGTGTTTCTCAACCTTTGTTGGGCCAGCGCCCCCCTATCCTTTATCCAGGTCCCTCACCGCCCCCCACCAAAGAATTTGTAGGCTACTTTGCACTGACCATTATTTTATTAATATTACTATCACTATTGTAAATGCTTTGATTTTATGCTTGTTTCTGTATTTATCATCAAAAATAATTTCCCAGAGAACAAAAAACCAAAGTGAATAGAAATAATTTTCAACGGTGTCTACGAAAAATGCAATGAAAAAATTGGTAGGCCTAACAGAAGCCAATCAGAGTGGAAAAAATATTATAATTCTTTGCCATTTTCTAGTTGTTAAATTTTGCACAAAATGACCAGATAAAAGATGTACAACAATACCAGTTTAAACTTTGATCTATTTGCAAAATGACTGAGCTAAGTAGTTACAGTTCTATCCATTAAAACATGGATAGAACTGTAACTACATTAATCATAGCTCTTCTTCTCTTCAGTATTTCTGTCGGTTTCTGGTGGTGCAGCTCTGTGCTGCCTTCAGGAGAATGGGACATCAGAGTATCATCCATAAAATTTCACCCACATGGCATTTATTGTGCAAACCAGAGCTTTCAGTGGAAAAAACAAAAGTTCCAGATCCTTTTAATGCCATACAAATATGAGACAGAAACATGGATTATATCTTTATATATACATGTCTATTGATTATAGATTAACAGTTTTACTGGACAGAAATTACAAAGAACAAATCTGGTTCTTAAATCCTAATGAGTCAAATTGAAAGTGTCATGGAGTCATAAGCCTCATGACATTAACACTGACATGAAAAATAATATTGAAGAAATAAATATATCAAATCTAATTAAAAACATAAATAAGTGATAAGTTATTTACTGTTATGGTCTGTAAGATATATTTATTCTCAGTACTAGATATGGTCTCAGCAAACCCATGGGACATAAACAATATTATTTTACCTTTTATCTGGAAATAGTGTCTGTTTATTATTGCCATACAGTCCTCTGTATTAAGTTTTGATTGAAAGGTCTTGCCATACAAGTTTATTCCTCTATATTTAGTTTAGTTTCTAACCTCATTCTTGCATTTTGTTCTTCATTCATTTCCATTTAGTTTCCTTTGATTAGTATTGTCCTATCTTGGTTTATTGCTATGTCCACTTTAGTTTCTTTCCTGTTTCCAGATTTATTTGATCATTTATTGACACTCAGTAATCTTCACTCATCACCTGCTGCGCCATCATCGTCATGTGTTTCACATCATGTGTTGATTTTTCACTGTTCAGCTTCGGATTCTCTGTTTTTATGTCATAATTCACATCTAGTCCATTTTATGTCCCACTTCTGGTGTTTCAGAGTTTTGCGCAATGTGCGCAGTGTTTTTTTTTTTTAACCCCCTAGGGTGCAGGGCGGTCGGGAAGCATATCGATGGGGAAAAGGCAGACTGACATGAACCTTTTAAAACAACGGAAACAATTTCGGTATTCTGATTATTGAAATTTAAAAGTGCTGTGGTACCGTTGTTCTATCACATCCATTTCATACCGGAACACTTACAACTCCGGTGTTAACGCTATAAAATGAATGCTCTCTATCGTGGTATGACCCATGGAGGGATTTCTTTATTTAAATGGGTTCATTGTTCAGAGGGATACAAAGTGAGGGTATCGTGATTTTAGAAATTACATGTTTATAAGAGAGTTTTTCTGTTGTCCTTCCATGCAAGCGTGCAGCTTTCAAACGGAAATAAAACACTTTAATATAAGTTGCTGCTTCGTCATCAGCCGGCTTAACGCTGATGTGGTGAAGCTACAGTAGCAGGAGAACGAAGCTGCGCCAAGAAGCTAACAGAAGCTAACAAACACTGAATAGAAGAAGAGCTGCCATCGATACAGTTGCAGCCAAGCATGATTTAATGTTACACAATACAGTTTTACCAAGTTCTTCAAAGTCTAAACTGGCATTGTTGTGCATTTAAGGTGTAAAGTTTACCTTCGACCAAACGCCCCCCAAAGGCATCCCAGCGCCCCCCTTTTGTAAAAAATTCCGCCAGCGCCCCCTGCCGTCCTCTGAACGCCCCTGGGGGGCGGTACCACCCACGTTGAGAACCGCTAATGTAGATGGTGTTTTATCAAAGGCAAGAAAATAACTTTATTGCATTTGAAAGGGGGCATATCAAAGATTTTACAAAATATGAAAAAAAGCAGGCTTTAGTTGGGGGCACCAGAACTTCTGAGGACCCCATGACCACTTCCTTTCTCTTTCTTTGCTAAGAGGACTAGTTAACTCTGGTTAGCTTATGTTATTCTTTTGTTTTTTTCTTTTGTTTTATTCCTAAGTTGCTCATCACAACCATGATGTGTCAACTCCATAACTGACAATTTACAAAACTTTGATGAAAGTTTGTGAAATAAAAACTTAATTTTGATATACTGTAAAATTTTATGGACCTGATGAGCTGCAATATGGCCTCCTTCAGAATAACGTCATATAAATTGAGGTAGTTTGACATTGTGTCAACTCCGTCAGATGTTAACTCCATCAGAGTTTTTGTGACTCTTTCAGCGAAATTGTTGACAAATCTCACTTAAATGTGCAATTTATTCATTTTAATGTATTTTACATAAGTTGCATCACTTCATATGTATCAAGTATTTCTTTTTACTCACTACTTTGTCACCACATTCAGCTCTGTGTCAACTCCGTCATGTACTGTCAACTCTGTCAGATGGACTTTTTGTTTTTGTTTTAAATTATATTTCTTTTGTTTCTTGAGAAGCATTTGTCTATAAATCTGAGTAAAAATATCACTAATAGGGTCACTGAAAAATTATTTTATATTTATTTTTGTCAGATGGTGTTGACAAAGTTCTGGGTCAGGTCGATTCAAAATTTAATTTTAAAAAAACGTTTGCAAAATTTTTTTTGCAACTTTAGCATCTTTACATTTTCAAAACATTATTTGTCATATTTGCATACATAAAGTTGAGAAATAATTTAAAAAAAGGGAAAATTTAAACCCATTTTGTTCCTATTCTCAAGAATCACTGAAATATTAAGTGAATGAAGTCATTCTACTGTGAGGCAAAATATCCAGACAGAAAACTCCTTATTTAAAGCCAAAAAAGTAAGCAGTGTGTAATTACACTGACCTGAACTTCTCATCTCCCACTATGGCAAAGTCTACATCCATCTGTGGACACACTAACAAAGGAGGTGATGAGACTGGATGTCAATAAAGCACTTTAAAAATCCTACAGGGAAAATTAGAAGGCTGCAGAGTATCATTACCCAAAAAAATAACAAAAAAGAAAACAGGAGCATTTAAGAGATGTAGAAACCAAGAATTAAATACATTACATGAACTAATAAAGCAAATAAAATAAACAAGAAATAAACAGAACAAGAACTCAAATGAGACACACATATAACAAAAAAGCCACTATGTATCACTATGTATACATAAAGAACTATGTATACTAAAGAAACCCAAACCAAAACTGTTTTTAATCATATGTGATAACTTGTTTTTGTGTCAAACTGACCTCATGGGATTGTGGTCAAAAACGTATGGCTGGTTTCATGAATCACATTTCCCACTAGAATTTAAAATATTATAGCCATCCTAGATCATTTCTTTGTAGCTTTGAAAGAACAAAGTAAATTGTTGTCAGATTTAGAACTTAACCAGTATCTGTCAGAAACACCTGCTGCTCCTTCATTCAGCGAGTTTAATTTCTCTGCCTTAAAACTCAGTTCTGAACATACCAATGTCACTCAGTTGTTGTTGCATAGGTTTTAATGGTTTTATTCTGAACCATGTTCCTTCTTAGAGTGGACCTTCACTTTATTGTTTTGATGACAGAACTAGTGCTGGTATTATTCCGTGGAGACAGACAAAGAACCACTATACTGTCAAACCCATTCTCAGTTTTAGCTGTGTGGCCTATTAAGGAAGCTTTAATGTTTCACTGCAGAGTTCAGTCTGATCCACAGAGCCCATAGGAGCAATAAAATGTTGATTTATCACCTTCCCCCACAGCTCTGCATCCGGAGCCTGGAGAGGAGCTAATGATGTACTACTGCAGCTATTTAAACCCTACTTGAATGCTGGTTTAAATATGGAAAGGCAATTGAGAAATTAGCAGCGGTTTTGCCAATGTGATCCAGTTTGCCCTGTTCGCCCCAGACACCCTGATGTGCACTTGCCCTTTTAAAGGGGAAGGGAATGAAATATAACCAAAAAGAGAAATCTTGAATTATGAGAATATTCAACTAATTAAAAAAACAACCACTTTATCTACAGAACTTATGCAAGTAAGGTTTTCACAGTGCTTATGAAGCAAGTGAACCAGTCACTAAGTTTGATTAAGATCAGAATTTATTTTTTTCCTTTTAAAGGTTGAAGCATTGTTTTCAATGCCATAAGTAATTATTTCTCAATATTTCAAATAGTTTATTTGTGCTTAAAGATTGGTTTTATGTTCCAAAATATTTTGTCAAGGGTCTGTTACTACAAGCCTACTGAGTCTTTAATGTAATAAGTACTGAGACAAAGATTCTGTCAATAAGCAGCCTTGAGTGCCAGTATGTGAAAAATTAGGTTCATCTGGTTGTTCAAGGAGGGCAGAATAGATGAAGCTGTTCTGTGGGCTAATGTGATGCATGCTATGTGCATGTTCTCCCTGTGCATGCGTGGGTTCTCTCCAGGTACTCCAGCTTCATCCCACAGCCCAAATTTTCTTTTTCAAAGTTAAGTTCTTGACAAATAATCTGAAGGTTGCAAGTTGGAACCAACTTTTTCTTCACATTGTACCCCAGTGTCCCTGGTGAGGTAATGAACCAGAAATGAGCAGATTCTTAATAAGGTTCTGATGTATCCATACATCCATTCATTCATCCTATCATCTTCTGTATTTTGCCTGTGTGAACCTGCAGTGAGGTTGTCAGAGATCCATCAGTGAAACAGACATTCCTCTCCTCAGGGACACAAGATCACAAGGATCACTAGGTATTCTAGTTAACTGGTGTGCCCATGGTGTACTCTACGTGTACTTGAAATTGGATTAAAAGCGTCTGGAATTCTGACAGGCAAATTTGGAAGTCTTCAAGCAGCCCAGCATTCAGCATCTATCATGACTGCAGTGCATGTAATGCAGTCATCCTGTGTATTTTTCCTACACAAGACTGTGGTTAAATGAGTAGGAGAAAAATTCAGACATCTTTGAGTCCAGTTACACTCTCCAGCTGATTCAGGGGGTCCAAAGGCGCACCACACACTGAGGAGATATAAAGTCCCTCTGATCAGACGTGTGAGTTTCTAATACCAGAAAAAAAAGACTAGAAAGTTAAATGCTGCATTAACACTGTATAATGCAAATCAGAGAGTAGTAGGTGAAAGTAGCAGAGTGAGTAGAGTCCTCCAACATACTGCAAAGATCACTCGGGGTAATTTAAGTCAGTCTAACTATAATCTTTATCAGAAGGTAAAGTTTTAGGCCTAGCCTGAATATCCTTTAAAAATTAAAGCTTGAGGAAGATGACAAATCTAATCATGTGTATCAAATCAGTAAACATACTGTTCATTTCACCAGTGGTGGTCAGAGACCCGATGGCCTCAAGAGCTTTACTATGGTTTAGCTGGCTACATGTGAATGCATGTATGTGTGTGCGTGTGTATGAATGGGTGAATGATAAATTTCTGTTCCACCGCTGAATGAAACCATGTTGGATAACAGAAAATATGTTCAGCTTGTGGATTTAATTTGTGTCATGTCTCCGGATCCTGGGAGCTTCAGTCTTTACATCACACTGACTGCTGTTCTGTTTTATAGATGTTGTTCATTGCTTTTAAATGAACTGGATTCTCTCCTCTGCCTCTCTTTAACTGTATAAGAACTTTATGATACATAAAATGAGATAACTTTAAAAGGCATTCAGAGATCAGCGGTAATTGGACTGCTTTTATCAGCCATTCCGGCCACTAAAAATGTTTTATAATTTTACTCTGTATACTAAATCGTGTCTCAATGTTATACTCATCTCAGGATAACAAACATGTCAAGTGAAATCCACATAATTTGAATCTTGCCCAGAGAGAGTGCCAAATGATGAATGACTAAATAGTGTGATTTGCCCATTGTCTGGTTATTTCATAACCTGAACACCTGACTGCAATGTGGTGAGTCAGCCTGGACAGTTTCGAGCATGAGTCATACTGAAACGGTGCCTGTTGCCAAGCAGGGAACATGACATTACATACAGTACATTTGCTGGTATGGGTTGTAATAAAGAGGGAAGAAGCTGCCCTGCAGTAGAAAATAAAAGCCTCTTATCTTTATCAGCCTGATGTATTAGAAAAAAGCAATTCTGCAGCTGTAAAACATTACAGCAAACAAAAAATGAAAAATGCAACACCTTAGGGATTTAATAAATGCAGAGCTTTGGGAAATGTGAAAGAAATTAATGATTGACAAATCTGAGATTAAAATAAAGCTGAAATATTTTAGCACCGCTGGCAGAAGCTAACAGAAGGCGATGCATGTGCAATTTAAACCTGCAGCACAGCGTGGCATTACACTTATCTCTGCTGAGGAGAAAACATAGAGCCTGGAGGAACTAACAGCATAATCACTCCTCTTAGAGATCAAATTAAACCTATTACAATCTCTGAATTAGACCCCCTGCTGAAAACGTGAAGACAATGAAGCCACCAAGAATATAAATGTAAAATAAGTGAATAATTTTTTTACAGTTTTCAAAGAACTGCTTTGTTTATGTTGGGTGCTATATTTTATTTCTAATTCTTTTATGCATTTATGCACTGTCAGATGCACATGCACACACACTCTTGATGCTTTGTGTCCAGACTTGAAAACCCCTCAAAAAACACCAATATTAGACAAACTGTCATAACTCGACTTTAATGTGGAATATATTTTTATTCAAAGACGTTACAATTACATTACATTATAATAGTGAATAAACTTAATCAGATCTGAGTAGCTAACTGTTATCTATCTTGTTAGCTATCTATCTTCAAAAAGAATGACAGCAAACCGTGTACAGCAGTGGAGACAGTCCAACTCTGCTTGGTCATTCCAAACATTCTCTATAAAACACTGAATTTAGGAACTGGAGTATTGCCACACTGATCAGAACCTCTTCACAATGAAGACAGAAATGACAGATCAAACAGAGAATATACATGCTCTTTAAAAACTGTAGTTTTACATATCAGGATATAGTGAAACGCATCTAATGGGTCTAAACTTACTTAAATCCAACCTCAAGTGGATGGAATGAAACAGGACATGAAGGTAGTTGGTGTGAGATAAAGATATGAATGACAGGATTGCTGTGGCACCATAAAGGAAAAAAGCTGAAATGAAAAGAAGATCATCAAGTGGATAATACACAACAAAATAAAAGCTTTATAAACAAAACAAAACAAACAATAAAAAAGGTTCAGCATCTTTGCTAACCAATTGTTGTTGTCCCAGGGTTGTAAGAACATTTTAAACTGATTGAAGGTCAATTGTTTTATAATACTAAAAGATGATTTACAAGTGAAATGTCTGTAAGAGCTTCCCAGAATGGAAGTGCCAATGAATTCACCCCAAGGTCAGATAAAAAGCTCCTAATACTCACTTCCTCAGTGTATCAAAAGTTACAATTCATGACTGGACATGTCAAAAAACACAGAACAGGTAAGACTCATTTGGAAGAAGTGCCAAAAGAAATTACAGTATTTTTTCTATATGAAAGAAAATAACAATGACTTATGTTTTCAAAGTTGCATTTGAATGACATTCACAAGATTTCTGTAACCAAATTATTTAAAAAGATGAGGCAAAAATGGCGACGTTTGTCCATGATGGACAGGACAATGTTTGGGAAAAACCAAGCACAGCATATCAGTAAGTAAGTAAATAAACTTTATTTATATAGCAACTTTCACAGACATAAAAATCACAAAGTGCTTTACAAAAAAGGAAACACATAAATAATAAAAGAATCTAAAATCAATGAATAAAATTAACCAAAAGCCAGTCTGAAGAGATAAATCTTGAGCCTTTTTTTAAACGTGTCAATTGACTGGGAGCAGCTCATTGATAGAGGGAGAACGTTCCAGACCCTTGGGGCCGCCACCTGAAATGCCACAAGTTTTAAAATGTGTTCTGGGAACCGACAGCAGCATCTGATTAGAAGACCTCAGAGTCCTAGATGGACAGAGAGGCTTCAAAAGGTCCAATATATATTTGGGAGCCTCACTATGAAGTGCTTTAAAAGTTAAAACCAAAATGTCTTCAGCACAATCACCTGGCATCAACTGTCTAGCACAGCGGTAGAGGGGTGATGATCCAGACCTGGAGCTGCTTTGGGAGCTGTTCAATACCACTCACTTTAGAAAGAGGCAATATCTTATATATAAAAAAAAAAAAATTCCCTTCTCACCCTCCGCGGGTGGTCTGTTTCATCCTCTGAGCTCGGGTCCTCTACCAGAGGCCTGGGAGCTTGAGGGTTCTGCGCAGTATCTTGGCTGTGCCTAGAACTGCACATTTCTGGACTGAGATGTCTGATGTTGTTCCTGGGATCTGTTTAAGCCACTGCTCCAGTTTGGGGGTGACTGCCCCGAGGGCCCCGATGACCACAGGCACCACTGTGGTCTTCACCTTCCAGGTCTTTTCCAGTTCCTATATATATATATATATATATATATATATATATATATATATATATATATATATATATATATATATATATACCGTATTTTCCGCACTGTAAGGCGCACCCAAAAACCTTCAATTTCCTCAAAAGCTGACAGTGCGCCTTATAATCCGGTGCGTCTTATATATGGACCTATATTGAGCCACAATAGGTCCAGCAACTACGGTAAGCAGCCGCTGACTTCATTTTCCCCCGTAGAAGAAGAAGTGCGTGGTGCATGCTGGGATAGTTGACAGAACGCTGGCTTGTTAATAAAGTTTGATAATACATTTAAAGCCAGGGGGGCGGAGGGGCGAGGGAAGAGAGACAGAAACTGAGGCAGCAGCGTGTCGGTTTGTCTGTTACCCAGAAAGCAGTTGGGCACAATATCGAAACACCAACACAATGAGTGAAACAATGACTGGGGCAGACTACTATATGAAGCACTCGGGGACCACTTCTTTATAAATGTGGATGTGTAATAATATAGTACGGAACAAATTGGCAACCCAAACTGAAGCGTCTATTCTATGCGCCTTACATATGAAAAAAGTTTTAAAATAGGCCATTCATTGAATGTGCGCCTTATAGTGTGGAAAATACACACACACATATATATATATATATATATATATATATATATATATATATATATATATATATATATATATATATATATATATATATATTATTTTTACTATGACTGTGATGTGATCACTAAAACAGAAAGGAGTAAAATTTCCTAAAGGAAAGATTGAAAAAACACAAGTCATGACTAGATGAGTTTTGAGTTATGCTGTAAAAGGCCTCCGTTCTCAAGCCTGCAGACATATGCACATTTAAGCAGAGCTGGAGGTGATGGAGTAGAGATGTTTGTTTTCTACTGGAAACCAGCAGAGCGGGTCGGGCATCTGACTGGACACTGTGATGACAGCAGCTACCTGTAAAACACAACCAGAGCAGACATAAGGCATCAGTCATCCAGAAACATCACAACGGCTCCACCACCAGCAGCTCCACCACCAGCAGCTCCACCACCAGCAGCTCCACCACCAGCAGCTCCACCACCAGCAGCTCCACCACCAGCAGCTCCACCACCAGCAGCTCCACCACCAGCAGCTCCACCACCAGCAGCTCCACCCTCCTTAGTCTTACTAAAGACACACAAGGTTCAGGACTCTCACTAGAGCCACAGACCTGTAATTTCTTTTGTAAAAAATTAATTGGTACAAATTCTAAAAGTGTCACAGGTTATGGGAAGTAATTTATGATTAGTGGTCAATGGCAGAGTTTTAATTAAGTCTAGGCCAGAGTTCAGAGTGCTTGAGATGGAAGTGGTTCATTAATCACAACCAGCAAACCAGCCCAGGACATGAAAGGCCTTTGTGCATCACTTTCATCTGAACTAAATTTAATAACTGTCTGGCTAAAAACATGGCTGAGTAAAGCTCTCAAAGCACAATTTTAAGGATAGAGTTGCTGTTTGATTATACAATATATATGGATTAAAAAATAACATGTTTATAAAATGTATCTAGTTTTTATGCTATTTTCAGCAGTAAGTCTATTTAAAAACAGTATTTAAATGGAAAACTAAAATGTTCACAATAAAATATAGACATACTAAATGACAAAATGCTTCTGCAAAAGTAACTGGAGGTCTGAGCAATTCTCCAAACATCCTCAGGTAATGTTCAGTGAAAAATGTAAAATGTAAATGATTTGATGCATGTCCAGGTAGAAAACAGCTGACTAGAGAGAGCAAACAGGTAAATGGGGAACTAATGGAGCGTTATCTATGAATTTGGATGTTGATATTCAAAGTTCCATGTTAGAGAAACAACAAGCATGTCCACTGAAGTCAAAATTCAGAGTTTTGTTCTCAATATGGTTGCAGGAAAACTTAAAGCTTTAAACCATTTCTTAGCACATTTGATTATTTGCATTTCATTAAACCAGAAATGCAGATAATGATGCAAAATGTTTTTGAGCTATGAGATATAAATATATCACTGTACTTGGTGTTGTGGTGCTAATTCTAGTTTGCACCTAGTTAGCACACTCTCAATGTGGTTGGAATGTTTTTTCCACCTCCACTTTTGAGAAAATGAAATTGAATACCTTCTAAAATCTAACAGAAGAAATTGTGAGGTTTGCGCATATATTCCAATATCAAAATCCCACAATGCTGCTGCATGCTAATAAACCATTCATAGTTATGATCATTTCTACCTCTGTGTAATCGGTCACATATAACTCACCAACATCTACCAAATTTTTTTGTTTGTTTTTTGAATGCATGCATTCAGAGAACTGCATTGTTAATAGCTTATACCGCTAATAGTTCAGGTCTCTGAGGTCAAACGAGGTCACTCCCACTGACCTTCTGACCTTCCACTGGGAACAGGTGTTGGAAACATCACTTCCAGGTCCGAGTTCTGATGGTCAGAGTGAATGGAGTTCAGCAAAGATCCAACTTCCATCTAGTGTCTCGAACAGCTTGCATATGCCACTGGTTGATGCTTTTCTACAGGACACTGGCAGTCTAATGAACAACCAGTATGATTCACTAAGCAACAGACATGATATCCATGTTGTGACTTTTCAGGTCTCAGTTGAACATGACTCATCTTTAATCCTACATGGAGTCCTAAATTAGATCCTGTTTTAGCTTGCAGTTCCTCACAGCAGTTTAACCCTTTGAACAGATGGGGCAGTTCATGGCCTGTGGGTTTCTTCAGCCCCCTGACAACCTTTGAGTGGTGTTTGTAGTAAAAGTGAAAACTTTGTTTAAGAAAGCCAGTGAAATAGTTTTTATTTTGAAGGCCACCGTCTTAACGTCTTTGGGTGATTGCATGTTCTCATCAGCCAGTTACACCTTTGTCTGGACTCAGTTTTTACACACATTGAAAGTCAGTTATTTTTAATCCCTCTATTGATGCTCACTTTAAACAAACAATACATTACTCGAAGTTACAGGGTACCTCTTAAGTGACACACTTTGTAATTATAACAAGATATGAAATATTTGAGACATTACACTTATATATTATATTCTCTCCATATGGACCTACATTGATGACACTATGGCTTACAGTCTATAATAGACTGTTAGCTAATCAGTTTTTTGCCTATAATGTCCTGTGTATACACACCTCTTGGTTCTGTGATTTCTTTTCATTTAATGAATGTTGCTTATATGATCTGGCTTCTTAACTGTATACGGTACGGTGCATGGGAATTAGACAGAATTAAGTAAAGAGGACTACAAGACTACATTTTTAGGCCGGGGACATCAAAAAACAACCAAAACTATCATTATATTTTAGTGATAAACTTATTACCATTGAGGCAACACACACAGTTGCCCCAATGGTCTCACAGCAGCATTACATCAAATAACCTAAATAATATTGAAGTTCTGGCTGAAATTCTTCCTGTGTGGTTTGGGAACTTGGAGAAATGAAAAACTTCCATCTGACTAAGATGGGATTACAACCTGTGATGCAGGAAAAAGTAAGCACGAAGAGGTGAGAATAGGGCGAGAAGGAGAAAACACAGAGCACCGGAGGGAGAGGAAGAGTGATGACAGGATTATGAAGTTTGACAGGAGAATGAACATGACCGCACTGCAGAGCCAGTCCACGCAAAGACCCCAGGCAACCGTCAGATCGGTGATTTTGTGCCTATCTGCACAATGTTACAATGCTGCCCAGCTGCAGGCATGCCAGTTTAGGAGAACAGAAGTTACGTTAAATACACCAACCATGGGAAGATCTAAGAGTGTGTGTTTGGATGTAGGTTTAGAGAGGAAATGTGTCAGAATATCATGATAGATCTTCTATATGATAGCAAGACATGGACATAATGGAACCAGCTTGCTGCTGGAGAAAAGCCTGAGACATGCATTGAGAATAGATGAACATTTTCAACTTCATCAGGTTAGGGTTGACTGGTAGCTGGATTTTAATGTCTTTTTTTCAGAGTGGAATGATTATACAAAATATAATGGCATTAAAAATGAATAAAAAGCAAAACTAGATTTTTATGCATACATTTGAACTAAGTGAGGACTTTTGCTAATCAAGACTTTCAACTAAATCATTTTTAAATTGCTTTGAATTCTCCAGATTGGGCATAAACTTGACAAGAGCAAGTTTCATTAAACTCTCATCTGTTTAAATATTCCTGCTCGAAAGGATTTATTCACAGCACTTGAATGATCTAGATCTCCCATCAATGGGAAAATCCCAAAGGTCAATGAATATTTAAGAAGAAAAAAATGAGGATTTGCACAAATTGAGCAAATCTTTTAGAACCCAGCAGACTCTCTGATCAGTCTGTACATAAAAACAGTGTAATCAGATGTATCACCACTACTCCAAGACATGGAAACTGATACAGCAGTTCTGTTCAAGGCTCAAGTCAGCCATAAAAAAGAACTGAGTTATTTCTACTAACAGATTTAACAGAGAAGACACCATCTCTAGGACAAAAAACTAAAATACCAAACAAAAACAGAGCAACACATCTAAGCCTTACACCACCCAGAACCAGAGTCAGATTCCCTTCAGGTAATCAGTCTGTGAAACTATGGAGATTGATTTTTCTCCCCTTAGCATTTACCTTTATTTGTATAATATGATTTTTATTTTTTATTTTGTCATTAAACCCAAACACACAATAGTTATTCAGTGTTAAAAAAAACAACTTTGGATTACTATAAAAAAGTTATTTTGTTTTGAGCCATGGTTCCACCTTCGTCCATTGTGTGATCAGATGACAGGCTCCTACCAACTGTAATGCAAAGCTTAAAATACAATTTTGGAAAAGGGGCTGCTGGAGTCTTCTCTGTAGTGATCACTCCATGTCTGGCATTTATTTATAAACTACCATTCATTTAGCAATTAAAGTAGTTATTAGGAAACCAAAGGAAACATGAACTAACAAAAAACTCCAAGTACAAAAAGAAAAAAACTCAGAATATTTCCATACTGAATTCAAAGTTGTGCATTTCACATTTTTATTTGAAAAGACCACCTGCATGCAAAAAAAAAAATCCATGACTTTTGATTTGTAAGCACCTTTACACAAACAAGCTGCTTTTTAACAGCTGTAGTTATTTTCCATAGATTTACAAACCAAAATCAACTGCCATTGGCATCATCAGGTCGTGATCTGCAGCTCTCACTGGAGCGGTTCACAGCTGAGAAGTGAAGCGACCAGGATGAGGCTCAGTGCCTCCAAATCCGAGGCCATGGTCTTGAGTCGGAAAAGGGTAGAGTGCCTTCTCTGGGTCAGGGGGGTTGTTCTGCCTCAAGTGGAGGAGTTTAAGTATCTTGGGATATTGTTCACGAATGAGAGTGTACAAGGGAGCGGGAGATCGACAGGCAGATTGAAGCAGCGTCTGCCGTGAAGCGGGCGCTGTACCGGTCCGTCATGGTGAAGAGAGAGCTGAGTCAAAAGGCGAAGCTCTCGATTTACCGGTTGATCTATGTTCCCACCCTCATCTATGGTCATGAGCTTTGGGTCATGACCGAAAGAATGAGATCACGGAAACAAGCTGCCGAAATGGGTTTCCTCCGCAGGGTGGCTGGGCTCTCCCTTAGAGATAGGGTGAGAAGCTCGGTCATCCGGGAGGGACACAGTGTAGAGCCGCTGCTCCTTCACGTTGAGTGGAGCCAGTTGTGGCTTGGGCATCTGGTCAGGATGCTTCCTGGACGCCTCCATGGTGAGGTGTTCCGGGCACGTCCCACCGGGAGGAGGCCTCAGGGAAGACCCAGGACACGCTGGAGGGACTGTGTCTCTCAGCTGGCCTGGGAACGCCTTGGGGTTCCAAAGGAGGAGCTGGAAGAAGTGGTTGGGGAGAGGGAAGTCTGGGCCTCCCTTCTGTAGCTGCTGCCCCCGCGACCCCGGATAAGTGGAAGAAAATGGATGGATGGGTGGATGGATGGATGGATGGATGGATGGATGGATGGATGGATGGATGGATGGATGGATGGATGGATGGATGGATGGATGGATGGATGGATGGATGGATGGATGGATGGATGGATGGATGGAATCAACTGCCATTAAAACAAAAAGTTTCATTTAGTTATTATATAAAGAGTCCAGAACACACACATTATACCAAACCCTTTCCAAGCAACAGCAAGTTAACATTCATAAATCAGACTTTTTTTTCTGAACCACCAGAAATATTTCTCCTTTTAATCAGGTAGCAGCCAAATCTGTTTATGTTCGGTTGCAGGTGTCGCTATTAAAGTGAGGTGAAGTGGTTGATCACCAAAAAAATTATGAGCAGAAACTTAAAAACATTTGGTGATAAAAGTTGAGTGCACACAAGGTCATTTCCGTTTTCAGATGATAATTCTGAAATTATTATTTTATTATTATTATATTATTATTATGAATTATTATATGATTATTATTATTATTAATGATTATATTATTCTGCTCAATATTACCGGCAGTAGAAGCGAGCATGCATGTTTCCACCTCCAATCTGATGAACGGGCCTCTGATCTGGATCGACCCAAAGCGTGTTCAGATGAGTCTTATCTGTTCAGCTCAACTCTGGTGAAGCAAACATTTTCTTTAGTGCATCTGATGTTGTAGCTTCCACAGGTTTTCATACAGCAACCCTCTGCTCTTTTTGTGACTCAGGCCCACAGCTCATCCCTCAGCTAGCTCCAGTCTAAAGAAGAAGCAATCTTCAGATATGCAATATTAGTATTTTCTTTGTGTGCCTCAAGGATTGAAATTGTCCACATAAGGAAGAGGAATCTTCTGAGATGTCCATGAAACAAACTTAAAACATGCCATGTAGTTTATTTCAGTGGATCCTAAATAATTTGCTGATTTTTTAATGTAACTCCAAATCAGTCGCAGAAAATTCTCCTGATTGAGAATTTTTTCCTAGACCTGTGTTTCCCAACCCTGGTCCTTGTAGCACACTGCCCTGCATGTTTTAGGTGTTTCCCTACTTTAATGCAAATCATTCAGCTGATTGTAGTTCAGCAACACCTGTTAACTGAAATTACCTGTTCTGAAGCAAAGAAACAGCTAAAACATGCAGGGCAGTGTGCCACAAGGACCAGAGTTGGGAAACACTGTCCTAGACCATATCTAAAACATTTGGAAGAGCTTGGGAAGCTGAAAATGCTTCCGATGCAATTTGACAAGCAATTAGCAGACATTTGCAAACAAAACTATCCAGGATTGCCCCAATAGCAGAGATACGGAAGACCCTGGATGTTAGCTTCTACAGTAGTACTGGGGTGGTTTACACTGTGTGTATTGATGCATATTAAAACTGCAGTATATAATTTTATAAAGAAATGTGTTTCATACATATTTGCTGAAATTTTGATTATGTTGTGACAGAACAATATAAAGGACAGATAATATGTGAAAAAAATCGAGCTCTTCTGCCTTTTTCTACAAAAATACACCACTCAGTCAGAAACAACCAGTCAGAGTCAGGGGGAGGGTCTTAGTGCTGTCAATCACCTCTTGTAGGTGCCACTCACATCCTACCCCTTGCTCTCTGCTGTGCTACAGCTCCTTCCCCACAGTGGAGAATGCCATGAATTCTACGGCTAGCTAGCATGGTTACTGATGACGGCATACAAACAGTTTTCCTGTAATGCTGAGGTTACTCAGGCATGTCCGATCATCTTCAGTAAGAGCAACATTAACATTAGCTACTTGCACTCAGACATCTGATATTTGCTTATATTAACACTAATTTAGATTATACTTGTACATTTCACAATGCAACTTAGTGCAATGCTTCATGTATTAGAAACCAAAGAAAGAAAAAAAAGTCAGTCCTTTACTTGATATGACATGAGTTAATGTCAGCTGAGAGGAAAGCATCCAGCTGAGCAGACAAACATGCAGCTGAAGGTTTGCTGTGTTTCGCGGTCGAGCAAAAGGAGTTATTTTATATGGATGTAAGATTAAAGGTCACGAGAAAGTATGAAAATGCTTTTCCTCAAGTTTTGGCTAATCATCCTTCCACAGCTGTGAGCTAAAGGAGTCAGCAGCCCTGTCAGATCACTGTTGTCACAGCGTGTCGTCTCCCACTTTGCAGTGACAGAGCATTACCCACCCAGCCTCTAATCCCCTTCAGCAAAGTTTGTGGTAAGCTGACGGCATGGAAGAAGATAAATAAGGATTTCCTTTTCTTTTTTTTTTGCCCTGAAATAAAAATAATAATAAAAAGAAGAAGTTGCTTAGCCCTTTGCAGCTTCAGATAGAATTTCCTGACAGGTAACATGCACAAATAGCAGAAATAATCAAACCTAGTGAAACTAAACAAAGACCTTCCAGCCTCTTCCTTCAGTGAAGAGTTCAGTTAGCAACAAATCTGTAAGCAAAGAAACTTTGCACACTCTGAGTAGAGACTGAGGACGTCAGTGACAAATGTCTTGCATTAACTTTGTTGTTTATGTTTCCCACAGAGGATGTGAAATAACCCTATTAAATCAAGTACTCACTTGGCCATTAATCTCAATGCAGCTGACTAGTCCCTCAAAGCTAATGGGGTTTAGAATTTGCATGAGGCGAGTTTACCCACAAAGCTTCGCCTAAGAGGATTGCTGTTCAGACAGAGAGCTTATTGTCACACTTGTTCATAGACACGGATTAACGATACCCGGCCCAAAGAACTCCAGGAACTGTTGCAGCAACTTATAAGTTCTCCTTCACTGGCTCAGATATCCATCACAGAGAGACAGACATTCAGCCTGCATGATGCACGGCAATATCGCCAGCTTTTGTCTACAAGATATCACAACATGTCAAGCAAGCCCCCTGCTATTATGAATTATAATGAAAGTACTTGTTACCAAATTATATGTTTGCGTTGGTTTTGAAACTTCCAGAGTCAACTTTTTCAATTCACACACATTCTCGTTTCAAACAGTTCCTCATTCCCGAATATACGGTATTTATTTTTCTGTCATATCATCAAAGCTTGCCTGATTTCTGGCTCTGTGTTGTCAGTGGAGCTTTTTATGTGATTTGAATAAGCTACTTTCAGTGTGAGCATATCTGCTGTGTTTCATACAGACTAAAGCAGCTTTGCAGGCTAAATATAACATAGATCTGCTGCATTAATTCTTCATAGTTACCGGAAGCAGAGAGATGCTGTAAATGTGGCTTACAGTAGAACCATAACTAAAAGTCAGGTGGGAAACAGCAGCAGAAAAATGCAGAAGTTCTGACATAGTTTGGTCAAAACATATTTCTCTCGATCAGGTAGCCTATTAAAGTATGTCGAAGCACATGTAGGAACAATAATACAGGGTTGGATAATGATGTAGCATTTGCAATTGATATTCTAGTTTTGGCTATTTTAATGACAATAAACCCAATGATAGTAACTAGCCAATGATATAATAAAATATGTTATTGTGGGGTATCATATAAGTGTATTTAAAAAGTTAATAATTGCAGCTAATAATACCATACATAAACAAGACTGTATTCCTTGGAATAAAAATATGTATTTTTCAGTTTTTGTGCAATGCTATGTTTAGACCAGCATATTAATAATTACTTTAAGTCCATTTGGTAATTATATCACTTTGCAGAATTTGTTAGAATTCAGGAAGAGAACGATGGTCATGTGACCACATTTGACACACTTATGCATTCTTCAAGGAAGAATTTAGTGTTCCACCAATGATCTTATAAATCTTTTAAACAGTGAATGACATGACAGCACCTTAGATTAATGACAAATGTTAATACATCACTGGCTTTATTGCAACTAAAATGGACATTATTAATTTGTTATAAGCAGGTATAAACGTTTGGTTGACAGTGCTTTTTTTAAAATGCAAGCAACTACAAAACAAAAAAACAAACAAAAAAATATTTAATCCATTTACTGTGACAGTCACACATGGATTTCTCTTAAGGTATTAAATGGGTACAGTGAACGCAGAACTGCAAATACATTCATCAGTTAAAATTTTTATTTTATTCATTTTGTGTATTAAGTCCCCCAGCGTATAACATCAGTTTTTCCAGCAAGATCTGTCCAATAAGTCAATATCAATTCAAGATGCAATGGAGTCTGAAAAACAATGCATAAAGAACTACAAGGCCAATAAGTGATGAAGCAAAGTGGACTGCTTTCTTGAGGAAAAAGAAGTAAAACAAATTACCAGAATAAAACAGGAGTTGCAAATTATCTACAAACTCTTAAAAACCTGCAGTAATCATCTCCATTTTCCTGTAACTGGGTCAAAATCTACTCTTTCTCAGAGAGCCAATCAGAGGCCTTATATGATACTTAACACCAAACTTCCTGTCCCACCTCCTCTTCATCTATCTTAGCAGGTTTATCTTTCAAAAAATATTGGGGAATTCTTCTGCCATAATCCAAGACCACACATTTTCAGTCTGAAAGCAGGATTTTGTGACTTTTGTTCTCAAAACTTTTAATACCTTTGCATACGTTTTAATCTTCAAAGCAAGTCTTCATGTCTTTCTTCACAAAACATGTAAAGCTTATTCAAAACTTCTCGTACTCACACTTAGTCTCTGCCTGGATTCTCTGCTCTCTTTTGAAAATGCCTTTTGGCACAGTCGACTGGCAACCTCTCAACCAATAAAATGAAAGTGTTGTGCTGGGTGCATTTGTTTCCATCTAGCGGGTGTGCCTGTGTGGTTACTGTCAATTGTAGCAATGTAGGGAGTTGGTTGGGTGAACAAAATCCCGCCTAATATCACTAGGTTGTTAAAAATCAGTAAGACACTGCTGGCGGATGCTTAGTGTACTACAGAGTCAAAAGCTGAGGTTGTTCTTTCTCCCTACGTCCAGTGGGTGGTAAAGGTTGTTGCAATTGATAGTAGCCACACATGCACACCTGCTAGAAAGAAACAAACGCACACAGTACAACACGTTCATTCTATTGGCTGAGATGTTGCCAGGCAACTGTGCCAAAAGGCGTTTTCAAAAGCGAGCAGAGTCTGAGCAGAAACTAAGTGTGAGCGCAAGGAGAAGTTTTGATTACAAGCATTGCAAGTTTTAGGAAGAAAGACAGGAAGTCCTGCTTTTAAAATTAAAATGTAAGCAAAATTATTAAAAGTTTTGAGAACATAAGTCATAAAATCCTGCTTTCAGACTGAAAATGTGTGCTCTTGGATTATGGCAGAAACTTATAAATTATTACTTGTTTATAATTGCCTCCAATTTCTTCTTATGATCAGGTTATCAGACATAAAGTCATCAAACTAACTTTAGCCGTGATGCATCGCATGACAGAACTCTAACCAATACACAAACAATCTCAGCCTGGTAGCTTTCACTTCCTGAGTCTTTCGGAAATAAATCAATACAATCTATGAAACACACACACAAAAAACAAATATTTCCTAAGTAATAAGTTGATAGAAATATATTTATCACTGTATGTAGAGTGGATTAAGAAAAGTGTCATGATGGTGAAACTAGGAAAAGTTGAATTATTTGCCACAGAGAATCAACGTGTTTGATCAAAGCTTATTTACATCCTCATCATTAGTGTGATTTGTCATGGTTTTTTGCCATTCTGATCATTTTACTACGTCATCTACTTTACAGTAGTTATTAATAATTCTTATAATGCTCAACTATCAGCCTTTCGCTGTGGTCGCCTTCTTCTATAAACTTGTTTTTATCTGACAAAACAACATAAAATGGAGAAAAGGCAAAAGCCGAACAGCTGGAAGTTCTTCTCAGTACTTCTAACATTTTGTCATGTTAGAAGATATATTTTTTTATCTTACTCGGATAAAATTATGAAAAAAATCTTAGAATTCCAAAACTTCTAGGAATTTTTTTGAAAAACCACATCACTATGAGCTACTTTTAATCTGGGCCCAGGTCTTTATCTTCCTTTATTCTTTGCTTTACTGTATGTGTAATCTGGCATGGGTAGTAGGAAGTATAAGGCCTCATTTTCAGGTAGGTGTGTAGAATTAGCACAGTTTAGGACTATGCACACACTCCCCAAATGACTGTGTAAACAAGATGTGAGGGCATAATTCCTATAGAACCTAGTGTCAGTTATTGCATTATTTAGAATGCCGTAAAGAACCGGTCTATTGATTTCCAAGCTGAAGTGGCTCCCTGGTTATTTTTGTCATTGTCACCCTCATTAAACTGATGTATGGCACACACCATCCTTCTTTCTGCCTCCTCTTCTGCTGCTTTCCGTTCCTCTTTCATTTGCTGTCTACCTTATTGTGTGTTGAACACTCCTAGCCAGATTCACTATGGCTCTGTGCCAGTTACAAAGTCCAGTCTGGTATAAGAATATGAGCACTGGTACCTTTTTCTTTTGAGCTGCAGTGCTGAAGTGCCATCTGAGAGATGCCGACCCAATGATCTTTGCGTATGAAAGAGTTTTATTTTCAAAAAACAGAACTTGGGGAAGAATTTAGAAAGGCAGAGCAGAGCAGCTGTGGATCAGCAGGAAAAAGTGCTTATCTGCCAATTGGAAGGCTGGGATTTTAGTTTCTCCCCTCACCACATGTTGAAGTGTCCTTGGGCAAGACACCAGGCCCCACACTGTATGTCTGTGTGTGAAAGGGTGACTTGTAGTGTGGCTTGTAATTGGTCAGAGGTGCTACACTCAACAAATCCCTTCATTTATCATTTTTTGAAAGTTTCCTGCAGCCAAAATTAGAGAATTGTAATGACATTTAACTTTAACTTTCATTTAACTTTTGTCGCTGAATACATTTTTACTCTATGTATAGGTCTTCATCAGACAAACCAAGATGTAAAAGCTGTTTCCTGTACTTGCTCTCATTCAACAGAAAAAAATACACATATTTATACACAATGGAAATGTCTGCCTGTTGTTTGAAATCCTTTAAGAACACATTCCTTTAGTGTTCCAAATTTTTGTTGAGGTTGATAGGAATCACATTGATATGGACTGTGCTGCAGATAAAACATCCAAGCTGCCTTCTATAAATGTTGGGACTCAATGCATTATCAGGTCTTTTAAAAAAAGACCTTGAACTGTGTGTATTCCTGTTAAACTGGCAGGCTTTTTTCATCCAAAAACTGTGAACAAACATTTTTTTTATAGCCAAAGAGCCAGATTAGTCCATCACATTATAACATTTCACCAGTAATTGTTGGATGCCCTGTCTTTTCAATGTTATTTTGATGATCACAGTGGTAGGTCACAGGGACGTAGTTTATCATTGTAAATCACGTTGTTCGTCATGTTCATCATGTTAAACAGATACTTTACAGTGTTTACAAATAATGTTTTAAACTCTGGAGAAGAATTTTATGAAGCAATGCATTCTGTCCCATTTTTATGGCTGTTTCTCATGCTCCATCCATTTCATTTTTGCACCAGATAGTAGAAGATAGTGCTAAATATAAAAAAACTCCACCCACATACATGGAATCCAGAAGATAGGAGATATTTGTACAATTGTTCCCACATTTTACCAATAAACCCAGCAGATGCAGAAAGTGATCATAAACATAAAGGAGGAAGGGCACAATCTAATTTGCGATCTGACTTAGTGATTTTGGCCTCTGGTCACTTATGCATGAAGTTACAAAAAAGAGCCCTGAAAGATTACAATAATTATATTGAATATTTCCCCATTCATAAGTTCTACCACCTGCAGCATATCTTAATTTTTACCACTATCCATTACTTGGCAGATATATGTCATCTGATTTACACCAGCTGGTACAGCATGGTCAGTTATTAGTGTTGCTTCCCTCCTTTACTGAACAAATGTCAAGAGGTACAACATCTTGTGGACTGGTGCAGAATAAACAACCTGCTCCTGAACGTCGACAAGACAAAAAAGATCATTGTCGACTTCAGAAGGTCTTGACCGAACCACACACCTCTCCTCATTTACGACAAAGCAGTGGAGATTGTCAGCAACATATTTTACATTGCTTAATAATTTTGATTCCTGCTCTCAGAGTAATTACAGTTTGGATGTCTGCCAGACTATCAGACCTCATCAGTGGTAGTCCACTGCTCTCATCTAGATGCTTCTGTGGCCAACAATTTGGACTGTAGATTGTTCTAATCACTGACTATTCAGAAGATTATTTACACATTAAGATAAAACTTCCAGTGAAAGGGAACAAAGACTTGACCAAGAACAGCAGTTCCAGAGCCTCCAGCTCCTGATGGTGGCAGTTATTTCTTCTGACTCAACACCAGGGGTGAAAGTAGGCGGGTACGGTCGGGTTCAGCGTACCCCTGCAAGAGAGGGGAGCGGCTGTCTGCTGTAAAAACGCTGCAGCCGTGAGTGCACCCAGCCGTGACTGATTAGTTTTTCAAGAACAGTTCACGAACACAACTTAATTTCTGAACTCTTAGTGTTTTACTAGAGCAGGGGTGCAATACGTCGATCGCGGAAGGTTTTGAAGTCGATCTTTGCGGTAGGTGACAAACTGAACGCCGCCAGGACGCTGAGACCAGCACGTCTTCCTCTGATTGGCTTATCAAAACGTTTGTAACTTTATTAAAGAGCAACAACAACAACAACAACAAAAAAAAAAATCGACAAAACATGTTCAAATTAATGACCCAACAAAAATAATAATCTCTGTAATCATTGTTTCTACAAGGTGTTGCGCAATTCTGTGCGTTTCGCATAGGCGTAAATCCCAGGGGGGCCGGACCCCCCCAATCTTGGAAAAGTCTAGAATTGTCCCCCCCCCCCCCCTTAAAAAAAATAAAAAAATTCAAGAAGCGTTTGCATTTAAATAATATCAATATGAAAAGGCAAAAGAAACACAGAATTAAATAAATCTGCCATTTACCTCAGAAAAAAAAAGAATTAATTTTCAGGTCCCCCCTACCATTATTGGAACTATGGTTCAGTCCAAAGTGTAGGAGGAGCAACAGCAGCGCTGCAAGAGGCACAGGCTGGTCAGAGCCGCTGAAGAGTAACTCCTCACTAACTCCTCATTTTAGGTTTAAAGTGAGGAGTTAGCTGTTAGCTAACACAGCACAAACAAAAACCCTCCAGTAAGTAAATACTTAAAGCAAAAGACATGTAACACCTTTTATTCACATTCACTGCTCAACAAGAAGAAACACATTCACAATAAAAATCAGACTGCAGTTTGTTATTTTATTACTTTGGCTAAATCTTGATAAGCTGCCTCATTAGCAAAACTACTACACTGCTTTCATAGACTTAAGCTTTTTTGTCAAAGGTTGCAAACATCTCATTCATATTTAACTCTTTAAGTTTTAGTTAATTAGAAGAGTTTGAAATGGGATGGAGGTGACTGAGGAGTGGCCGACAGCTCTGTGTGGGAGCTGAGAACAGAAGAGAGAACAGATAGAAAACAACAGAAAGCTGCCTTTATTTCTCACTGCCTTCAATGTAGAGCCTTTAAAACCACAAAATAAAATCTGAATATTTTTCAGATAAACTCTGGTACTTTTAGTCGTACGTTTAAATTATGATACTTCCTAGATATTCATTCACCCTGCTTATTTACCCAGGACATGACAAAACTAAAAAAGGCTTAAAAATAGAGCAAATGAAGAGCTGTAATTGAAGTTATAATTTAAATAGTCCATAACTTGTATTGGGAGCCATTACAATAAATCAATGTTTATGAGGAATTTTTTTAAGAGCAGTTATTCATTGAAGCTTTTTTATTTAGAACATTAAAATTTTGTAAAGGTGTAGCAGAGATTAGATCAGTCAGACTGAACAAACCAACAAAGCAACATTTGAATTTTAGTTTTTACTTCTCAACTATTTGCTTACTTAGAAAAACATGTTTGATGTGCATTTCTAGTCATTTTTGGTCCTGCAGCTTGAATGTGGTTTACATTTCCCCGTTAAATTTGCCGACCCCACCAAAATTGGTCTTAAGAAATGTTCCTGTTTATGGTCCCCCCCCAATAATGAGATGGGATCTACGCCCTTGGCGTTTCGGTTTTATTACCAAAATGACTAGCAGAGCAGAAGGTTAAAATTAACTCATCAACCACTGCTGTGTTCAGGGGAGTACTTATTAATCATCGCAAAATAAATATCAAGCCTGAAAACCTAATATCGTAACGGACTAAATGGTATGTTTTTAAAGTAATCTCTGCTCTAAAATGAATGGTTATATGCCAGACATGGAAAACTGGGATGTTCTCCAATGCCATGATGTCCAGAATTTAGGTCTCATGGCATCTCAAGGTCTGCAACAGACTAGCGACCTGTCCAGGGTGACCCCGCCTCTCGCCCGGAACGTTAGCTAGAGATAGGCACCAGCAACCCTCCCGACCCCACTAAGGGACAAGGGTGTTAGAAAATGGATGGATGGATGGATGGCATCTCAAGGTGTCAACATTGCAGCCAGTGGGCTGAAGGAAATATGGCTCTATTCTGTAACAATGCTTAAATATGCTTTAAATTGTCATTATTTACAAAATCATGCAAAGTTGGCACTTTTAATGGACCTTTAGTACAACTTTTAGAGCAACTTTGCATTAAAACGGTCATTATTTACCGAATGACACTTCATGACAACTGTCATAAACATTCATAAAGACTTCTTTATGTTCATGACAGGTGTTATGTCATGTTTATGACAGTGTCATATATATATATATACACACACACTTTTGTCATAGTACCTCCAAGAATTTAAAACTACTACTTAACACAGAGATATGAAGGCCAAATGTTCAATGGAACTCACTGAGTTTTGGTAGAGTCCAGGGTCAGTAGTGGAAATAGAACTTGTGATAATGAAACATGCTTGGCAAGTGCAAATTTTTCTTTTATTTTTTTTGGTGAAATGTCAGTCAACCAGTAAGCTTGGCATTGATATAAAACTACACATTGGACTTAAATGTGAGTCAAGCACATGTTCGACCCAGTACCACAAAAAGGTTACACAAAAACAGAATCCAGACAGGAGATGTCACCTTATTGTCAAGCCCACCCATCTAGTCTGGGATGCCTGGGAAGCAACCCCTCCCCAACCTAACCTGTACATAGTCAATCATCCCACTGTAAAACATTTTTTGGTCAACAGCATCTTTTCTGTCTTCATAAAATGGCAAAATTCAACGTAGACAGAACTCTGATGTGTACAAGTTACAAATTCTGTTTAATCAATTTATTTTGACTTTGATTTGTTGGTGTGGAAATTTTGGTGAAAGAGACAAACTGCTTTAACAAAAATTGTGAATGTCAGTAGTAAAATCACAGGTGCTCCTGACTGGCCTGTACAACTTTCACACTTTGAAAAAAGCTAATTCCATTCTGTCAGTGATCTCTGTCTCCACTCACCTTTTCCCCATTAAATCATTCTTTATATTCCCTTCTGTTTGGAGCAGTAGGTATCAACATTCACTCATTTCTAGTGTTACCTCGCTCCATACTGTAGGCAGGGAGATGACTTGTTAGTCTTTTTGTTGAAGGAAAATTTTTTTTACCACTCATTTTAAATGTTGTGCTCTCTTATTGACAGATTATTTTTAAGAATTATTGGTATTTAGTCACCTTTTTGTCATACAGTCATCTATTTTTGATGAACAAGTTTTGTGTTTTAACCTCCATTGGGTGAAGCAGGGGAGTTTAGTGCCACACCCTCTATCTAAATATTAACTGTTGGTGTGTTCTTGTTTTTGTTATTATTATTGTAACCTCCTGTAAAATGAATTGCCAATTGGGACATGAATAAAAACCTCACGTTGAATCTACCAGAAGCCAGAGTTGGCCCCAGACCACCCACGGACCAGGCTCCAGGCCCCACACCTGCCCACAGCAGCCCAGGATAGAAGCAGATGGCTGTGGGTAGGATGGAGCTCCTGCAGTGGTGAGTATTAAAGCAAGCCTCTGATGGAAGACATTCTTTTGTTGTGTAAGAGCCTCATAAAGAGGATTATGTTGGATGCAAGTCATTCAAAGACCTGAGTTTTGACTTTCCTATAAGTGAAATTCAGCATGGATATATCCTGCTTTAATGATCATTTATGTAATGAGACTGAGATTAATAATCATCTTCTCAATTTTAACAATTATTGTGGAAATGATGTTATAAATTGCATAATATGCAAGGCGACAGTAAGTTCCACAGCAGGGAGAAAAGTTGCTTACTGCTGCTTATAAAACCAGTTTAACAAACAGTGAAGCAGTCGTTTCACTGAGATTAAAGTGTGTCTAAAATTCAAATGTTTGATGGAATGCGCTAAGTGTGACAAACTTATTATGGCTGTGCTGAGACAAGACTTTGCTGGGCTGAACTCAACTAGTGAGTAACAACATTTTCCTCCAGTAGCAATAATAATACTTAGTGTTTCTCCCATCCTACACAAACACAAAGATTTGTTGTAATCCTGCCTCATCTGCTAAAACAAATTTTGGTCTATTTTCATAAATATGAAATGCTGCTAATCGGAGATCTGAGTAAATACAGAAGCAGTCAAATCCTGCTTGAAATACATGCAGCAAAAAAGCATAATGGAGAAATCTGCAGCCAGTACAGCCTACAAAATCGTGTTAAAATGAATTAAGTTAAAATGCAGCCAGACATGCATTAATGATCTATTTGTAGATTATGTAATATTACTGTTTTACCCTAATGTTGGTTTAAAATGTACTGTAAAAATTGGAGAAGGTGTGGCTATAACCAACATGTTTACTTGGTTTTGATTTTGCAATGTTTGCTATTACTTTCCTGAGTAAACAAGTCAATAAGATGAACCTGTATTTAAAGAATTTATGCAGTACTATTGTTTTTGTTGTAGTTATTTTATGGCTGCACAAGGTTTATTATGAATGTATGGTGATTGAACTGCAATTGTGCCCAAAGACCAATGTTAACTTAAGGATGAATTAGAATAACACATGTCATCTGGCAAATCTGCTGTTAAAATATGTTTCTAATAATTTTTCAAAATACTTTAGAATGTGCTTAAGTTAATCAGAAAAAAGTTAGCTTTTTTTCTATCAAGATTATTAAGAGATATACAATTTCATTTTTTGGTTGGGAAACAGTGGATGAGTGGGTGGAGTCATCTTGGAAGCAGAAGGTTGTAGGTTTGATTTCAGCTTTTGCATTTCAATGTGCCACTGGACATGGCACTTTACCCCATGTTGCCTTGTGATCCGGTTATTGGTTTGAGTACAGCCGGGTGCACATGACTCTAGTGTAAAGTGTTTTGAGTGGAACATATTACTGGAAAAATTATGTATATTCACAAAGGATGGAAAACTTATAAAATGAATAATATAAATAAAACATCAGCAAAGTTCAGCAAAGAATAGTAGCTCTGAAAGTAATATCTACCTGCATTGCCAGAGAGTTAAACAAGGTTAGCTACCAAACCAGCAGAAGGCAGTTTATTGATTACACATGGTAGCAAGCTTTCTGACTTTAAGGAGTTATGATATGTGGCGTTAATGTGGTTGCCATGATGGTCTGGATTTCTTGTTACTTGTTCATTTAGAGGAGTTCTCTTTCTTGGCCAACTGACTGACAGATTACAGCAGAAGTGAAGGAGACGGACAACCATAAGAAACATTCTATTAAATGGAATTTAAACTGCATGTCCAGAAAGTTGCAATATATTTAATGTTTTAAAACATGGACATAAAACTATTGGAAACTCTTGAAACCATATACATTAATTTTTTTTTATGTGCTGGACACTAATACACCGATTACCTAAAGAATTATCAGAGTCATGGTGACATGTAAAACACTGCAGTAAGTAGCATTAAAGTTACCATACATTCATTATTGTATCCAGAACGGGAAGCATTTTTCTGCTACACAGGATTTGATTTCAGTACAACCCAAACATTAAACCTGGTGTGGCACTGAAAGGGTGAAAATGTGTTATTCATAACAAATACATACCTCACTCTTTACCAAGTGAATTATACTTCAAATTGCCACTGTTAAGGACCTAAAATTGTAGCCAACAGTTAAGTTCAGATGAACTGAAGAGTTCAGTTCTTCTGAGTGACTCCTGCTGCGCTCAGGTGAACACATCCATCCATCCATCCATCCATCCATCCATCCATCCATCCATCCATCCATCCATCCATCCATCCATCCATCCATCCATCCATCCATCCATCCATCCATCCATCCATCCATCCATCCATTTTCTTCCACTTATCTGGGCTCAGGTCGCGGGGGTAGCAGCTTCAGAAGGGAGGCCCAGACTTCCCTCTCCCCAACCACTTCTTCCAGCTCCTCCAGGGGAACCCCAAGGCGTTCCCAGGCCAGCCGAGAGACATAGTCCCTCCAGCGTGTCCTTGGTCTTCCTCGAGGCCTCCTCCCGGTGGGACGTGCCCAGAACACCTCACCATGGAGGTGTCCAGGAGGCATCCTTACCAGATGCCCGAGCCACCTCAACTGGCTCCTCTTGACGTGGAGGAGCAGCGGCTCTACTCTGAGTCCCTCCCGGATGACCGAGCTTCTCACTCTATCTCTAAGGGAGAGCCCAGCCACCCTGCGGAGGAAACCCATTTCAGCTGCTTGTATCCGTGATCTCGTTCTTTCAGTCATGACCCAAATCTCATGACCATAGATGAGGGTGGGAACGTTGATCAACTGGTAAATCGAGAGCTTCGCTTTTTGACTCAGCTCTCTCTTCACCACGACAGACCGGTACAGCGCCCGCTTCACGGCAGACGCTGCCCCAATCCGCCTGACGATCTCCCGCTCCCTTCTTCCCTCATTCCTGAACAAGATCCCGAAATAGTTAAACTCCTCCACCTGAAGCACAGTCAGACAATAATACCAAACAACAGTCCACTTCACAACAAGCTTGTTTCTTTTATTTTCTGCTACTGTCATATCGAGTCACTTTAGGGTTGACCATCAATTGCTGAGCCTCAGCACCAGGTCCTCACCACAGGGGCATTGATCCATCATGCTGTTTTATGAATAGAGCTCTTTGCTTCACTGGGTTACCATTTTACTAGCCCAGAAGAAGATAAAAGACAATCAATATTTTATGCAAGCAGCGATATCTTCTATTGAACATGAGGAAGAAACTTGAGGGTATAATTACTTTGGTTCAGTCTAAAGTACTGAACCAAAATGAGAGCTGTTTAATAATGAGAAATTTCAAATCAATTTAAATACAAAGTTTAGGGTGAATAGAGTTACTTTTAAAAATTAGGTGAATATATCCAAGATTTCATCTTTATAATTATGCACATTTATCAAGTATTATGACTTCATGTTGCCTGTCCCAGATTAGAAACAAAGTCATGTTTTGCAGCCATAAATTATAGCAAAAATGTTTTGTTTTCTAATTTCTAAGTATACCAAAAAAATCATAAATGTGGCTACCATTCTTGGAACTTTAACTAGAAAGAAAAGGAATGACATGAATAGGTGGTAATGATGGTAAATGGAACATTGCCTCCTAAAGGTGACCTTAATGAACAGGAGAATTCACTCCATAAACCAATTGTCTCTAACTTACATACTCTGCGTACTCTTTCTAGCAATGGCTAATTCTTCTGAGTTCACTCAACAGGTCTGCATGATCAACTCTGACCTTTTGACAAAGAGGGTGTAGTGACTTATATTTAAAATTTCTGTCCCAGATTTGTTTTGGGCAAATATGAAACATATAAAAAGAAAATCTAAAACTTGTTTTTGTTTTTTTGGGGTTTTTTTGTTGTTTTTTTTAACCACAGCTCTTCACCAAAGCATCAGTTTTAATCATCTGTTCTTTTTACATCAGGAAGTCAAAAATCTGGCATCATGCTCACCACTGAAGATTAACAAGAATTATTCTGGTCAGATGGAATTGACAGAATACACAATATGGTGGGTTCTAATCTGATCCTGATATCTGAGTTTATATGTCACCTGATAATGATATTTTCTGATCCACAACTTAAGTTACTTGAACACTTGTTTTCACTCATGGGAATATGGTCGTTTGTTCAATTGTACTATTCTTCCATTACTTATGAACAGGAAATCAACAATTTAAACCCCTCGGCTTGAGGCAGAGGTTGACCTCTGACCTAAAAGGAGCAGTCCATCTGTTCCGCGTGGCAAGACCTAACAAGTAGTTTGGAGAATTTCAATTCTGTTCTGACAAATGCACTAAAGCAATGCACTAAAGAAAAACTGTATTTCTCCTCTTCTCTGCTTTAACTACATCGAAAGGACAGAAAAGCGCTACCAACTGTACCTGAAAGCAAAAGGAATTTGTCAGAAATGGGATTCAAACCCACACCTTAGATTGTGTAAACATAAATCCAACTACTCCCAGCTGATATAGCTTAATCTCACACATTGGTGCTGGCTCCTCCCCTACCAGTGAAGTAGGATCCCCCACCATGAACGAGGATCCATAAACCATATAGATGCCACTACCTCTTACTGTCTTTGTGAATTTAGTGAAATCTTAACTTGCCTATACATTTAGAAACACCATCATAAATGTGATTTGTTGATAAAAGTGTAAGACATTGGTTGCAAACTCCACCCCTTGAGAAGTCCTGCAACTTTTAGATGTCTCTCTGCTTTAGCACTCTGGGTTCCAATATTAGTTCTTCAGCAGAACTCAGTAGAGCTTGAGTGCACACTAGTGAGGCAATTTTGACATTTAATTTAAGTGTGTAGGACAAGGGACACACCTAAAAGTTGCAGGACTTTTATCTCTGCATCAGATGGCTGTTTGAGGCCAGTGGCATAAGATCTTTCAATTTTGAGGAGAGACTTTGCACATCATTAGTAATATTTTCTCTTCTCTGAAGTCTTCATGGGTGTACCTTTTTTAATTTAGTGAGATCAGAGTGAGAGAAATAAAATACTCTACATTTTGCATGGGATGTTTACTTATTTATAACATTTTATTACATCAAACTACTTCTTGATAGTCTTCCACATAAAATGTCATTAAAATGCATTTGAGTTTGTTGTTGTAATGTGACAAAATGTACAAGGGGTGTGAATACTTCTGCGTATTCTACAGGGCAAAAAACTTTAGTGCTTTTACCAGAGCCACAGATGAGTCAAGATTTTATACCATTCACTCAGTAAAATAAATGATTTCAGCTGAACTGGAAACTGAAGATATTAAAGCATCAATCCTACAGCAAAACATAAATAATTATTTTTCTGCATAAGCCAGATAGAGACAAAATTCATGACCATATCATTTAAGTACCTGTTCAACATTTATGTCATGTCATCTTATCATTTAATGACATGCATAAACTCAAAAGGGTCTGGGCAATATAAGCAATTCAGAATGCAATCTTAGGTATATCACACCTTAGAAAATGCCAATGCCTTTGTGTGGTTATTCCACATGAGCGTTACACAACCTGACTTTGTAAGTAAAGCAGTAAAAAAGCATTAAGTGCTCTATACTTGCAAGTATAGAGTGCAAGCTGTATACTTCAACTGAACAACTTACATTTCAATGCAAAACAAAAAGTGAAAAGGTTAATATTCTAATAAAGGGATGGGAGTGATTTGTCCTTGTAGCTCTTACCAAATAGATAGGTTTCATTTTCTTGCTGAAACAACAATAATGAGGATGAGGATGGCGAGGATCAAGGCTCCAGCCAACAGAAGGTAACACTTTCTTTTCCTCAACTGCCTCTGTAGACCAAAAGAAGCATATTTCATCATTAGAGCATAATAAGCGTCTTACTTTTAAGAGGATATATGTTAACATTCTAATATTACATTCCTACAATAGCATAGGGAATCTGGTTGTCAGCTAAGCCATGGGGTCCAATATATTTTATCGTGGTATTTGTTTGGTTATGTGACAGTTAAATCAATGCAAGGATTATGGGGTGTTTGATGTAGAGAAGTAATGTAGGTGGGGTGGTTGTTTTTACATGGGGTCAAAACTGCAGGGAAATAAAAATAATATAGTAATGATAATACAGTTATCCAGGTTGACACTTTTTAAGTCAACCTAGAGAAAAACAAAAATCAGAAAATACATTCAATAAAGCATCACAATAAATGAGCGCTGACTTTGCTCAGCTTTTATAGAGATTTTGAGTTGGTGTGACCGACGGGATGTTTATGATATTTAGCCCCTCTATCACACAGAGAAACACATATGTGTATGGTTTCACCTATTTGCTTCAACTGGGACAATATGACGGAAGTTTCTGTCCCAGTTTTTCTGTAAAGCTGTGCTTCGTAAACAGCAGCAGCAGTGCAGCTAGCTACGTGTTCCAGTATGAACAGACAAGAAGCAGCCAGCAAGCAGCAGCTGAAAAAGGCCACCATATTTAATTCATATTCCATTCACGCCTGATGGTCTGAAAAACGAGGAAAACTCAGCATGGTCAAATATAAGCTGCCACAAAAAAAATCACATACTATAAGGTTGGACCACCTTTACCTTTGACCATAGCACACAAAGTAGCATTGTTTGAATAAACTTCTGCAATGTCACAAGATTTACTTCCATCTGGCGTTGCTTTCATTTTTCAGCAAGACTAAGTGTTGATGATGGCAGAGTCTGACCACTGTGCCGATCCTTCTCCAGAATATCCCAAGATTCTCAGTGGAGTCTGAACTCTCCATGTGGATAAACAATGCCTCATGCTCCCTGAATTAATTTAAGTAACATGAAATTTGCTTTGTAGTACATGTATTTATAAAATGTTACATTTAAGCAGTATTTTAACAGTTTATTTATTTGTTTACTTTTGATCCTTCATAGTTTAGAACAGGGGTGTCAAACTCATTTCATAATGTTCTAAAAGGGCTGGTTGTGCCACAATACATTAAGAAAATCAATTAAATTGTTAAGATACCAATAAATAGCTGTTCTTTCAGGACATTGTGATTGTTTTAGTGATTTTTAAAAATCTAAATTGCACATTCTGTGGTGTTAGGAATTTTTATGATGTTTGCGCTAATGTATGATGTTAAATGTGACCTTTTGTTACACAATGCTTTTAATCAGTTTTAAGAACATTTGCAGTAAAATAAAATAAAAATGTGGAGATTTATCACCAGTGGGGAAATTGAGTTTCTAAAATTTGTCTCGCAAAACAAATTAAATGAAAATGTTCATGTCAATTAGCTTGTGGTGTATAAGTAAGAGCCATGTTAGCTCATGTGGTGTGCAGAAAAATTGTAGGAAACATTGAAGAGCAGGGTTATGGGGATATTTCTATATTTTCCTTAGCTACTTGTCCCCTCGGGCGGTGACGATGTGTTGGAGCACAGAATCTATGTTGTTTTGAAACGCTTTTCTTCCATTTTTTTTCCCAGCCTGTTTTCTGCTACAAAGGCAGCGAGAGCAGCGGCGTTAGACCAGAGCCGAGGCTGGAGTCTTTAAATCCTGACGCGCTTCAAAGCACGGAGAGAGCAATTCATCTTCTTATCTGAGACTCAAAACAGGCTTTCTGTGTGGAAGAGAGAGGGAGAGAGGAGAAGAGCGAAGATGGAAAGAAAAAAAAATGCTGTCGAGTAATTTTCCGTTTAAACGTTCCACTCCACAACAATTTGCATAAGCAGCCCTGCGTCTGTGATAAGAAGATTGGTAATTTTCAAAGGCTCTGTGGGGATTGAGAATTAAAAGCCTTTCTCCACTATCTCCCCTCATGCAGCTGGCCACCACAGATTCCCCTGCCTCTCTCTCACATTTCCTCCTAAACTACTCCTTATAAACTTTCTCTTCCTCTCTCCCTTTTTTCCTCTTCTCTTTCCTCCTTCCTCCCCACCCGCTCCTCTAATACACCCTTCCCTCTCTTTTTCATCCCAATGCTGCTGTTATTTGGGGAGTACACAAAAATAAATAAGGTAGATTTGGGAACAAGAAAGGGCTTAACATAACAAAGGAAATGTTGCAGTATTTTTAAACTGGAATTTTACAGAGCGCTATGCAGACTAAGCGGGAGGACAAAACAGCAAAAAGATGGGATGCTCTTATCACCAACAACTTAATCTTCCAGAGTGTGTCTCCTTAGTGCTGGCACTTCACGGCAGATGGGTGGCGCAAAATGTCAGAAGACATACATAATTTCACAGTTTGAAAATCAAACTTAAATCTTCCAATGGGAATGTCTCATATGTTCTGGTATATCATAAGGTCAGATAGTTTTAAGAGTTGTAAAACTGGTTGCCAGGTGATCTGATATGTTTACAGCCAATTTTTATAAGAATTGAATTTTCATCGTTATCCAAAATATCAAAGGACGGTCAGTGATAATTCTGAACATTGTTGTCAGTTTGAGTGTCTGGTCCTACAGTGGATCTTTATCTGGTTTTAATCGACTGACTTCCAAACTACAACCCACAAACAAGTGTTAATTTCTATTATTACAAGCCATATTTCAACAATGTGAAAAGTATTCGTCAGCCTGATGCCAACTGGCTAGAGCAGTGTTTCTCAAGCTTTTTTGGCCCAGCGCCCCCCTAGCCCTTATCAAGGTCCCTCACCGCTCCCCACCAAAGAATTTGCAGTCTACTTTGCACTGACTATTATTTTATCATTAATATAACTATCACTAATGTAGATGTTAGATGTTTTATGCTTGTTTCTCTATTTATCATCAAAAATAATTTCCCAGAGAACAAAAAAGTAATGGGAATAGAAATTATTTTCACAGGTGTCTACGAAAAATGCAACAAACATTCAAGTTAAAATTTGTAGGCCTAACAGCAGCCAGTCAGAGTGGAAAAAATATTCTTATTCTTTGCCATTTTCTAGTTGTTAAATCTTGCACAAAATGAGCAGATAAAAGATGTACAACATGCCAGTTTAAACTTTGAACTATTTGCAAACGACTGAGCTCTGCGGCATTAAAACATGGATAGAACTGTAACTACATTAATCATAGCTCTTCTTCTCTTCAGTGTTTCTGTCGGTTTCTGGTGGTGCAGCTCTGTGCTGCCTTCAGGAGAATGGGACATCAGAGTATCAAACATAAAACTTCACCCACATGGCATTTATTGTGCAAACCAGAGCTTTCTGTGGAAAAAACAAAAGTTCCAGATCCTTTTAATGCCATACAAATATGAGACAAAAACATGGATTATATCTTTATATAGACCTGACTATTGATTATAGATTAACAGTTTTACTGGACAGAAATTACAAAGAACAAATCTGGTTCTTAATCAAATCCTAATGAGTCAAATTGAAAGTGTCATGGAGTCATCAGCCTCATGACATTAACACTAACATGAAAAATAATATTGAAGAAATAAATATATCAAATCTAATTAAAAACATAAATAAGTGATCAGTTATTTACTGTTATGGTCTGTAAGATATATTAATTCTCAGTATTAGATGTGGTCTCAACAAACCCATGACATTTCAACATTATTTTACCTTTTATCTGGAAATAGTGTCTGTTTATTCTTGCCATTCTGTCCTCTGTATTAATTATTTCTTGAAAGGTCTTGCCATACCAGTTTATTCCTCTGTATTTACTTTAGTTTCTTAGTTTATTCTTGCATTTTGTTCTACATTCATTTCCATTTAGTTTTATTTGATTAGTTTTATCCTCTCTTGGTTTATTGCTATGTCCACTTTAGTTTCTTTCCTGTTGCTAGATTTATTTTATAGTTTATTGATGCTCACCATCAATAATCTCATCACCTGCTGCGCCGCCTAATCGTCATGTGTTTCACATCATGTGTTGATTTTTCACTGTTCAGCTTCGGATTCTCTGTTTTTATGGCATAATTCACATCTAGTTCGTCGCTCAGTTTTATGTCCTGCTTCTCCTGTTTCAGAGTTTTGCGCAACAGGCTTTTTTTTTTAAGCTCCTAAGGTGCAGAGCAGTCGGGAAGCATATTGATGGGGAAAAGGCAGACTGACATAAACCTTTCAAAAGAACGGAAACAATTTCTGCATTCTGATTATTGAAATTTAAAAGTGCTGTGTTGTTCTATCACCCCCGTTTTATACCGGACCACTTACAGCACCGGTGTTGACGCTATAAAATGAACGCTCTCTATCGTGGTATCACCCATGGGGGGATCTCTTTTTTTTAAATGGGTTCATTTTTCAGAGGGATACACAGTGAGGGTATCGTGATTTTAGCTACCAGTAGCAGGAGAATGGAGCTGCGCCAAGAAGCTAACAGAAGCTAACAAATACTGAATAGAAGAAGAGCTGCCATTGATACAGTTGCAGCCAAGCATGATTTAATGTTACACAATACAGTTTTACCAAGTTGTTCAAAGTCTAAACTGGCATTGTTGTGCATTTAAGGTGTAAAGTTTACCTTCGACCAAACGCCCCCCAAAGGCATCCCAGCGCCCCCCTTTTGTAAAAATGTCCGCCAGCGCCCCCTGCCGTCCTCTGAACGCCCCCTGGGGGGCGGTACCGCCCACGTTGAGAACCGCTAGTCTAGAATGATGATGAAATGGCTGATGAATTTGAGTTTTCTGCTCACAAAGACATCTTGCAGTAACCAAGCTGGTCATGACTGCTGTCTGCTGTCTGTCTCTATTGAAAACGTTAATAATTAATATTAAGAAAATGTTGAACAACAACAAAGTGGCGCCCAACGTGTAAAACACTCGAACTAGAACTGGTGGAACAAAACCTTTGGATGTCCCTTCAGACCGTCCGATGCAGCTGCAGGACTGTGAGTATGTGGTCAATATGCAGGGCTCGCAGGGCAGCGGATGGAAGGGTTGTTCATCAAGAGCACATTACCCGGGGGTTCAGTCTGCATGGATGAAGCAGGCCCCATGGATAACAGAAAAGAGAGGTGAGGAGTACCTGTTGGTGCTGATGGACATGGTGTAACAGTGACAGCTGTAGAAGACCAGGTCTACCCCTGCAGAGGAACTCCGTTCACGTCACAGAAAGCAGGGAGGCGAAGGCACTTCTCCTTTTTGCCCAGAGAGGGGAAGGTGAAGTTGCAGTTTACAGTGTCATTGAAAACAGGACAGAAAGTTTGGATTAAAGCTCAAGATCGGCCGACAGCCACGGTGATCAAGCTGAAGTTCAACGGAATGGGTTTTGTGAAGCAAGTACTGCACTGTAAAACAGTACTACTTATGAAGAAAGGGGTCCACAAGGTCAGTGTTCAAGCCAGTTCTTAGCTAAAGCAAACCAGAACATTGCAAGAATCAAGCACCATGCCATCCTGTGTTAGACTGGCCACTATTACAGGATGATTGCCGTTCAAAGAACAACTTCAAGGCTTAGGACTAGGAGGGCCCTAAAGAAATTGGATTATGCTCAAGAAGAACTCCTGTGACAAATGGATGGATTAAACTGGAAAAGGGACTGAAGTCGTGAGGAAGGAGTGGCGTCATAGACAACCACCGAGATCCATCCTGCAACAAAGCATTGAAGTCACACCCAACACCTAGAAGGAACAAAAGATAGTGGAAACAATTGAAGAAGGCTCAAATGTTTTACAGTGTATGTGTGTTGTGAAACCAACCACAAGCTGAATTTTCCCCTTAATGCATGGCATCAGAAGCTTATTTCACAAGCCACACAGTCTACAAGCAACCTGTGGACTTCATGGAGTCCTGCCTGACAGAGTGCATCCAAAAGAAGAACTGTTTTGTTTGTGTGTTTTTTCCCTCATCGAACTTCAACCTAGAAAGGGGAAGGGTCAACATGATCCTCCCAGGACCTAGCAACTGTTTCATCCTGGTGTTCAGAGCACCTGTCCTGGATATTCAGCGCTGTAGGTTTTAATGAGGAGGCCCAAATACTGCAGTTTTAAAATTGGACATTTCCTGTTGCCTCCGACACCTCCAGTACCCTTTAACGACCCCAGCAGTGAAAAAGGATTATGATTATGGATAAAGCTTATGCTTTTTGCTTTGCTCTACTGAACATCCTGAGTTTTGTTTTTTTTATTTAAGACATTTTGCATCAGCCCATCAACCGGTCCCCAAGGAATCTTCCACATCCTGAAGAACCAACACTTCATTCAGCTGAGGATTTTTTGTCACTGTTAAAGGATCAGAGCGACCTGGACTCTCTTCGACATTCGTCACTTCCTGGGAGACATCAAAACGCCAAGGAGGGGGTGTCAAAGAGCAGTGTAGTTTTGAAGACTGCTGTGTCCTTTGTAACGATGGAGGATCTTCACATCCCAGACGACCATCTTCTCTTTCCAGGGATGAGGACGCAGACCAGCAGGAGGGTGCTGGGATCCCAGCATGTGAAAGGTCTGACCTCGAGGAGGGAATGTCGAGAAAAGTCGAGCTCATCCCACTTCCCCATGCTGGAAATTTTAGCTTAATAGTAACAATAAATAAAGTTACCTTTAAAATTAATTACACAGGTGACATCAAGACCCAACAGTTGAGTCAGACGGTAATAAAATTAATCTGGTTGTGTTTGTTGTTATTATGTCCTGCAAACTTAGCTTTAATTCTACTTTTTTCTATTTAATCATAAAAAATCATAGTCAGGCAGAAAGAGAGTCATGGAACAGGAAGAGCTGGTTTCCTGAAGAAAGGGGAAGAAAGTTTCCAGCCTGCATCAATATAAAAATAGTTCAGACCATTCCTTATTTTAAAGCATTAAAGGTTTAAAGAATAAAATCTAAACATTTTGAGTAATGGATAAAACCCAGAGTAAAATACTTACATTAATAATAATGACTTATAATTAGGCCAATAATTAATATTGGCTTAACCAGTGGTTGATGTTGGTTTGATTATAAGAATATTTAAACTTACTCTTACACTTATGGAAGTACTTAAAGGTGAAACAATTAACTGTAACTTGGTATCAAATAATTAGAATAATTGATTGGTTTCTATTCAGAAGTGTCTGTAATAACTCACATTATGATTATAATAAGAATAACTAATAAGTTATGGTTATTATAACATTATAAATGAACGCTAAATCAGAGAAACTAAAAGGTTATAAATGTGATTTTGACATTGAACTTGAAACGGTGTAAAATGTTGTAACTGTAATTAAAGATCACTGATGTTGTGTTGGAGGTAGATGGTAGGTGTAAGGTCAGGGGAAAAGAGGAACTGATAGGAGAGCAGAGATGACCAAGGCCTTATTGCTAAACTTCAACTTTCCTAAGAAAAGGTTGGGCAAGCAACAGGCGTAGGAGGAGTGTTGAGCAACCGTGGGACATTAGAACAGACATCAGGACATAATGTCTCCAAGGTGATGGATATGAGGTCATCTGTCCAAGCAGTCAGCCAATGAAACAGGCACAGCAACAAAGGTATCCAATGCAAACACACCAAAAGGTGGATAAACCCTTTATAAGGTGGGTGCAAAAGAGAAACCTTTGGTTGGATCCGTGTTCCTGAGCCTGAAACTGAACCAGTCAGTTCTACGGTGGTGTGTAAAAGAGTTTGATCCTTTCCGATTTCCTTTATTTATGTTTTTTTCCATGTCTGTCGCACTTTAATGTTTCAAAACATTAAATCAATCAAATTAAATGTTAAAGATAAGTAAACACAAAATGCAGATTCTAAATCTACATTTGACCACTCATCTTTGCAGAGTGTATGTCATTTAGCCACATTGGAAGGTTAAAAATGCATGAACTGACTTTTCAAGTCCATGCCGCAGCACCTCAATTGGCATGAAAATCCTTATGTGCCTTCTTATATGCAGAAGGCAAATAAGAACCTCAAGAAGTACCAAAGAGGCCACAGGAAAGCTGTGGCACCCCTACAGGAGGAAAGTGGTTCTGGCAGAGATAAAAATACTTCCACACTTTACCAAAATATTTGTAACTACTTAATGTCTTAACACGACATTTTATTGCAATAACACTGTGAATGCAGTTTATGGTACTGCCCAACTAATCAACTATCTCACTTATTTCTACATGTTGGAAAAGCTTCCTCAGTCTCTAGGAGGGAAAAAAATATTGTGTGACATGAGAAATTTCCTCATAATCCAGTAATGTAATGCAATGATAATGACCATAATATTCTTCTCTCTTTATCGCATTTGGTTGGGAAAATTGGAAGTCCATAAAATAAATAATATTTACAGCAGAACTGCCTCACTTGTAATCGGCTTATGTGCAATTTACATAAACCTCAGAGTCCCTTGCAGCCACCCCGATTATGATATTTAAGAGGAGCAGCAAATAAACATAGACTTCATGGATAATTTTGGCATCATGAGGGAACGACCTGCAATAATAGTCATCAGCGATGCAGCAAAAACTTTAAACACCATCAGCATATTTGATATTGTGCAGATTGGCTTTGGTAAAAAAGTTCAACTTTTGCTAAGTTGCCTCACAGAGCCATGTCCTGTAGTGTCCTCCAGAAAAGCTTAGATTCAACCTTTTACTGTTTATTATTATGGTTTTGGTTTAGTGATGTTTATTCCAGATCAAGGCTACCAATTCAAAAATATTGATGTTTATGAGGTCAGCATGTTAAAAATTATCATTTCAGAATGAACATAATGTTTTTATTCATATCACATAATATCCACAAAAGGTTTTGAGATAATTCATCAAAGGCTAATATTTTAACAAGGCTGTATAAACTTGCAAGCCATTGATTGCCATCAACAGAACCTGTGGAGTTTGGTGTCCATTAATTTTAGCCAGGATTTTCTAGAAGACAGTGGAGGAATCAACACAAACAGAAAAAGAAGCGGGTATTAGCATATATAGAAATGAGATATTTCAGTCTGAAATATGACAAAGTGTGACAAACATGAACAACACATGGTAAGTGCACTGAGTGATGCAGAACAGCAGACGTTAATGTGATTGAGGAAAAATGACATTTCTAAGTCCTAAAGAATGAATAAAGCTGTTCTGTTTGGGCGCGTCACAAATCAGTCTGGAAGTTTGTCTCCCTGACTTTGTGCGTCTGTCGTCGCCTTTGTTGTTTTTTTTTTTCATTCAGCTGGTCTGCCTCTGCAAAGACAGCGAACGTCTGGATTGGTGGAGAGCTAAATTGCTCGGTGTGAGCTCCGTCACGGCTCAGCTCTCCTTGAGATAATGAAATGACAATTAATGGGAAAGCTGTTGCTGTTCGCTCATTTGTTCGCTTGGAAGTGGAGCAGCAGCTTGGGAGGAAAGACACGAGAGCACTGCTGTCAAGACGGGAGCTGGAAAGAGCTCAATAGTTGTTTTAATAGCACATATAGCGGGGTATTGGATGTCAATAATTTATGTAAATTAGGAGATGACTGAATAAACAGATCAGTTAAAAAACATTTTGTGTAATGGGCCACAGCCAGTGGATGTGTCTGTAGGGACGGCAAACAATGAATATCTGTGGATCTAAATCCAGCCCATCTGACAGCCAACAGGCAGGAGGCAGAGTAAACACATACACATGTTCACGCACGCACACGCACCTGTGCACACACACACACACGCACGCACGCACACACACACACACGCACACGCACACACGCACACGCACACACACACACACACACACACGCACACACACACACACACACACACGCACGCACGCATGCACACACACACACACACGCACACGCACACGCACACACACACACACACACACCCTTAAAGGTTATTTAAAGAAAAGAATGAATCTCTCCCACGTTTCAGGTTGTAAGAGGAGACAGGAGTAACTGGGGAAATCCGAGGCCTGGATGAGGAGACCGTGCCATCATTCAACCCACAAAGTCAGACCCTGTTTTTACTAAGAAACCTCCAAAATATAAAGTTAACCTTGCTGATTACCGTATTTTCCGCACTATAAGGCGCACCTAAAAACCTTCAATTTCCTCAAAAGCCCTCAGTGCGCCTTACAGTCCGGTGCGCCTTATATATGGACCTATATTGAGCCACAACAGGTCCAGCAACTACGGTAAGCAGCCGCTGACTTCATTTTCCCCCGTAGAAGAAGAAGTGCGTGGTGCATGCTGGGATAGTTGTCAGAACGCTGGTTTGTTAATAAAGTTTGATTATACATTGAAAGCCATGGGGGGGAGGGAAGGGAAGAGAGACAGAGACTGCTGCGGCAGCGTGTCGGTTGGTCTGTGTTACCCAGAAAGCAGTTGGGGACAATTTCGCAACACCAACACCGTGAGTGAAACAATGACTGGGGCAGACTACTATATAAAGCACTCGGGGACCACTTCTTTACAAATGTGGATGTGTAATAATACAGTATGGAACAAATTGGCAACCCAAACTGAAGCGTCTATTCTATGTGCCTTACATAAGAAAAAAGTTTTAAATTAGGCCATTCATTGAATGTGCGCCTTATAGTGTGGAAAATATGGTACTTCACTGCGGTACAGCAGCACGTTGTGTTCACAATTCCTGTTGAATGACGATCGTGCTTACTTTTAGAGGCCACAGTTCTTTTGCCATATATTTAGGATTTTTCTTTGGTTTTGGATTTCTGTAGCATTTTCAGGCTTATAAGTTCCTATTTTTAATTTGTCATTATATTCCTTTGTCTCGTGTTTTGGGTCTTCCATCTTGTCAAACCTTTAAGTAAATATTTAAATTAAATAAATGAATTTAACATCTTGTTCACGCTGGGCAATAAGGCTTAATTAATTGTTCAGTTTTTTTCATACCAAATCCGATTTTCAATCGACCTGAGTTCAAAGTTCAGATAAACAAAACCTACAAAACAAGCTTATTAAACAAAATAAATGGCTTTGGATGGGCTAGCATCACTTTGAAGTATGTAGTTCTTGAAAGAAAAATCACAATTTTCCAAAGATGAAATCTTTAAAATCAGTAAATTTGATTAATAAAACTGATTTATCGCCCAGCCCTGTTTGTTGTTATATCAGATAAGATTTTATTGTATCCTCTTATGAGATGTCAATATCTTACCTGCAGTAAATAACTCTAAGGGTCCCAACAAATCAGAATTGTTTTTCTATATTTCTATTTTCTTCTCTGAATTCCAATATTTCCACTTTTATTTTCTAATACCTAAATTTCAGAAGTAAATATCTAATAGTATTTATTCAAGTTATTATATAATATTTACACAACTGAAAACATCCAGCTGGATTTGGACGTTTTTCTTGCACCACGTTCAGCTTGGCGTTGTTTTCAGGTGTTACAGAATGTTGACTTATTCTCTTATTTCTGCATGTGTTCTGGTATAAAACAAGACTGTATTTGTTTGCTGAACTGATGGAGGTTTACCAGACATTTTTGGTACAAATATGTGTAATTTTAACATGCTTAATAATATACTACAAGATTTGGAAGGATCTGTTTTATGAGGGGAAAAAATCCTGTAGCCCTTGCCAGCTGCGGTTCTGAAAAACAGTCAAAATCTGCAGTACTTACATTTTAAGCATTCTGACTACTTCAGATTGTGACTTATCATCAATAAATAACTTCACACTGATTCTAAAAAATTCAGAATGATGTGCATTTTTAATTGATCTAATTTTATAGTAAAAGGTAGGGTTGCTTCGTATTTTAAGGGATCACTGGGAATGTCTTTTAAACCATCAGCTGTCAGTGAATGTCTAGTTAAAGCAATATTTATTGTATAAACGTTGCTAGACCATACAACAGAACTCAGTTTTATGAAAAGGAGCATGTTATGATTGGCTGCCTGTAATATGTATCATTACAATATGCTTCAGTGTTTATTAATTTTAAAGTAATTCATTATTTTGTGAAAGAGTAAGTCTTCGCTTAAGTTCTGCTTTGCAGTGGTTCACATATTTCTGTACAAATAACAGATAACGTCAATGTAAACAACCTTCTAATGAAAATGTGATGGTGATATAAAGAGTCAGAACCAGAAATAGAAACGTGTGAGAATGTATTTACATTAATACATATGCCTGCGTTGACCAACCACTAGTTGGAAAAATAATCTGTCTTTTGGAGTGAAGATACCAAATATGCTAACAGAGTTTGTACTTCAACTACTTAACCTTTCAAGAGATCTGCACTTAAGCACAAAAAACACCGACCTGTCCCTTTAAGACTTGATGTTAACAAGATGATTTTTCATGATCTTCTAGTAATTAAATTTGTTTGAGGAATAAAACTGGATTTATTAACTTTTAAAGCTTTTAAATTTAAATAAAGACTTAATGATTGTTATTTGCTATAACTAAGAGATTCAGATGAAATATATATAAATATAAATATTATGTATAAAAAGTACATTCGTTTTTCCCATGTTTACCTGAACAAGCAGGTAGATGTGATGCGGTTCTGTAGATGTGTACTGCATTTAAAGAATTGTATACTTTATTAACCCCTTGACACTTCAGTCAATACATTATTTACCATAGCTAGAGGCTTACATAGCATAGACACATAGAGCACAGCCAACTGCTATAGTTCCTGAAAGAATGGCACAATTTACACATATTTCCTTGAACAGAAAGAGCAGAAGCAGACCCTGGGGCATCTTTTAAAACATCTCTCCAGAATGTGCACTGAAGTGGAAATTTTAACCACCCCAATCCACAGAACAGAACAAAGAACATTCCTGCCTAATTTCTAACAGCAGTTGTTGCCTAATAACACATTTTACTCTAATTAAACGTACGTCTGGGACAACACCCTAAATGTATAATTATTATCTCGGTAAAACGCACTCATGTACTACAAATGATATATGTTGTTCTGTTATTCTGCAAGACTTAAGGCAAGTACTTTATGTTTCCTCTCTCTACGTATAATTCATTGATGTAAATGTGGAAGCTAGTAAAGGATGACATGAAATGACATCATCTGTGCCGTTATTCTGGGGGTGATAGTGGGGGAGGTGCGGAGGGGGGTGATAAAGCTGTGTAATCAAGTGAGCTAAGTCTCTGTTTGCATGGGCGATCAGGCTAAGCTTCCTGAGGTTGCATTACAATGCAAAAGCCCAGTACTGTACAGTTAGAACAAACAAAGATTATGCAAAGTAATGTGCGGTAGACCATAGTGCAGCACAGCTGATTGGTTACCTGATACTGATTGGCCTTGGCAAGCTCCTGATTGGCCGATTCCACGTTAGATGATGTGGTCTGAATGTAGTCTTCAATACTCTCTGAAGCAAAACAAAGACAGTTTCAGTCACTTTCTATGCTACATCACTGTTGGCAAGCAGTAACACAACGTCACAGAGGTTGACTTTATACCCGAATAAATGTGTGTTAGTACCTCAGTGGGTTTAAAAACTTTCAAGCAGAAAAGAGCCATATTACTAAAATAAAATCAGGGTTAGATGGAAAAACCAGCAAACGCTGAAATCTTTCATGTGTTCACTAATTCATCTTCTACCTGAGGTTTGACAGGTGTAAGGAAAATTCAATAAAGACTCAGGAATAAGACAACAATGTATGCTTATTGTGACCGTGACCATCATGACATTTATTAGTCCGAGGCTGAGTTACATGGTCTAGGTTCCATATATTAGCAGCATATTGGACAATGTGAAGCCAATGTTGCATTTCTCCCAAACTGAAGTGTTTTTCCTGTGATACATTAATAGTCTTCTTCACTCTTCCATCAGGTTCAGGGTTTGTTTAAACAGATGTGGAGTCACAAAAGTCAACCAACCTAGAAAGGCTGTTTGAAGTCTGTCTCCACTTTGCAAATCTGCTTGATAATAATTTCACTAATGCTTTTTAAGTCAATTTAAAAAAATGCATTGCAATGAGCAGATGGTGGTGTGAATGTAGTGGTATAGAAATATAGATAATTCTACACAAATAGTTTCCAGTTGAGAAGTTCCGGTTCTTAAAGTGGGCGTGGTGTATATAAGGAGCTGCGGCGTTCATTCAGACATGTGTCGTCTTCTTTGTTCTCCCACTGTGTGGCGTGTGTCCTGTGGGCTCTGGCAGTGAAAGGTAACAAATCGCCGGCTGGTGCAAGTTGTGCTGATATCCTGGTGGTAGGTGTTCCCTCTCCCTGCACTCTAGCTGATCTAAGTCAGAAAATCTAAATTGAAGTGTGATCGTAGGTAAAACGCCACTGCACTGCACTCCTCCTCTTCCTCGTTCTGCGAGTGTGTGTGCGTGTTTGTGTGGATCGGCAGGTAAGAAACTAATGCTCATCTAAGCTCCAGTTTGTTCCAGTTTTATTTAAAATGGTGACTAATTAATTTTCATACGTCCTCTACAGTTGGACCATTGCTGCTCTGTCTGCGTTCGTCTCCCGTATCTCTGCCTCTGTCGTCTCCCTGATTTCTGCACATTCGTTTTATCGGCACGCCCGCTTCACCTCCTGCTGTGGCCTGATTTTAATTTGTATTGTCTATTGTTAATTAGTTTCTATTTCTTTACTTATTTTGTTTACTTATTTGTGCTTGTAAAATATGACAAAAAATAAATAATGTACGGTAAATATTTGTACCAATATTTCTTGTAGTTAATTTAGTCGGGCTGATATTGTTTTTCTTTTGTTATTAGGTTTAAGATTATATTGGTTAACTGTTTTTTTTTTTGTTCGTTTGCAGTTGCTGAGGTCCGGTGTTGGTGTGGTGACGGTGTGTTCTATGAGGGGCCGTTTAGGACAAAATCCGTTTTGTCTCTCACACACTACGAAAGACTCGCACACATTAAAAAAATACTCAAATTGCGCATACACACTACTAAAATGTCACACGCACACAAATTTTATCTTTGTCGCACATATACACTGTACTAACATCTCGCACACACAAAATACTAAAATTGCACACACGCATACAATATTTCTCTCAGGCATACACAAAATACTATAATTGCTCACATACACTACTAAAATATCACACATGCAAGCATTTTTTTCTTACTCACAAGACTAAGATTGCACATATAAATAAAATATAGACCCATTATTTTGCATGTTAAAGACTCAGTTTTGTATGTGCGAGGGACATTTTTTGTGTGTGTGAGAGGTGTCACGGAAGAGGCGGGGCATAATTTGGAGATCAGATCGCACATGCGTTATAACACAGTGAAGTTAGCTTCAAGTTAGATATTGGAGCTCCATGGTGCAAGCGGCGTTTAGCTCAAGGTTAATCCGATTTATGAACGCTAATTTTGGCCAGCCGTTCTCTAGCACTCCCTCCTCAAAGGTTCGTCGGTTCATTAGGGCTCTACTCCAGCTTTAGAGCCGAAGTAAGCGGCCTTATAACCGGCGTTGTAGCCAGCATTACAACCGGAGTAAGCGGCCTTATAGCTGGAGTTATAGAGCCTACGAAAGCGGCTTTATAGCCAGAGTTATAGAGCCGGAGTAAGCGGCCTTAGAACAGGCATTATAGAGCCGGAGTAAACAGCCTTAGAACCGGCGTTGGAACCGGAGTGAACGGCCTTAGAACCGGCGTTAGAACCGGAGTGAGCGCCCTTAGAACCAACGTTGGAACCGGAGTGAACGGCCTTAGAACCGGCGTTAGAGCCGGAGTGAGCGCCCTTAGAACCGCCGTTACAACCGGAGTAAACGGCCTTATAACCGGAGTAAACGGCCTTATAACCGGCATTAGAACCGGAGTGAGCAACCTGAGTGAAGTTGCCCCCCCACCTTCTTCAAATCAGACAAAATTGGTGTCAAACGTTTGTGCTACGTTTGTGCTGGTTTGTGCAGCAAAAATTTTCGTTTGTGCCGCTTTCATTTTAAAGATATAAAGAAATGTTTCTAGAGGCCATCCAAGGTCAACCACCCCCTCTCCTTCTTCATACCAGACAAAATGGGTGTCCATCAACTCTGCTACCTTTGGGCTGGTTTGTGCAGCAAACATTTTTGTTTGTGCTGCTTTGGCTTTGAAGATATTAATGAAAGTGTAAAGGTCAAAAGGTCAACCAGCCCCTCAACTTTTATGAAATCCAACTTTCTTTATATCTTTAAAATGATAGCAGCACAAACGGAAATTTTTGCTGCACAAACCAACACAAATGTAGCACTAACGTTTGACACTAATTTTGTTTGTCAGAGTCGCATCAAACTGAGCATAATGTTCTGGATTATGTTAGCAGTTTTAGAGAGCGTCTCTTTCATGCATGTCAGCTGGCCCAAGAAAACCTGGCTAAAATGAAAGCTTGTTATAATAAAAAATCTGTGAGCAGAAATTTTATTCCAGGTGAAAAGGTTTTGGTGTTACTTCCTATGAGTGGATCTAGTCTTCATGCACAATTTTCTGGACCATATGAAGTGGACAGAAAAATAAATGAGACGAACTATGTGATTAAGACTCCTGATCGTAAACGAAAAATGAGGGTTTGTCATATTAACATGCTTAAACATTATGTTTCCAGTGAAGGCGTTGTTGATAAAAACTCTTCTGTAGCCCCTATTTCTGTTTGCTCTGCAACCCCACTATATCACCTGGCAGATGACGATTTGAGGGAGAACAGCGGTTGCATGCATATGGCTCGTTTGAGGAACTCAGAAGTGTTGGGAAATCTGGAATCTTTCCTATCTCATTTGTCACAACCTGCCCGAAAAGATGTTATTGATCTGATTGAAACTAATATATTGCTTTTCACAGATCATCCACAGCAAACCTCCGTACTTTTCCATGATATTGATGTGGAGGTTGAGAAGCCAATCAAACAATATGCTTATAGAATAAATCCAACGAAGCGTGTTTTAATGCAACAGGAAGTGGCTTACCTGGTTGAACATGGTTTAGCAGTGCCCAGTAACGGCGCGTGGAGTTCGCCCTGTCTTCTGGTCCCGAAACCAGATAACACATCTCGATTTTGCATCGATTACAGAAAGGTTAATGATATCACTAAGGCCGATTCTTTTCCACTTCCGAGAATGGAGAACTGCATTGATCGTGTTGGCTCCGCTAAATTTGTTACCAAATTGGACTTGTTAAAAGGTTATTGGCAAGTCCCATTAACACCCAGGCCTTCTGAAATTTCTGCTTTTGTAACTCCCGATTATTTCCTGCAATATATCGTTATGCCTTTCGGGTTGCGTAATGCACCTGCTACATTCCAACGTTTAATACAAAAGGTGTTATTTGGTGTGAAAAATTGTGAAGCATATTTGGATGATGTAGTAATTTATTCCGCTACTTGGTCAGAACATCTGAAAACTCTTTCAGATGTCGTTTTCATGATGCTTTTCTCACATTAAATCTTTTGAAATGCGAGTTTGGTAAAGCCACTATCACCTACTTAGGAAAACAGGTTGGTCAAGGACAAGTGCGTCCTATTGCTGCTAAAGTGCAGGGAATAATCAATTTTCCTGTCCCACAAACAAAAAAAGATTTGCGTCACTTTTTTGGGAATGTGTGGTTTCTATCGCGGGTTTCGTAAAAACTTTTCAGCTGTAGTTAGTCCGCTCACTGAACTTGTTAGTTCCTTAAAAATTGTTTTTTGGTCTTCATCTTGTCAGGTTGCCTTCGAGTCTGCCAAAGTATTGTTGTGCAGTGTACCAGTGCTGGCTGCGCCAAATTTCGAACGTCCCTTTAAACTTGAAGTTGATGCCAGTTTGTCTGGCACCGGAGCTGTTCTTCTGCAAGAAGATGAGCAAGGCATAGACCATCCTGTCTGCTACTTTTCAAAAAAGTTTAACAGATATCAGCTTTATTACAGCACAATTGAAAAAGAAGCTCTTGCTTTATTACTTGCATTACAGAATTTCAAAGTTTATCTTGGTTCTAGTGCGCAACCTGTACAAGTATTTACTGATCATAACCCACTGGTTTTTGTCTCCCAAATGCGCAACTCCAATCATCGACTGATGCGCTGGTCTTTGCTTCTGCAAGGCTTTAACTTGCAGATTAACTACAAAAAGGGTAAGGATAAAGTACTAGCTGATGCTTTGCCTAGAATTTTTTTGTTTTCTCATTTGAATTAAACACTTGAGGGTGTGTTTAATTCTTGGGAAAGGGGTTGTTACGACTGACGGCGTAAAGTTAATTACAAATGATGAGTCGGCAGGTCCCCGTCCCTGATTGGTTCCAAGAAGACGACGGAGATGTCCCATCGGTTGCTTTTCGGAGGTGATGGACATAAAAGCTGCTGACGCGGACTTCCTGTGTTCCATCCTCGTCTCATCTCCACCGGCCACACCCTTTCCTTTGTTTATCTGTGTTAGAATTCTGGAGTGTAGGTGTGAGCTGCCGTTTATGTTTCCTCAGTTTTCTCAAGTTTTTCTTAAGTTAGGAAGGTAAGTTTTTGTACTTTGGTTTATTTACTTTCAATTAGGTAAGCTTCTGTTACTATTTCGATAGTTTCCTTTTGTTTGTTGTTTTCGGCGATAGCTCACTCTGAAGCCAAGTACTCCATTTGTAACACCTTGATCAAAAATATATCTTTTTAAAAATAAAAATTATCAACTGTTCAATTTTGTGTGTGTCGGTTGTTGAGATCAGAGGAGGATGGATCCTTCATGTTGCAACCTGCCCCCCCCCAGACTGGTCGTAACACTTGCTACTCATCAGTGTAACACTAGCAAAACAGCAGTAAAAGGGTTTATGGAGAAACTTTGTGATGGTGTACTGCATTCGGAGTATCAGAAGAAGTAGGAGCTTCTTAAAGAGACAGACCCAATTTCAAGGTGCTAAATTGCAAAGACAAAAATATTTAAAGTCATATTGGATATATATAGCATTTTTATGATGATTGTCTGTAACATAATTACTTGATTATGCTATGAATTGACAAAATGTGTCAAGAAAATAAACAATATTGCTTCTTTAATACAATTTTGGCGGTTTCTGTAAGCTCCTAGGATAGTTTCTTTGCTTGGTGGCAATGATTTGACCCTTCGTAAAACCTATTAAATCTGTAGTTTTCCCAACTGAAACTTCAACATGTTCAGTTTAACACTGCTGACTGAAAACCACGTCTATTCCAGCTTTGTACAAATGACAGGCTTTAACATGTCCTTTGTTCCCTGTATCAGTCTGTCTGCTAAAATAACCTTGTTGACAGCATACCTTCACTTACAGGCTCATATAGCGTGCCCATTTTCAGGTGCATCATGAATAGGCAATAAAAGCACAAATCCGTTCTTCTACAGTCTATTCATTTCTTTATATTACCTGCTGCCTTTCTTGCACACACCTCCACAGCACAGTCACATGTCATATGTGCTACTACACTAAAAAGGCCATGTTCACAAAGAGGCCAACAGTAATTTCAGTGCATCCCTTTTTAATGGGAAAAGGTCCATTATCGCCTGACTCAGTAATGACCAGATTGGACCTCTGCCGTGGGATAATAAAGTCTGTGGTCTTCCTCTATCTCCTCTATCTGTCTGCTCGCCCATTTGGATGGAGGCACACCATGTTCCTCCACCATGCAAATCCACATCAACACTGAAAGTCAGCAGGTACTTACATTCACTGCAAAAAAGACACAACCATTTTATTCCCTCGATGTTTGAGACTAAACAAAGCTAAATGCTTTGTGGATTGGTTCATTTAAAATGATCTACATTGTTTCCACATTGTTTACAGTATTTGTTGGCCTGTTATTAGATCTTGCAATTTGAACTTTCTTCAAATTCACAATTTTACATATATTTTCCCATTGAATTGCATCCTGCTGCATTTTTTATGAGTGTGGTAGAAGCTTTATAAAAAAAAAGTTGTTTTTTAAGCTCTGTAATTAATTTAGTGCCATGGTTTCGGCCATTATTCAGTTGGCCATAATCATGGCCAACTGAAAGCTGAAGCTGATTTATAAAGATCTTATCTCCTTTACCATAACATGCTGCTTTCCATCATTAATCATAAAAAAGATCAGACCGTACCTAAGCCAGCATGCCACCCAGCTCCTGATGTGGTCTATATGGTCAGCTACTGTTTCGACTAAAACAGCAGCCTCCTCCTGTGAAACCTCTGCAGACTGTCCAGAGGACAAAGGTGTGTCTGGTTTTCAGTATGCCTAAAAGGACTCATGTCCTCCTTCTGTTCGTTGAGCTCAACTGGGTACACCTTTGCAACATGCGTAAAATTCAAATATTGATGTTAGTCTAGAAAGTGCTTCATAGAATGTCTCCCATCTACTTAAATGCTCTCACTAAGGCTTATGTAGCGACTAGGAGTGACTATGTAGAGCAGACTTCAGCCATTTTGGCATCCTATGCTCTTTGTTTCCCAAACTGTATGTATTAAAAACAAAATTAGCCAGACAAACTTTTCTGTGCCGTTTATTCTTGCATTCAATTATTAGATTAGCCTTAGGCATCTCAATGGAGCCAGTAATAAACCAAACTTATGGAGACCCACCAGTCTCTTCCTGATATCTTGGTAGATTTCTTTCTCCATGATGTCACAAAAGGAAGTAATGTGTTGAAGGTTTTCCCTCGACTTCATCAACTGCTCATGGTCTTGCAACATGCAGCGACAACAAAAATGTGACAGTTTAATAAAAAAAAAACCTGAAAAATAAATAAATAAAATAAAATGTACGTATGGATTAGTTGAAAAGTGTCATTTTTGTGAAAAATTGTCTGTCCGACCAACCTCTTAAAGCTGATTTAAAGTCAAAAATGTATTTTTAAGAAAATAGAAAATGCTTTGACTTTATTTTTGAATCTGAGCAGCAAAAGGGGTCTCATCTTAATTCCTATTTAGAAAATGCAACACGGTGCAGCATTTGATACATCTCCACAATAAAAAACAAAAAAGTAAAACTAAAATAACACATATCAATCTCACCCTTATAGATTTAGTCTTATGCTAATTTTAAGGCTAGCATTCTTGACTTTGCAAATTATGTTGTTTTAAAACGTGGTTTATTTTGGCTTATCCATTTTTTAAATACTTTTTGCACAAAAACAAGAAGAGCCATCAGGATCATCTACTTTTTTCTCTTTAACAAGCTAAATGTGTCACAAAGGGAGCTGTGTAGGGAAAACTGTGTTTAGATTGTTTAAGCTCGAGCTCGGCATTTAGCTGATAACATATTGTAGTTTTTTTTTTTTCAAAACTCACTATCCTTGGTCCTTTTTTATCAGTTAATAGGCTGTGAGTGAAGAATGACTGCCCCATTCCAAACTGTTTTTTTCTTCATATTAAACTCATCTTATTTGCAACAGCAGTTTCTTGGGGGCTCGTCCAGAATTCCAGAAGTGGTTATGCACAAACATTTTTGAGTATGCGGTTTATGATCTTAGAAAAATACCATGTAGTTATCTTTAAATATAATCTAAAATTTGACCCCCAAACTACTGCAGTTGTTACCAAAATACTTAAAAATCTATTCACTTTAAAAAAAAAAGTCAGTGAGTATTGCTCTGATGCTAATCAGAATGAGAAAACTCTCAGAAATAAGTCTGCTCTTATTGGTTATAAGCTTAATTTGAGGTTCTAAATTGAATCTACATAATATACATTTTTAACATGATTCTAACTTTAAATATTGGTTTCAAAAGTTTTCTTTTTTAAAGAAATAAACATTTGAAAATATGTGTTCTACTTCAATTTATTATTTAGAAGTGGTATGATTTGTTTGTACTTTTATTGAAAACATCCACATTTGCAGTTATCTTTATACATTTTTCTGTCTTTTTTACACTAAATAAATCTGATGTTATAATCAGTCAGTTGCTGATCTGTTCTTTTAATCAAATACTGTTTTTTCTCCTACTGGATTGATTTCTCTGAATACCATTTTTACTTCTACTTGCGGAGAAATAATGAAGTAATATTACTCTTAGGTACAGTTTTTGCTTACTCTACCTTCCTATGTTCATATATCCGCAGCAACCTTACATCCATGTTTAAACAGTTTGTTCTCCTTCACCAACTAAACTTTGCAAACCTCAAACAAAGCTACAGACAGTATTCTCAGCTTGGATCTATCTATACTCTGAGACCTTTCACCTCACTCCAGAACTGATGTACCACCCAATCAGCTCAACATTGTCCACGTATGTCTCTTTAGCTTCACGGTTGTTTGACATTTATTGTAGACCAATTCTCATTTGAGTGTTCTTGATTAAACCAGATGGAACAATCCCAGCAGCAGAGCATGTGTATCTCAGTGCTAAGTTTCATTCTACTTGCCCAGAGTAGAACACTTCAGGGAACTGAGGAGCATTTACAGAAATCAGAGTGTCTAACTGGATTTTCTCTCACAGACCAATGTCTGTGTAAACCCGACTACATTTTGCTTCACATCAGAGAAGCTTTTCTGGTGCAAAGGTTGAAAAGTTGTTTGTTTTGATCACAAGAATTGTTTATGATATTAAAGCCGTTTTACCAGTTTTCTTATAAACTTTTCTAACTAAGTCAGGCAAGACAAATGAACCAACCTTTAAAAAAAACAGGGTCTTACCTATTGTATCTCCTTGTTCATGGACCATACTGGCTAGATCCTTCATTATTTGACTGACATCCAGCATGTCTCTCTGCAGAAAAACAAAACAAATGAGAACTATTGGTTAATTATATTGAAGGAATTAAAAAATGTTGAAGCGTGATCTGTTGTGCGCTTTTCTCTCCACGACCAAACCAAAAAGGGATTGGATCAGGGTACCGATCATGTCTGAATAAACTGAGCTCCTAATATCTGTTCATGGTTGTGTGATGTTGTGCCAGCCACAGCCCAACAAACATATTTTGCTTTCCTAAATTTAAGAATCTTCAGTCTATTTTTGGATACACAGCTTGCCAAAATGTTATATGCTGGAACTATTTTGATGATTTTAAAAATAATCAAAAATCTAAGGTTGCCCAAACAACCACAATGAAATATGTTCATGGTAAAACAGAGACTTTATTGGCTGCAGAACCTTCCTGTCAGCTATGTTTAGACCTCTGGTCTTTCATATATTTTGTCAGTAGTATGATGAAAGACACACTTTATGACAATAGTCATAAAGTGACTGTTGTCACTTTATTCTAAGTTCTAAGTGAACTTAGAATTCACTTAGAATTCTAAGTGAAAATTCTAAATCACTTAGAATTTTCCCATTATGGTCGACGCCCAGATATATTAAACCAAAAACAAACATGCAGCAAGTATGACATTCGATTCAATTAAAATATTGGGAAATTAAATATTACAATTTTCAAAGAGTTGTGGTAGAAGCTCATTAATGTGGGCAGAAAGGATTTCCTGTAGCAGTCTGTATCACAGCGGGGCTGAAGAAGTCCCTGGATGGTGACACTGATGTTCAGGTTTGTCTGTAATATTTTTTTTATGTTTTTGAAGAATTATTTTTTGCCTCATCATTTTCAGAGGCTCCAGAACAGAACCAGCCTCTAGGTCTGACCCTGGCTCTGATGCTGCTGACCCAACACAAGACACTGCAAGTTCCACAGCACACTTGTGCATAAGACTAGGAAGTGATAAAGCAGCACAAATTAAGAAAGTAGAGAATATAAATAATGATCAAAATACACAAACACATTATTTAATACTCTTGGACTGGTCTTATTATTAAGAATAAGATATTAGGAGAGCTTCTGAGAGTGACCCATTCCTTCCACAAATATTAGTAAAAGCAGTCCGCATGCCTAGGAGCTTCATTTTATTCAGCTGTTGCCGTGGAAGTGATTGAAACACCTGATTCTGATAAAATGAATGGGTGAGCAAATACTTTTGGCAATATAGTGTAAGTTTAATAAAAACCTCTAACTTAAACACGGTTTGATCACAGAACCAAACATTTCCATTTTTTATGTGACTGTACAGACTTTTTCAATGAAGTAGATTCTCCCTTTAATAACCAAATTCTATTCGTTGGTGTTTAATCCTAACTACTCTCTGCTTTGCCTGACTGGAAATAATATATAAGAAAAAAAAAAAAAACTTCAGTTTTTATTCAGTTATTCTTCTGTCAGGGCACAGAGCAAACTGGAGCAGTTCTGGATGACCGCAACCAATTCTCCACAGTCTCTAAGCTTTGAATCTACTCTCAATATTTCTGCTCAAAGCAAATGAAAGCTTATAAAACCTCTGTCTATCTCCTGCTCACAGGCCCCCCTCCCCCTTTCTATTCCTCCATTATGGCTCTGTGCAATCACAGCTGCGTTGTGTAGACTAACCCACTGGGCCATCCATCACAGGTGGCGGAGATTGCTGTGGAAACTGGCAGCCATCCTGTCACTTGGCAAAAAATGCTTGGAAGAAGCCAAAAAGGCCTCTGGCAAACCTTGCACTGCTAAAGACTTTTTTGAATTTACCTTTAGGCAGGCAGGTCTATCAAGCTGTAATAGAATAACAAATTTATTTTACTTGGCAAAGAACTGGGCAATCAGGGCTCATTTCATCACAATGACAAAACAGTGTGTTGCCAATTTAGTGTCAGTGGATAGCTGTGTGAGGAAAAAGCACACACACACACACACATACACAGCAGAGGAAAATGGCAAAGATGTTATGGGTTAGGGCCTTTGCCCAAGGGCTGAGTGTGTGGCCAGGCCTGGAGCCAACAATGTGCCCTTTTCCATTTTTCATAGGCTTTAAATTCTGATAGCAGTGAGCCTAGCAGTCTCTGGATACTGGCAATAGGCTTAGAACCAGGCCTGAAGATTTTTCCATTATGTTTCCGACAACAGGTTTATTACAGCGGGGTTTCTTATTACCCAGGGCAAAGTATATCAGCATTACTCAGAGATGGGCATTAAATTCTGGTCCTTCAGGGAAATTAGCCCAACCAAAGGGCTACTTCCACATTTTGCTTGTTCACTACCTGCTAAAATTATAAACTTTTAGAAATGTGTTTATTGTTTTGAGTATGACTTTACCCAGCAATACTTCAGCAATACTCCAGGACTATGTGAGCTTCATGAAGGTCCCAGTCAGATCCCATCTGTGGACTGTTTGCATGATCTGTTTTGTTGTCTGGATACTTTGGTTTCACTTCACTATCCAGAAATATAGATGGTGGATTAAATAGTGAGATTAGATTGCTCTGAGATGAGAGTGTATGCCTGTCTGTCTGTGTTGGCCCAGTAAAGGATTGTTGGATCTCCCAACCTGAAGATAGGGACCAGTTCATCGAGCTGGGGGTTTTAAGCTGATATCTACTGGCAATAAAAGTGGAATGAATCCTGAACCTAAGCAACATGTGTCATAATGTTGATTTCTTTGTGGGGGGTTTTCTGTGTTTTTTCTGTGTTCTCTGTTTAGTTAGGGTTTATTTTTAAGTTTCAAGTGTTTACATGTGTACTGCCGGTTTTCCTTCTATGTTGTTCACTAATTAGTAATTTGCTACACCTGTTTTCCAGTGATTTAAGTTTAAGTTTGGCGCGGCAGACTAGCTTGAGTCTAGTCTTAGTTGCATCTGAATTTATGCCAAGTTTAGTACTTCTGTTGGTGAGTCTGATCAGTTTGTGAGTCTGATCTGTAAAATATTTGATCGTAATGAAGATTAAAAGTATAATGACGAGACGGAGAAAGCCTCTTGGTTCCTGTCAACACAAAACAACACCATTCCTGACAGAAGACTGCAGCCAAGATGATGACAGGAACCGAGGAAACGGGGGCAGAGACTCCAGGGCTTTTTCTCCCCTGCGGGTCAGAGAGGATGAGCTCTGGGAGTTTTTTTATGGTGATCGTGATGACTACCTCCCGTGGATCACCCCAGGGCCTCGGGGAAGGGGCTCACCTGCCTCTCTTCCAACGGACTTGGCTACGTGCTCCAGCTGGGAGGAGGGGCCCACTATCAACGCCTCACCTGGTCCCGACGGGGGAGACGACTTCTGAGCCACGTGGCCACAGCAGAGCATCTGGTGGGGTTCCTTTGGGGAGTTGTGCTGGAGGTGTTCGCAGCTTCCACACCGGCACCAGCTCTGTCTCCAGTGTTGGAGGTTCCAGCCTCCAACCCGTCTCCTGTGCAGGGAGCCCTGGCTCCAGATCCGTCTCCTGTGTTGGAGGTCCCAGCCTCCGATTTGTCTCCTGTGTTGGGGAGTCCAGCTCCCTTGCCGTCCCCTGTGCTGCTGGGGGTCCTACCTCTGATTCATCTCCTGTGCTGGGAGGTCCAACCTCTGCTCCGGTTCCAGTGCCGGTCTTTCCGGCTGGAGGGGGCTTGGGATGTCGCTGACATAGAGTATTAAGCAGAGTCATTCGCCACCTGGCTTCATCTGTGGAGATTCATGGAAGGTCCCGCCAGTGGAGTGGCAGAGGTCGTGTTCACCAGCTCGAGGGCTTGGGACTCTCTGGGGTGATGCGATATGTGGGTCGTCTAAGCTCTGTCTGTGTCTAGTCTGAGTTGCGTCCAAATTTATGCTGAGTTTAGTACGTCTGTTGCACCTGGTGAGTCTGATCTGTAAAATCTTTGATTGTAATGAAGATTAAAAGTAGAATGACGAGACGGAGAAAGCCTCTTGGTTCCTGACAACTCAAAACAACACCATTCCTGACAACATGACAAAGTTTCAGAGAATACAGAGAGCTGCTTTCAAATATGTCTGAAAATTAAGAAACTTGAGAACTTATAGGAACCAACTGAGGATGGATTGGGAAAAATAACTCAATAAAGTCTGGATCTAATTTTTATATTTGTTCTATGCATGTACAATATTTATTTTGAGCTTAATGAAATGAATGTAAATCTGAGTATATTGATTCAATAGGAAAAAACGGGAGGTTTGTGCCCCTTTTATTGGCAGTTAAAGGCCACTTTATGCTTCTTTCAAAATAAAAAGCCTCAAGCAAAGGACAGCAGCATAAAGGTCTGAGTACACAAAGATAAAGGACTTAAAATGATGATTTTTCTTCAAAGTTTCCTTTTACAGCTTTTAAATGCAGACTTTCCTTATAAGCTGTCCAAATCATAAACGCATTCAGTGTTGGAAGTGATGCAGAGTTTGGATTAGATGAAACCTCACTGCTGACAATGTCTTCTGATCAGCCAGCCAGAGAAACCCATTTCCTCTGAACGCATGAAGAGATTATGTTTTTCTTTTCAAATGGTTTTGTTTTTTTCATTTGACGGGGAGTTTAAAATGTGTGTTTTGAGAGTCTATGTAAGACTCGTGTTTTAAAATTCCTCTTCCTGCAATTGGTTCACTTAGTTCTTGATTTTCATTTTCTTTCCTGCGTGAAATGACACAAATCAGGTATATTGGCCCCTATGCAAACTGTATTTGTTCTTTTCATGACAGTCTGAACATTGCAGATTGGACACATACATTGTCATAATAAACCCCATAAGTATTGGCTGATGCAGGTACCTTAGTACTGCAAGAAATGTTTTGTTTGCTTTTCTTTTTTTTCTTCCAGAAAATCAGGCAGAACACCAGCCTCGTATTTATATAAAGTTTAACCCAAAGCTGCAGCAGCAGATGCAGAGGGCATCACCTTGCCAGCGCCAGGGCTCACCACTCACTAAGCAACACGCAAAACTTGAACTCACAAAGAATCAATGAAGTGTCCCCAGACTTTTGTTGGATGCTCCAAAACATTCCGATTTAAGTCTAAGACTTCCTCAGTGCCAACACTCACCTCTGGTCCTCTGGCACTTAGTCAATAGTGCTGCTGTTTCTGTGAGGAGAGTGACTAGAAAAAGACCATGCTGGAACAAATGAAGGGCTTTGGGTGGCTTCACTTCTTCATGAGACAAACATGCCAGTCTGAAATTTAGACATCTTTTCTGTCTGATAAAGGGACCACAGCAGAGACACCAAATAATTAAACTTGAGTCCAAGAAGGGAAAATAATCACAACAAACCTGCTGGAGCATCTGATTGACACTTCAGTCAAAATGTAGCTCCAGCTGTAAGGATTCATCTAATACTGCTTGATATGAGCAGTTGATGCAGAAGCTGCAGCTCAGCATAAAGCTTTGCAGCCTGTGCAGACAACAGGTTTCATTTACAGTGAAAAGCCTTGTAAATGATTGTTCCTACATAACACCTGGTCAGGACATTCAGTTTTAAGAAATCAGCAAGCCTCTCTGTAACGCAAAGATTTACAGTTTGTTCATATATTCTGATGCATGATCACAAGAGGTTTACTATTCATTATAGCAGGGAAAAAACAAGGATTCCGTAAAGTACATTAAAGGGTGACACGTTTCCTGTCTTTGCAAAGATTGAAGTTATTAGAGGCAGACAGCAGTGACATTAAAATAAGAAGTCTTTGAACTATATGATGAAAAAAAAAAAATCAGATTTGGATGTTTCCACTTGTGCCTGCAGAAGGAAGTGTGGCACAGTGGAGTACTCCTGTCAGCTTCCTTAAAGGAACCAACACCCTTAGAGCCTGTTGAACACAAGAGTCAGCCACAGGAAAACAGGAAGCACAGAGACTGCACAACCTCTGGAGGAGGACTGGAGACATTTAGGCACTCTGGTACAATGACATGAACGTCATAGGGGACAAGACAGCTGGACAACAAAAGAAACGAGAAACGAAGATTTATAAAAAGCATTAGTTTTTATTACGTTAATTAAAATTTTAAGTTTAACAGTATTTTAAAAGTATCAAATGCTGGCTCCTGCTGCTCTGCTCGTCTGACCTTAGTGATGCTTTGGGAGTGTGAAAGGTGGAAAGACCGACCGACCGACCGACCGACCGACCGACCGACCGACCGACCGACCGACCGACCGACCGACCGACCGACCGACCGACCGTCCGTCCGTCCGTCCGTCCATCCATCCATGCGCCGGAGCAGCCAATGCGGGGTCTACTCTTATATTATGTCTAGGAGTGGAACTCCTTCAATCAGTGCTCCTCCGCAGCACTGATTGGCTAAGCAATGTAACGTGATCCTCTGCAGCAAGTGATGGCAAAGCGGGGCGTCATCACAACTTTACACAAGTGTGTCTTTACCTCGGCGGCAGATGCTACGCCAAACCTCAGAGACCGACTCATCGAATCCCTGGGGTTCGATCAAACCCAGGTTAAGAACCACTACCCTATACAGATACATATACATATATACGCACACATGCACGCACACGCCTACACACACGCACACATATTCTCAGTTTTGAATGTGCATTTTTTTCTATGATTTGGAAATGCTGTAGTTGGGAAACAGAGAAAACAGAGAAAAGTTGTTGCAGAGGATCAAAGTAAAAATCAGTCATATGCTTACTGACATGAGTCAGAAATGAAAGTTCAAGTTTATATGGTTGAGTAGTTTTCTTGCAAATGGAAAGTTGTGGGTTCAAATCCATCATCGCCTGTCACATGTCGATGTTTTCGGACAAGACATTTACCCACAACTTGCCTAATTTATTTGAACATGTGTGTGACTTGCATTGAAAATTGCTGAGTTTGTCAGCATGAAAAGGTGTTGAAGAAGATTTTTTTTGTATTATTAGTTTTGCTAGCTCTGTAACAATAGGAGCTGTTACACTGGCCTTTTTTAAATATATTTTGTTCAAACATGTTGAAATAGGAAATGCCATATAAACTGGTAATATCCCATGCTGGAATATTAAGAGCTTTCTTTGGAAACCAAAGAAAGCCCTTCTGTCTGATTTTAACAGTGTGTGTTACTGGATATCAACTGCACTCTGGGTCAAGGAGCATATCAGCAGATTCTGTCATGTCAGCTTTGATGTAGCAACATTATGTGATGCATTTACTCATCATAGATACGTTAGTCACAATTTGCTGTCAACACTTGTCATCTCAAGTTTATTCTGTTCTTGATGTGTACTGGCCTACAAGAGGGAAAACTATTACAAATCAACTGATGACATAATCAATAATTATGTACTCCTCGCATACCAGTTTTCTGCATTACACATTTTGTGTTTTTTTAAAATTAGTTCCATAGAAAATTAACAAGAGGATTGCCCTGTGATGAAGCAGTGGCTTCAGTGAGGCCCCCCACCTAGCTGCCTGTTAGGGTGAGGATAAGCGAGTATCCACAACGGATGGATGGATGAATATTAAGACAACTGAGACATTTGTTAATCAAATCAGAATTGCCCAGCTCTACAAATTGATGTAGCAAAAAACAGATTGTTTTTCCTCCTTCCCCTCCAGGTAACTGGCATTGTGCAATACGAACAGATGAGAAAATATGCATAACAAACACTTGCTATCTCCTTAACAACAGCACATAATAGTGCTGAGATGTGCTCCTCTATCACCTCCACCCACAGCACATATGGAACAGCCATGTGGGCTTGAGAAGTGCCCAGATTTTTAGATGCGTTTACTTTCATGCCATCTCCTATATTATATAACCTCTACAGCATGCTACATTGAAGATTAAAGCTATTTTGAACCATCAACTTGGAGCTTCGGATTCTGATAGTATGTACAGTTAACCTTAAACATGCTCCCAGGGTTCATTTGATAAATTAAATACAAAGTACAACTTGAAATGAGGATAACTCCAAAAACCTATGCAGTCTGGATGAATTATATGGATAACCAAGTTAGCAAACCAAGACAAAGGACATACATTTTCATCTGCTGCTTGCTGTGATTCCTCCTAACCCCTAGCACTCCCTCACATGGCTCTCACTTTATTTTAAAAGTGTGTTTAATGCAGATATGAAATTCTCCCTACATCTCCCACCCAAACCCAAAGGCGTTGGGAAAGAGGGAACAGTGTCACTGCTGCAGCAAAAAAAGAAGTAAGTAGATTTACTCACAGTTTCGGTGCCGAAAAAAGCGGGAAGGGAAAAATCAGGAAAAAAGACAGAGTATGATGACATTTTCCCTTAACCGACTGTATTAGTGACATCTTTTTGCCCTCTGTGAATAAATGGTTTAAAAATGTATATTCGTGTTTCCTTTTCTGGCGGACATCCAAAGTCTAAACATCCATGAAGAAAGGGTTGCTATCAGCAGGACCGGAAGGACATTAGGGACACAGGACTAGTGTAAAAGACAGATACAGCAGTTAAAAAAAAGATCTACCTGCTTCCTTATCTGAATTTCAAAACAACAAAGATGAAAGTATTTATTTATCTCTAACATTTCTCTAGTCTTTACTGCAATGGCCATCAGCTCAGAAGTCAAAAATGTATGCATCTGTTTCCAAGGGACATATACAATGAAATCACCTTTAACATTTGGAATGGTTAATTGATCTCTTTTGAGAATAATTTTTTTGTTGTTTTTTAAATGAGCAAATGTGTTCTTCTACTGAGGTTTTAATTTTCTTATGTGCTCTTGTCACTACAAAATATCTGTTGCAATTGGTGGATTGTATTATTGGAAATATCCACTCTAACCAAATACTTTGCACTGCAAGTTTACCCTCTATAATTATCTACAGCAGTAGCTTTTTTATAAGTGTCTGAGCCACATGAATATCAGCTTAAATATATTTTTTGACAAAGATAATGCAGTATTTTAATTCCACAGTAGAGAAAGCCATATAGTTTGTATAGGTATAGGAAAAAAATATCTGCATTGATATTGGTTATTGGCCAAAGGAGTTTTAATATATTGGCATATCGGATATCGACCAAAAATCCGATATTGTGCATCCCTAAAACACTCCCTTCAATCTCATATAAATTGTCTCATAGGAGAGAATTTTGGATGTTACACCAAAATGGTCTCATACACATTAGCGCTCTTATTTATTGAACAATCAAATGTTAGTTCTTATAGGACTTATACTTAGAAAATGTATATATTGTTTTTATGAAACAGTATATCTGCTCTATGACAGATATATTCATGCGTCAGTTGGGACTACAATTTCTTTCTTCCATGTCTTTATTTCACAGTAATAATTTCAAGGAGAACATTTCCTGTCACTTATTAGTGGAACGTGAAACCTGAATTAGAACATAATAAAGTTTCAGTGGAATATTAGAATTTTGATGTCACGCAAGGCTGATATTCTCATTCATTCTGATGTGGCAGCCAGCTGTATGCAAAATGATATCATGAAATTAGCTGATCAGGTTGTGAAACAATACAATCTAATAATAAACATGTTTCATTATTAACTTAATATTTGAAGATTCTGCTGAATATGAATAAAACATTGTATGCTTATTAGGATTAATCTTGAGTAGATTTCAGCTATAGCTCTGGAGCTGAACGGTAATTCCAGAGGACTCATAATCTTCAAGGTGCAATGGTAGAATAGGCAAGACTTACTATTCGATGCTTTTTCTTTCCTATGAGCCATGTGAAGTGTTCAGATTCCCCTTGAACACTGTCCTGTCCTATGCCTTTTTTTTTTTCAAAATTAATTTTTGATAAAAGTTGTATCCTGTGCTAAAGCACATAAAGTGCAGATGGAAGGTGAAAGTAAAAATGGGGATCTGAAATGCAGCATTGGCTGGATAGAGATATATCAGCCTCACTGTCAGAACATATATGATGAGTCAACCCTAAAAGCTGATAAGAAATCTACAATAACCAAAATCAGTTGAAAGTGAAAAGGTTTTCTAAACTGCAGACGGCACATAAGTTCTCACTTCCAGTTAAAGCAACATGACTTTCAGTTAGAGCTGCAGCTTCGTAAGGCTCCTCAGCTCTCTGGTCTCTGAGGGGGGGAAATTAACCTCAGAACCAAACTTTTCATGAGCGAGGGAGAGAAACTGATAATGATGACAGATACCAGGTTCTCTTGGTCCTTTGGGAGGAAAGTTAAAAGAAAAGTGAGGTGTGTTGGGACTCACTCCTGATTTACTGGTGGGAAGAGATGTGAGTGGGAGGGTGTTTGGATGGAAAGAAAGGAGGTGTGGAGATGAAAAAGAGCATTGTCAGATTGTATCACTCCCCAAAGGAGAAACGTCAAGCCCCTTAGCCTGTGCCTGAGTGCTGCTGGTGACATTTGTCCATACAGCTATGACTAAAGAGCAAGCCAGGCGACCCTGCCTGAACACCAATCATCTGGCTGGCCCATCTCTGCCACAGTGCTAAAATGAGACTGTCATTTTGTACCGCTGTTCTTTCACTACATGTCACTACATGGAAAAAAAAAAGATTGATGCTCTTCCTTTATTCGTTCTTATTCAGAACCCGACTCTGTGGTAGGATTAGCTGATTTGGAACGCTGATGAAGTTCAGACAGCTCAACTGGGCACTAAGATACATCTTCATTATGCCTAAAGTGCTCCTAAAACATTATCATTAGCCTTGAGAGAGCTAGATGGCAGGCCGCGGTCTGGAATGGGGCTGCCATGTAAAGGCCTGTCATTTTAAAAGACGAATCTGACCGCCTGTGTCAGGTTTCTAACTGCTTCCATACAGTCAGATGTTCTTGTGGATAACAAATGCAACTGAAGTCAGTTTTTGCCATGAAACTTGTAACATTTTTATGAGATTGAATTTGTCACTAATTTCAGTGAATGTTATTTTAAAACCAGATTTAAATTGTCCTACGCTTAAAAGAAATTAGTAAAAACTCGTCTGGCATAAAGGCAGCCATGACCTTCTCTGCTCTTAATCCATCCATCCATTTTTTAGCACCCTTGTCCCTAGTGGGGTCGTGAGGGGTGGTGGTGCCTATCTCCAGCTAACGTTCAGGGGGAGAGGCGGGGTCACCCTGGACAGGCTGCCAGTCTTTCACATGTGCTCTTAATCTTAGTCACCATATAGGTGTTTCTGTGCTGCTTACACATGTAAGGGCAAAATGTAGTATTTTGCAGCTGAGAAGTCTGCAAAATACTTTCCCCTGAAAGATGCAAAACAAAAATACAGGCAAAATACAGGGAAGCATTGAACAAAAGCACATCATGAAGGTTAATTATGATGGTGATTGTGGATGCTCTTACCATATACAGCTGGCTCTTTATTTAAACTAAAAATGTCTTGTATCAAATGAGTCACAAATTTGTCAAAAACAGGTTATCAAGTTTCAAGTTTTTATTCATTTTTAGGTTGACAAAGTGTTCATCAATGAATAGGTATTAGGTACCAGACTGATGGTTTAAAGATCCATCTATGAATAGAAACATCTCTGTAGTGTTGTAGCTCTTGTACAGAATGTGATATTTCATGTCTGCTCTAAAAGGTAAGTTGAAAAACATTTTAATTCCAAACATGCTTTTCAGGTAAAGGCACAACAAGCCTTGATAATTGGGAAGCTTTCAATATCCACAAGCAACTTGGGAGAACTGTGACAAAATGTTAATATGCTTTTGAAGGTAGCAGAAGAAAATGTTGCCTGAGTGAATTTAAACTTCCTAGCTATGCCTGTGTTCGCCTCCAGGCTGCCAGTATTTGAAGAAACATAAAACAATGTTGTTTTTCTTTCTCTCCTTTTTTCACCCAATTCTATGAAAAGTGAAGAGTGCTATATTACAATCAATAAATATGAAAAAAGGATATTAATGGGTCATTAATTTATTTTAACTGGAAATAAATACAAATATAATCAATCCAATATAGAATTAATTATATGTGAATAAAGTGTGTGGAGTTCATTTTAAAATCGACATCTAAATATTTCACAAATTAATTTATTTCAAGCTCGTATGTTGAAGCACATCGTGTAATAATTCAAACTGTCAATTGCACTCATCAAACAGAGTGGGGGGGTTTGGGGCACACCCTGACGTCTGATTGTTATTTATCTTCAAGACTGAACGTGGGTGGGGCTAACATTGATCTTGAAATCTGTGGTAGCTTCCTCCATGAATGTCCACTGTGAGCTCTCTGGTGAACTTATCAGACATACTTCAGACCAAACTAGAGATGTAGAGACTGGAGTTTCTTACCCAGACTTTATAGTAAACAAATTGCACAAATTGTTGAAGTTATTTTCCCACATCAAATGAAAATATGAGATAAATGAAGTATTTTTGAATGTATGTTGACAGAGTTAAATATTAATCACTTTTAATTTTTAAAGTTGATTGTAGCTCTCTGCTCCGAGGTACCATAATTATACATACTCAGCAACACAGCAGTGTTTTGTTTCTACCACATAGTCCATCATCACTCCTTCAGCAGTTCTTATCTCTGGAGTCACTGGGTTGGTAGCTCACTCAATTGGACTTTATTTCAAACCTCAAGATTTATTATGGTGATTCCTTACTTCTATCTGAAGCAGAGCCTCCTCTCTTTGACGAAGCACCTCCACATCCTCCTCACTGATCTCAGACAGGAAAGCTTGGACTCCTTCCTCAGCAGCTGCTGCTTCTCCAAACAGTGGGTCCTTTTGGTTCGGGTCACTGGATGGAGTCTGGGGACTCTGAGGGCACATTAGATAACACAAACGTTGGAGTCATCTGTAAAGTTGTCATACAATTGAACTAAAACCTGTAGAAAACATGCAAACATGACATGAATACCCTGGTGTTTATCTTCAGTTGAAGTAAATACTGCAACAGTATCTTGACAGGTCAGGGTTCTCACTAAAACCAGCAAGATAGAGCACATCACCCCACTTCTTAGGTTCTTCCACTGGCTGTCTGGAGCTCAGAAAATTAAAATACTTAAAAGCACTAAATGGACTTAACACCAAAATACATTAAAGATCTTCTGTTGATGGATCAACCTTCCAGACCACTCAGGCTTTCTGGTTCTGGACTGCTCCGCATCAGAACCAGAACCAAACATGGAGAAGCAGTACGCAGCTTCTATGCACCACAAATCTGAAACAAACTTCCAGAAAACTGGAAAGCAGCCGAAACACGGAGCTACATTAAATCAATACTAAATGCCCACCTGTTTAGAGTTGACTTTTATAAATTCTAACTGGAATATTATTAATTTTAGTCATTATTCCAATGTTTTATCATGATAATTTTTATCCTTTTGATTGTAACATTTGAGAATATGTGACGTTTGTTGCTTTTTTTGTTTTGTGTTTTCATCTTATAAACACCTTAAATTACCTTTTTGTTTAAAGGTTACAGTGGTTCTCCTGTCATTTCCATACAGATGCAGCTCCCTGTCAGAAACAACCAATCAGAGCCAGGAGGAATGTTTTAGCAGTGTTGATCACACTCATGCTCTCCATAACAAACAGCATTGATCAAGCTCAAGATTGACAGTGGGCTGCAGCTGTGGTAATGAAACAACTTAACATTACAGGAAAACACTTTTCTTAAAAGTATGAAACATTGAAATGAGAAATGTTCCGTGCTGCTGAAACCTTTAGACATGATTGTAGCTGCTACCACATACTTTCTGAAATGGTTTTTAAACAGGTGAGGATTAACAAAACTAAAAAAAGACGCTGCAGTAATGTCCTGGGAATTCAATTCTGTGCATCTTTTCATAACAACTGGAAAATAAATTAGCAAGAAAAAATGACAAAATGTCTGTTTAGTGCATGACTAAGTGAATGTAGAGCCACATTTATTCCACATGCTCCCACTGAAACATGCAAAGGAAAGAAAACAGAACAGGAGCCAGAGTTAGAAAAAGGCATGGTTTCCTTTTTTTGCATTGCTAATATGTTTCACTTTTGTGAGGTTGATTGCACAGCTACTTCTTGGTTGAGGGGCCAGTATGTGTCAGAGCGCAGGGACCAACCTGGACTGACTCACAGCGCTGTGTCTATTGGCCAGTGTGACTCACCATTCAGCTAATTCTGTAACAGTGTGCTCACTCCTCCACAACGATACACGCCACTGTGGAATGAATTAGTTTAGCAAACAGACGAGGGGAAAAAAACTGTCAAGACAATCATGCTGACACTTTATTCCATAAGTTCACAAGCTGCTGACATGCTCAAACAACTTCAAGTTTTCTCTTATTGATTTCTAGTCCATTATGATGGTTCTTTTAAAGAAGTGTGTGGGGAAACAGTCGATACCTTTGGTTGAGAAAACGCTTGCAGATGCATATGTATGAGTTTCAAAATGTCGCCTTTCATGATTTGATATTCTCCCACTGCAAATGTTTTTACTTGATCCACAGTGCATAAGATGTTTTTAGACCAACTAGTTGTTCCATAGCACACCCACTGATAAGTGAACTCGCCAGGACACAATGAAAGTGGTCAGAGAAATATAATTTATTTTACATTCAGCTTTCCACCCCCGGAGGCCTCTCTGTCGCATTCTTGCAGACATTGCTAATGTGCCTTTCAGAGAGGAACAAAATAATTTATGTGACTTTCGTATCATAAAAAAAGATGGATCGTAGGAGTTCTATGTGGAAACAAATGTACCTTATTAAACCATTTCTGCCTGATCAAGCTTCAGTTCTCTTTTCCAGTTAAGAGTACAGTAAATGTCATTGAGTAACTCTGTTGTTAGAACACAGAGCTGCTGACAGAACCAAGCACTAATGTTCTAGATTATTGCTTCACTAAGACATAAAAAAACTGTCCAGAATGTGGATGCACTTCGCAGGGTCTTGTTGAGACCTTCTGGAGCACAGCACTTAAATAGACATAAAACAATAAAAAGGTTCTCAGATTACTTAACACTTGTGCGTGCGAGGACTGAGACAGACGTACGAGGACTAAGGCAAATGAGACAAGTGATACGGGTGTGGGGTCAGTTGGACCCCATTTGCAAACACAAGGGTTAAAGCATGAACAAAGCCTCTGCATGGAGAGAGGGTGGTCCTTTTACCATGGTGGCTGTATATAATGGGTGGGACAATAAGGGCATAGTGGCAAAGTGTTCATTCAGTGAGGAATGTGAAACTGGGTGGGCACTGCTGACCAACTCATCAAGCCCACATCAGGCTGTTGCAGTTCTCCAAATAAATCCCAGTAATTCTTTTGGACCAGCAGCTGTTCAAGTAGGCTACCTGTGCTTAACTCACTGCTATAGATTTAACCACAACCATTTTAAAATTCAACTTCAACAAGTAATTTGTGTTCTCTCTGCCAGTGATGTGCAGTCGGGGAAAGGCGGTGCCTCATCTGACGTCAAACAAAAACAATTTGTCCACTTGACTGTTTTATAAATTTGTAGAACCATCAGGTTTTAAAAACTGTATCATTTCAATATTTTTAGAGTTGAAATGCTGAATTTACTCATTACATGTTCAACATGGGAATACAGTGAGGTGCAGCAGTGAGGAGCTGTGCCTCACCTCCGGAGGTTTACTATCACACACTGACTGAAGCAGGCAGCTGGCACATTCATTGCTGTCTCTCTTTGTATCAGGAATATATTTGATCACATATGTGCTAAACATATTGATGTTCCACTGCCTGTCTAGTATATTTAATGAATCTGTGTCCTTCTGATTGGCCATAAATGCACAGTACAAATGCAATGGGTGAGGCAGAAAGTAAATGCTGCACTGATAGAGGGCAGCATTGATCCCTCTGGGAGGGAGGGAAGGATGGATGGATGGATGGATGGATGGATGGATGGATGGATGGATGGATGGATGGATGGATGGATGGATGGATGGATGGATGGATGGAGGTGATTTTCTTTGGGTAAATAAATCACACTTTCACCCAGACTTATCATTTCATCTCATCTCAGCCCACTTTCACATGAATGATGGTGGAAAAAAGGAGGATTTTCACCCACTGCATCAACTCACCTTCTTCTTGTCTTTCTGTGCTGAAGGGAGCAAGGCCCTTGATCGCTCTGCGATTTTCTGCAAGAGACCCAAATGAACACACAGGGTCAAGAGAACGGATTTCTCCCTTCTATATTAAAATATTTTTTACATCCCTGCCTCCATGTGAACAGATATGTATGGTTTTCTGCCAGAAATGCCAGTTGATTTATCTCCTAACAGCCAATGGAACATGGCTTTGAATTCCAGCTACCTTCTGAAGATCCCCATAGCGCTGCACAGAATCTGAGAGTTCAGTCTTCAGTTTGGTCAGACGTAGACGATCTTGCTGTGCAACAAAACAAGATTAGCTTTAATTAGCACAAGTATTGTGTAATCTGCTGTTTATTCTTCAATTGACAACCCATGAGGGAGGAGTGGCAGCATAAAATACCCGTGAAGAGCCGCTGATTATATCAGAGAGTTGTTTGATGAGATGACTTGTGCTGGTGATAACTTTGTTGGTCTGCTGCTGAGTGGAATGTCTGGGGCAGAAACAGAGACAAAGTACTGTCTTATACGAAGGCATGAGATGACATGTTCTCAGCATAGATATTGAAGCCATGCATATAATCCTCTGGTCACTTTATTAACCACAAACACAAATCAATTACCAAAAATAGCAATTATCAATAAGATTTGCTTCCTGGATCACAAAGCCCATTATTTATAAATAATGCATTATGAAAACTTATTGACTTAGGCCGCGTTTCTCGTTTCATTTTTACCCAGGAAGCACATTGGCTAAACCGTGAGTCTAACAGTTGCTGGGACTGACTACTACATATTCCATTGAGGGACAGTAATTTTAACATTACATACACCTTTCTGAACAGGCAAGGGCGCACTTTCTCCGTCTATATTCAGACATTAAAGCGACTTGAAACCATTCCTCCCTCCCTGGCACCTCCAGACCCGGGCCCCCATGGGCACCCATCCTGCCCGGGCCGTGGGGCAGCCCCAGTCCCCCCTATAGCTCCGCGCCTGACTAGCTTGATTATATTAGGTTATTATTATGTTGTTATGGCATTATTAGCATCAATATTATTGTTGCTGTTGTTGTTCATACTATAGAGCTAATATTAGTAATACTCTTATCTCTGAGAATATTGTAAGAACATGACTGATGTACTGCATCAATCAAGAATCTGAGTGTAGTAATGTATTGCTACAATACTTATACAAAAGAAAAAATCAGAACAGCTCTTGCCTTGCTTTCCACCATCTCTGACTGTATTGTCTGTTTTGCTGATGCTTTACAAAGAGATTTTGGCTTAAACATTTCAAGTTTATGACTAACTATAGTTTTGCTGATGCAGGATTATCCACCGCATTAACAATGGATGTGGCACCCATGTAGAAAAGGCTACATCTCAGAGAGAGAAGTTTATCTGATCTCTCTGTCTGAGGTCAACGATGACCCATAAAATATTAACCGGTTTCAGATGAACAGACACAAACATTGACCTTCTGATGGCAGCAGATGTTTTAGAGACTTCTTCCAGACTAAAAGACACACAACAACATTTAATTCTCAACACAGAAAGATCAAGTGAGTTTTTGTGGGTTGTTTACATGGGTTGTTGTTTGTCTTATTTTCACAGCATATTATGCATGCGCTGTGCATGATTGCACAGCCTATAACTAAAAGGTCCAACTTGTTTTAAGTTTGGTCCCTTTTCCTTGGTTTCATGTCAGGACATATTTAACAGTACTATGTTAAATATTGTTTCATTTAAATCAGATGAATGTAGATTCCTTCTCCACAATTTTTTCCCTCAGTGTTTAAAAACATATTTATAGTTTATGTTAGACTTCCATTCAATAGTGCTGCAGTACCATGCTGTGCCAGTAGGAGAAAGTACTGGCGGTGAAAACAATGTTGTCTCTGACACTGGGTTCGCTTTCCTCATAGTCAATAACTTTCTCAGCTCACTTTTCAAGTATCAAAGTGAAAAAGTGACAATGATATTTAAAAAAAAAATGTTTGCAAAGAGTTTTTTAAGTGATTGTGAGCATTTGATACATGGGTCTGGTTTTGTTCTCTGACTAATCAGTTTACATAGATATCCCACAAATAACACTTCAGAAAATTCTCTATAATGGAAAACCTTTCCAGAAATTGCTAGTTTTTCTCAAGATAAGCAAGTTTAGCTTGTGGAGATGCTAAAGTTGTCTACAAGTTTAGCAAGTGGTTCACAGCAAAAATACCTGTGAAACAATAACCTTGTTCAACTGGGCCTTAGTCACTCACATTCAACATAATTACTGATAAAAACACAATATGTTACCAGGAGAAAAGATAAAAACATGTAGTGTTATGAAATATTTATTGATGATGTTTTCTTGGCTGTGTTAAACAGTCTTCTGTTTTTAGGTTGATATATTAATATTACAATGTAGCACAAATTGGAGCTGAACTAGAACTCAGTTTGAAATGTTATTAAATAATTAGCATGCATTTCTCTGAAAAAGGTGAGTTCATGGATTGTGCCTTTTTTTCCCCTTTGTCAATAAAATAGTGACCTAATTTAAAAATTCTGAAATTGGCCTGGAAATCAGATGCTTTTAATGATGAACTGTGTTTATCATTAAAAACCACTGATTAGTGGCTTTCTCTGGATATATAAGTTGATAACAGCTGACTATGCTGTATTTTGTGCATGCAAACATCACAACATGTTCAGTCTTACTGACTGGAACCCGAGAGTGATTCATAGAAACAGACTGGTGAGACTCTTTAAACATCTATAACATCTACTATCTATAAAATGTGAATGGTAAGAAGCAAACAGCTATCCTAACTTAACCATTCTAATTATTCATTTATATCCTTAAAAGCTTAATTTCATTATAGATATCACTTTGAAGCAGCTTTCTTAAACATGGGTTTATCTCCTTTGAGTAGCATAGTGGTGATTAACCTAACTCAACATTGTAACATCCATACTCTCCCTTCTTTCATGTTTGCTTTTTGTCTGTGACAAGCTCTGCTCAGGGAAGAGGTAGAACGTACAACCATTTTCATAACTTTGCAGCATGTCTCCTAGAAAGTCAGGTTAAGACTGTTATTAAATATCCATGCTGTCAGGTCGTCCTGGGGTTACAATACACACATCACTCCTCCGTGTAATTTTCCTGACTTGACACTGTGTCAGTCTGGTGTGCAGAGATGGGCTGCTACACAAAAACAGCTCAGTTATGGTTACTCAGATATTGATCCCCATAAAACTGATGGCAGGGGAAGGACCGGTAGACCAACCACAGAAGATGCTTGTCAACATAACTTTGGGTATGTTGGTTAAAAAAAATATATATATATATATATAATAAGTTATGATATCCATTCATTTCTCAAATTAAAACTACCTTTTGAAAATAACCAGTAAGCCAATATTAAATATATTTTTCATTTCAGTATTACTTTTTTTAAAGGTTTTATTGGCTCTAGTGGCCTTTATTTGATAGTTAATTGACAGAAAAGTTGATAATAAGAGATGGGGAAAGACATGCGGCAAAGGTTGCCAGGCCGGGAATCGAACCTGTGACGAGGACTAAGGCCTCCATACATGGGATGTGCTTAACCCCTGCGCCACCACAACACACCCATAATTACTTTATTCTTATGTAATATTCTAGTCCAATTGTTGTAAGCAAACTCTCATTAATCATCATAATACATGGAAATAAAGACTTGAAAATTTCAGTCATTTTAAACAACTTTTCACTCAACCCAGTATTTATGATAGGAAATGAGAAAGAAATTTTTCATTATATATCATAACAATGTAAAGCTGTATCAATTTTTAAATTACACCTATTTGTAATTTGACTACTTTTCTATTGACTACTTTTTTGTCAAAAAGTAGTCAATAGAATTTTTATAGAACATCAGAATCAAACTCTGTTAATTGCTGAACATCGGATGAAGAACAATTTGGGAATATAATCCCAAACACTGCAGCAAAACTACAACAGAATGACTGAAAATGAAAATAAAGCTTTATCCATCCATCTGTTGTCTACATCCACTTATCCTTGTAGGTTTGCAGGTGGTTGGTACCTATCGCCACTGGTTGTTGGGTGAAATCTATATTTTCTATAATAAAACAGTAATCTACGATGGGTAAAAAAAAATTAAAAAAACAACTTTTTATTTGAATTAATAAGCTCTTAATGACTAACCAACCGTTTGCTGGTGTCACTGGGAGAAGCAGAACAGATATCTTTAAAATGTCAGCTATCATCTAAAAATACCGTCAGACCCGTGCATTGGTGCTGATGATCTGTAATGATTCATCAGTGCGTCAGCAGGAGTCCCACTCACAACAATCAGATCCCGTCCACCTCTCTGGACCTGAACAGCATCACTGCCCAGCAGGAAATCAGCTGGACAGAGTCCTGCCACTACCTGCTTTCAGTTAGAAACAGCATGGTGAAAGTGGAGATGCTTATTCTGCAAATTTCAATCAGCCACTCTGGTCGTATGTTTCTCCTGTGTGTCTGCCATTTGCTTTTCCTTTGGGGCTGGGCTGGTTGTGATGAGGGAAGCTGGGAGCAGCTGGCTGCAGGGGAAGGTGTGAGGCTCGGGGGAGGCATCGAGTGGGATCTGCATTCTGCAGAGCACGATGAAGGAGTGCTGGCTGTTCTTAGACTGCGGTCATAATTTCAGGATTCTAACTGATAGTGTCCAATTTTCTGAGCTCTGACGATCTTTTAACAGACATGCTGGAGTTGCTTCTCTCAGCCTGCTGCACTCGCATCGATTCACCTGACAAATCAAAATGTTTTTTAAAAGCAAGCAATGAATGACTAAAGTCACAAAAAGCAAAAGTGCTATGATGACACCTTGCCAACGTAAAAGTGGAGTCAATTCATCACAGCAGCCCAATCAATATCTTAGCTGAAAACATCAAGCAGCTTTCAGAATTCTTCTTCTCAGTTTATCGGATGGCAGTGAAATGATCTGAAGCAAAATCTGGGTGAACAAAGATCAGGTCAGTTGGTAGCAAAAAGCAGATTATGTTCCAGATTTGTTTCCACTGTTTACCAAATACGAAAAATAAGAATCAGAGGGACACATCTTTGAAGTTCTGCAAAGTTTGTTCTGTGCATCTACAATATCTCCATATTGTTATTGTCTCTTGACTGAAAAAATATATTAACATTCATTCAGACTTTAAAGATTTACATCAGACATTTTTAACTTGTGATTCCTGGTTCACCAGGAATGTACCTAACTGTTTCTATGTCATAAAGACTAATAAAAGAAAAAGCCTACCTCACTGCTATCATACATAAAGGTGCAGGTTTGGATTCCATGTGACATGTAAATATGCATCTCAGATGAAATATACACCTACAGTTACTCATGCATGGCCGGAAAGCAACAGGACCCCACACTAATGTGGGCTTGAGAGGGAAAGTGATGCTGGCTGGTTGTGTAAGAGTGGAGGAGGATGAGGTGGAGAATCACATCAACACAATGTGTGAATAAATATCTGTGGCATATTCTACCTTTTCCCTGCTGTAAAAAATTTGTTTTTTTTAATAATTTATTATCTATGTAAATTTGAGGTGATATTAGGTTGTTGCAGATTAACTATTAATTCATAGTACTGTGTAGTAGAGAAATTGTACAAATGTTTTAATGTAGACAGTATTGTGTGTAATGTTCAGGATTATTAACACAAAATGGAACTTGTTATGATTTTCTTTTGGAATTGCTCTGCTCCATGAAATGGAGTCTTCCTGTCAACAGGCTCTTCCACTGTTAACATGGGACTCTTGACTCTTTCTCTGATGAATAGTTTTTATTTGGTTCAGGTGGCTGGGGGAGAAGATTGCAAGATGGTAGCTCTCCTAGAGTGAACTAAAGTTTTTTGAGCCGTGTATCAACACTGTCAGTCGTCATGTTAGCTGTCCTAAGTTTCAATTAGTGGGTTGGCCATTTTCTGCCTGTCTTCCCATTTGCTTCTGTTACTGTTGAGTAAAGACAACCACAAAAACTACTGAAAATTGTAAAAATCACTCAAAGATTATGCACTAAGTTATGCTGGTCACATGACAAAAACAGACAATGAAACGAAATGTGGTAAAATATAAAAAAGTGCATAGGATTGTGAACATTACATGTACTGTAAACAGTGGGCTAACGGAAACTGTGAATAAGCGGTGGCTCTACTTATACATAAATCTGGATTACAACTGAATGAACAAAAGCATCATTCTGTGAAAATCTTTTGGAACAACTGGATTCCTTGTTTCTTTCTCTTTGTTATTGAACAGCATCAATGCAGACAAATACAGACAGGTAAAAGTAAAAGCAGCCAAGCATTGAAAGCTTCCAAGGCTGTCATAAAATTGTTGGATGGGATTGATGACATGCCAGCTAAAACAGCAGGAGGTGATGCATTTTAAACTGGTGCAATCATCTTAGATTGGACACTTTGTCAACAATGTAGAATCTGGCCATTTGCAGAAGCTTGGCTGAAAACAACAATCAATAGGATTTTAAAAACAGAGAGAAAATAAGAATGCTTAGTCGTAACAGCAAGGGTGTGTATGCAGACGTGTGCATGTGCGTGTGTGTGCGTGTGTGTGTGTGTGTGTGTGGGTGTGTGTGTGTGTGTGTGTGCGTGTGCGTGTGCGTGTGTGTGTGTGTGTGTGACTCACAGGCTCTGTCGTAGCTCTGTTGTATCTCTGGAAGTACCGAGTGACTGAAGATTTTTCTCCAAGGTGACAACTGAAGAAACAAATGCATGAGACAAACTTTTGAGGACATCAAAGGATCTCACACACACTTCCAGACACTTTAAGAATCAGTTAGGCAAGCTTAATATTTTTAAAGAATACATTGGAATTGTTTCAAAATGGCCACATTGTTTTAGTAATGTTAATAATCACAAAATCATCTTGTCAATAAATATCCACAGAATGAAATTTAAATCCATTGTTGTGTTCTAATAGAACAATGAGTGCACGGTAGCCAGTCAATCCAGACTACCGTAAGAATGGGAGCTGGGGGAAATATCATTATTTCATAATACAGGAAATTTACGGCAAAATACTGATACAGGAACAGGGTATCAGTAAGAGGGGTAAAATACAGCGGCTTTCCGGCCAAAATAGGAGACTTGGCAAGCTATTGGCTGGCGTTTACGGAGCAGTCAATCCAGGAGTACCATTTATTTCCCTTTGTGCTGATTGGCTTAAACTAGGCAGTTCTTGGATTCTGAAGTATTGGAAGATTTTTTCCATTCACTTGCAGCTGTGGTCACTGTGTTCCTTAAATTGAACATTAATGCTTTAATTCAGATTATTGTTTTTTTTGGTAGGGTATTTTATGTGTTTTTTTTTTTAAGAAAAGTACACAATTTCTTAAAGTTTGTCAATGAGGATCAATAATTACTTCCAGCTAAATAATTTCCGAGTCATGGAGGGGTACGAGTCAAGATCAATAAAAACTCCCAAAGAGGAGACGTTTACAAAGTACATAAAACCTAGAGTTTAAAGATACATGTGTTTTCATGTCACCCACACACATTCAAACCACAACAAGTTTAGGTGGTGAGTCATGACTCTACCATTGCCGTTGATCTGGAAAATATTGGAGGAGGCTTCTTGAAACACATCTTGTAGTTCTGAAGGGCTGACCTGTGTGGCTTTGAAGAAAAAACAGTTTGAGACAGGCAACATCATAAAACATGTACAGCACTGCAAAAATCACAGCATATTATCAAGGTTTACAGCTATCTGGTTGTTTGTTCAGAGGCACCAGAATGACAGACCTTATGATATCTTCCTCAACTAGTGATGATGGAGATGGATTGACAAAAATGTCTTATTTGCATTGTTTAACAATAAAACATGTTTTTTCTCCAGAATCATCACAATATGAACATAATTAATACAAATTCAAACAGAGCCTAAACAATAATAAGCACCACAGGACTCTTCATAGCAGCAGACATGTGACTGTAGTCTGTTATCAAAAGCCCTGTTTGTATATACATGAAAGTAAGAAAGTTCTGTAGCGACGCTATGAAGCTCCTCTTATCTGCATTTTAGCCAGAAAATGAAACCAGCCTTATATAAGCAGGTACAAGCTTCAGCTGTTTGTGACTAATCCAACCGTTCTGCTGCTGCCCTAATTACTGATACTAGTGCATATTAGAATACAACAGTAATGGCCAGGTACAGTTTGTATTCTAAATATGCAATTCAGCAATAGTAGTATTTTAAAATGATGTTTCTTATTCATTTTATAATTTTTTTTTTCAGGAGCAGAGCTTCTATCTAGGGAAGGAATAGACTCAGTTGTTAGTGTTGTTGCCTGGCAGCAAGAAGTTCCTAGGATCAAATCATGGCCAAGGCCTTTCCGCATACTCTCCCCTGTATGTGTGGGTGGGTTCCCTCTGCACTTTGTGCAAATTATTCTATATGAAATCTTGCTCAACAAAGTTGATAGAAATTCTCAAAAATATAGCTTCACATTTCTGCTAATGTTGTTATCTCTGGATGGTATTTTACCAACTTAGGAATGTTTGTCTTGATATGAAATTTAGGAACTTCTCTTTCCCTGCAATGAATCTATATATTGAAATAATAGAGATGCGAATCAAGTGTACAATGACTTAGAGAGGCATGTCAATATCAAGTGAAAATTAGTGAAAATTAATGATGGGGATGGAAGTCAGCAACACTGAAATATTTGAAGTGTATTAAATTGAACTCTGTGAGATATCAAAAATATTAGCTTCATCTAAACCTTTAACGTCAATTATGTTAGACTCAATCCCAACCAAAATTATTTAAGGAAGTGTTCTTTTTGATCACTTCCCCAATTTCTGATATGATTAACCTAGCCACAGTAAACACATCATACTACAGGCCACACAGTCATTAAACCTTTATGTAAGAAATCTTCTCTTGATCAAGATGCTTTGGTAAATTACATACCTATATCTAATCTTCCTTTCTTTTATGAAATTCTTGATAAAATAGTTACTCATCAACTGTGCGAGCATCTAAATGGTAATGATTTTGAAGAGCTTCAGTCACGTTTCAGAGCTGATGAACTCTAGTGAAAGTTACTTGGGCCAGTTCTCTTTACTTATATTCTATATAGTATATATTCTATTCATTTACATATTCTATATGTTTCCTATTGGTAAAATTACAGACATCATATGATAATTATCTATTGCTATAGTGATGATACTCAAGCATATTCTTACATAAATCCTGTTGAATCTAATCAGTTAGGTAGGTTACATCTTGAAGACATAAAAACATAAATTACTTTAAATTTTCAGTTTTTAAATTAAGACAAAACAAAAGTTGTCATGTTTGAACCAAAATCAAACCACTTAGCAGGTCTCTTAATTTGAATGGCATTATATTGACCTCAAGTATTAAGACATGTTGTTGTTATATTTGACCTACTTTTAAATCTGGGCTAAAAACTAGAGCCAGGATGAGGCTCAGTGCCTCCAAATCCGCGGCCATGTTCTTGAGCCGGAAAAGGGTAGAGTGCCTTCTCCGGGTCAGGAGGGTCGTCCTGCCTCAAGTGGAGGAGTTTAAGTATCTGGGGATCTTGTTCACAAATGAGGGAAGAAGGGAGCGGGAGATCGACGGGCGGATTGGGGCAGCGCCTACTGTGAAGCGGGCGCTGTACCGGTCCATCGTGGTGAAGAGAGAGCTGAGCCAAAAAGCGAAGCTCTCGATTTACCGGTCGATCTACGTTCCCACCCTCATCTATGGTCATGAGCTTTGGGTCATGACCAAAAGAACGAGATCACGGGTAAAAGCGGCCGAAATGGGCTTCCTCCGCAGGGTGGCTGGGCTCTCCCTTAGAGATAGGGTGAGAAGCTCGGTCATCCGGGAGGGACTCAGAGTAGAGCCCCTGCTCCTCCATGTTGAGAGGAGCCAGTTGAGGTGGCTCGGGCATCTGGTAAGGATGCCTCCTGGACACCTCCCTGGTGAGGTGTTCCGGGCACGTCCCACCGGGAGGAGGCCTCGGGGAAGACCCAGGACACGCTGGAAGGACTATGTCTCGGCTGGCCTGGGAACGCCTTGGGGTTCCCCTGGAGGAGCTGGAAGAAGTGGCTGGGGAGAGGGAAGTCTGGGCCTCCCTTCTGAAGCTGCTGCCCCCGCGACCCGACCCCGGATAAGCGGAAGAAAATGGATGGATGGATGGATGGATGGATGGATGGATGGATGGATGGATGGATGGATGGATGGATGGATGGATGGATGGATGGATGGATGGATGGATGGATGGATGGATGGATGGATGGATGGATGGATGGATGGATGGATGGATGGATGGATGGATGGATGGCTAAAAACTAATAGATTTTGTTGACAACTTTATTCATTTTGGTGAAGCTTATATTTAATATTCACTTGGTTATCCTGAGCTGATTTTATAGCTATGCTGATATAGACTTAGGTTACTGGAGAACAAAATGGCCACGTTTTCATTTTTCTCACTTTCCGCATTCTCCTTCCCCTTTTAAACTTTGTATTATTTGCTATTATTTCAGTTTTTGGTGTTATCATCTCTCAGTGTTGAAGCTACCGCTGGACTAGCATTCTGTTGAGCTGTGACACTTTCTGGATGGGGCCATCGCCTGAACTATGCAGCAAATAACTTGACGTTCTCCCTTAATTGTCTTTGCGCAAAGCCCCCTGTGATTACATTTTTTGAGAATTTACCCTACATAGAGCTATTGTTCCAAAATGAATATGGAGTGTGTATATTACAATGAATAATGGACATGGAAGACCACCTCTGATGAAGAGTCTCTTTGCAGTAATGATCATGCAACAGACAGAGTCATTAGGTTGGAATCTGTGGGCTGGATTCTTCTTGCTCAGAAGGACATCATGGCTAAATCACAAGTGGGTTGGATGTGGGGTTAATGGTCTGAAGCTGCAGTACATATCATGACCCTCATAAGCTCCATGCAAAAACACACCAACCCACACTTTAACCAAATACTGCAAACTATTAACTACTCAAAATAATCTTCATTCTTATATCATCATGAGGGCATATCTACAAAATGATAGACATGTTAAAATACTCAACAGTGTGAAAAGAAAGAAGGTAGTAAATGTTAGTGTGTCATTGAGGCAGGCAGGCCTCAATGGCCAAACATAAAAAAAGATATTTGAAAAGTATCTGTGCGAGTACCGTGACATTCTGACTGAACATCATTAACTTCACATCCACAATAACTACTCTTTGTATTATTTGCTATTATTTCAGTTTTTGGTGTCATCTCTCATCTCTCATCTGTCTTCTGTCACTTTTGGATTCTCAACCTCTTAAAGGTTAGAAAGAGAAACATATCATTTGTTTTTGGTATGTATACAGCATTTTACAGTGTAATGATATACATACAAAAAGGTTGGTTTTCCAACTGAATAACACTGATATTAAATCAGAATGACCACACGTTTAACATAAAGCTCATCCATCTTCCATTTATGTTTCTCCTATAAAATAAATCAAACTACACAACAGATGCCAGATAAGAAAAATTGATAATAATGTATCTGTGATTACATCTGCTGTGAAGCTTGTTCATTCCCTGTGCTGTAAAATAAATAAGTTCAATTATTTATTCTGTTAACTGTGAGAAATTTAGGAGGTTTTTTTAACCACAAAAAAATTATTTTCAACAGTATAAAAGCTATTTTGGTCTAAAGATCAACACTGTTTAAATCAGTAATAATCATAACTGGAAGCCTTTGTCAAAAATAGATGCATGGACAAAAATACATGTGCAACCAAAAGTTATGTATGATTAAGACATTAAATTGATCAAATTTGGCAACAATGACAGAACTACTTTGATCATAAACATTTCCTGTATTTTCTGGCTGACTAACATTTGGTAAAACTGAGCAAGAGGGAATATAATATACTGTTTTCCCACAAAATAAACAGCAAAGAATTATTCTCGCTCCTTCAGAACTCACAGTTCTGTCTTCTGTCACTTTTGGATTCTCAACCTCTTAAAGGTTAAAAGAGAAACATATCACTTGTTTTTGGTATGTAAACAGCATTTTTAAAACTCAAAGTATTGTAGTTACTTGACAGTGGAATAAAATGCACTCTGTGCCTGAAAAAACAGACAAACGTAGTTCTTTCCCTTTAACAAAAATATTACGTAAATAACTCAATTGAAAATAACTGATTGTCTAATCACATTTGATAACAAAGCATTAACTATTATTTATGTTTTAGTAAATAAAATCAAAAGAAAGAAAAATTTTATATTCACAGAGAAATTAATCAGAGCAAGTGTTTGGAGAGGATAAGTGAATAAATAATAAAGAAAGCTGTGAAGTATATTCTTACTTAGCATATCTAAAATTGCTAATGAGAAACTGCAGTGAACTGATTATAGGTGATGATCATCAGTAAAGTTAGCTTCTCTCTCTTTTTAAAAGAACAGAATAATCAAAACAAAGTGTTTTCATGTCTTGTTCTGAACTGGGTGACAGCCCCGCCGTGCTGGGGATAAATTATCATCACTGCCATGTTTCACACAATCTGCAACCTGTACAATTATACTCTCAAATCAGAGAGGAGTCTAATCAGTAGCTCCCATCTCATTATAGTCTGGGTCACTGGTTGTCTCCTCACTGATCAGACATTTTTATTGTCCTAAAAAGTTCAATCTCCGAGGTAAAGTGGTTCCAAAGGCTTGTCTGTAATAGGGATGGTCTAGTCTTCACATCATAACACACAGGGATGTCGCTCAGATGAATCTGCCCATATATTTGAGGAAACATCTTTGCAGATCTTTTATGTCCTCCATTTCTCTGGAGTTTCCCCAGAAAACATGACTGGCTGTATTTACACTGATGGAACCAGAAACTACTTAGACAAATGCTACTTGAAATCTACCAGAAAACTACCCTGAAAGAAACACAAGATTTGTAAGGTAGAGGTTTGTTGTGGCAGAATGTTAAACATGTTAAATGGTACACTGTAAAAAATAAACGGCCTCAATTTACGGTAAAAAACTGGCAGCTATGGTTGCCAGAATCTTATCGTCTTTATATGGTAAAATTCTGGCAACCAAAACTGCCAGTTTTTTACCGTATTTTGGAAATGCAGTATTTTACCATATTTTAAAAATACAGTAAAATTCTGGCAACCAAAACTGCCAGGTTGTTACCGTATTTTTAAAATGCAGTGTTTTACCGTTTTTTAAGAATACAGTAAAATTATGGCAACCAAAACTGCCAGTATTTATTTATTTAGGAAATACCGTATTTCCTAAAATATGTTAAATAAAAATTAAAATGTGGTTTTGCTGTAGTAAATACGGTCATACTGCCTAAGGCATAGTATCTACATAAGCAAAAAACACGGCCAGACTGTATGATATATTGACATTTTATTGTAAAAAAAACTCCAAAAACCTCATGGTTTTTGGAGTTTGGTCACTGTTCTTACCAGAATTTTACCATAAATTATAGTACAACACACAAGGAAGTGTAACTTGTCAGCATTTCTATACAGAAAGTTATAAAGAAAATGAATTCAAATTAAACAAAAATACAGATTAATCCACTTAAAGAATTTCTATGTAAAAATTTAGTTAAAAAAAAAAAAAATTCTATTTTCTGTCCAGTTTCCTCACGGTATTACTGAGATCTGGAAAACAAAAACAAAAACAAACAGCATGTGTCCACATAAGAGATAACCTATTGTAGAAGAAAAACTGGTGATAAAAGGATTCTTGTTCTGGGTTGAGAGTCACAAGACACCGAGCTCAGATTTAGCTCAGGATGGTTGTACTCTTCCCAGTCACAGGTTGAAATTGAGACTCACATGTTGTCAATCGGTGTTTCCTCTCTGCTGGAAAACAAAGAAAGCAAAAGTTAGAAAGATGCACTACATGAACATCATATAAATGCAGCATTCGCTTAAATGTTTGTTTCACCTTTGTTGACTTGCATATAGAGACTTCAACCAGGCGGTGTGATCATTTCTGACTGAAAATTCAGTAGTTCTTAACCTTTGTTTGTTGTCGACAGGTGTGATCCTCTCTGCAATCTGACAAAATACACAAACAAAAAACATAAATAAAAACAAATATAACTGTTTTAGGCAATTTATGAAATACTCACCATTTATCTGAGTCTCATGAAGGCCAATAAGTTGTCTTCAACCTTTTATGTATGTTACAATTCCTGCAAGTTAGCAGAAACAAAGCTGTAAATGTGTACACTTTTCATACAGGCAAACAAATAGATACACCTGAGACGATTTATGCTATGTTAGTTTTTCTCAGTCACTTTTGGTGCATTTCTCAAGTCATTGTTGGCATTTACAAAACGGTAAGCGCATTTCTCAAAACAATTTGTAGAAACAGCAAAAATAGCATTTGTTTGCTTGAAAAAAATCCTTAGTTCAGCTCTCAAAATTCTGTCAGTTAACATCAGTGACTCAAAATAATAAGTTATAGTTTCTCTATGTACAGATAAGACTTACGATAAGAATTGATTAGTCATGGGAAGAGTCTACAAAATTCACATTTACGCTTTTGCTGTAATTCATTGATGGTGATTCAGAAAGAAAAAGACAGAAATGCAAAGAACAAAAAAAAGTAGAAAAGGAACCACAGGACAATCTCCTCATGCAAAACTGTACAGTGCTGTAGAAATTACATAATTACATTACATTTTTATTTCCATCGTCATGCTGACAAGGTTCCTCAGTGGGGATAAGGAATGAACAGCAGGGTGGGAGAACATCCATCAGCATCATGTTGTGGGTTGCAGCCATATCCTGATGTTGGACTGATAGAAACTGGCAGATGTCTTCAGCCTCTTCTTCTGCTTCCCTCCCAACTGTTTCCTCCTCAGCCTCACTCCTCTTCTTCTCTCTGGCTGTTCACTCTGTCCAGATACTTGTTCATCAGTTCTCGGAAATGTAACATTGTGTTGTGTTGTGGCTATATAGACCATATTGTTGCCAACTGATGGTTCACAAGATGCACCTTCAATCTGTTTCAGAAAACTGGTTGATCGTTGGATGAGCTAATGGTTCATACTTTGACCTGTTGGAGAAACTCAGGACTCCCTTGGGAACAATTTACCAATTCAGGACAGATTTAGAAAAGAACCAATTATAAATTAATTAAAATATGATTGACATTATGACAACTTTAAGACTTTTGCATGTTAAGACTTACACAATGAACTTATGCTGTTTTGGAAGTTGAGAATTCAACACAGACACATTTAACATATTTTGATCAACATAATTAAAGCAAATTACAACAGGGGAAAAGCAGAGAAGTGCACATAATCAGCTACATGATGTACAAAAGCAAAACTTGCAAGAGGAATGAGAAACTCATTTTTTGATGTGCAGAAGTGACACAGTAATTTAAAGATTGAACAGGTAGCTTTAAGAATTTAAATTCTGTTCTGAGAAATGCACCCAAACTGAGAAAAACTGTAAAATATTAATATTTAAATTCTCTTATCTTAAAATCCTTCAACTGTCATGGACCCAGTGACTTTAGTGCAAGTATTTTGGGGGTGAGAGTCAAGAGGTCATAGGAAAATATTAAATATTAGCTCTGATGCCAAGCTTTATACTTCCAAGTATTACCAAAGTATTGAAACAAAAGCTAACGTGATCTTCACAGATTTAACTTGCATGCATGAACATTTCACACTCAAAGTAATTCAAATTAATTACTGAACCAAACTTGGAAAAAGTTGCTTCTGCCATTAACAATAACTTTAAGCATATGCAGTCTAAAGTAGACCAGAAATATAAATATATCTATGCAGTCGTTCCTACAGAAACATTAATGGAAGTGATGCATCTGAGAAAATTAAATGTTCCATATAGTAAAAATATCTAGCTGCAGTGCATGTACATAAACAGCATGGCTCAGAAATTACATATTTCTTTATCAGTTGGTTAAAGTTAGCTAACTTCAGTTAAAATCGTGAAAGAAGCTCACCTGTGATGCAGAAATGTGTTTCCTTCTCCTCCTGAACGTGCAAAAATAGCAGAAGCTTGATTTTAAAGACAGTAGCCGCATCCTGACAAGATCAGGCCTACTGGGCTCTCAGCACCCTGAGCTAGCACCTGCTAGTTAGCAGCCTTAGCTAGCGCACAGTGACTTTACTGTGTTGAGTTCAGGACACAACAGTTTCCTGAGCCACACTCAACTACAGGAACAGTTAAAAGAAACTTGCTGCTGATGCTGAAGGATCAAGCAGCAATACAAACTAGATCATTATTTGTTTACATGACAAATAACAGTCTCCATTTACTGTAAACTCTGCTATTTATCACAATAACAAAATGAAAAATTCTCTAGAGTATTCTCTACTAATAGCACAATATTTTAAACCAAGTGTGGGATTTATGAAACTTCAATGAAGGGTGACTTCACAACTTTTATGATTTTGGATTACACTAGAATTGTTCTTTATTGAAATTTCACAAATCAGATAAAGGTTTCACAAATCCCACACTTGGTTTTCTGATATGAGTTGAGAATAATCTAGTCCGGATTTGAAGAGTCTAGGTGTTGTAGTTTTTAAGCTAGAGTAAATTAAAGACGCTGATGGTAGTGAAAAATTAGGTAGAATTGCCCTTTAGCCATTTCCCAAATTGGAAGCAGCAATTGGAAACCAACTTCAGCTTCATCCAAGCAAGAGGGGCTAACATACAGTTCTCTTAATGTATAAGAAATCTATGGTTGGCATAAAATTAATCTCAAATGCATCATTTAACCAAACATTCTCATAAATGATGGCTGTAGGAGTTTGCTTTGCAATCGGTGGGTTGCCAGATCGATGCCTGGTCTACTGCTGAGATTTCAGTTTGGTGTATTAAAGGCATTATTAAAAAAGAAACCAAAATATCACACCAGCATTCTGTTCTTTGTAAAAATTACTTTTGCAGTCTTGTTTACGGTTTTACATTGTAGATATAAATATCAGAACATTTTTAATTTTGGCTGATTAGTACTGTTAAGTTTAGGTTCATTAACTGCTGGCAATATTACAATATTTTTTTAATGAACTTTACAATTACTTATATTTTTATAATATATTTGTGCATTTTCTACATTCATGACTGTCAAAATTACTTAGGATATATGTTTATTGAGTCATGATAATTCCATGTATTTTCTATGGTAGTATAATGCTTTGAATATTACGGTCAGTAACTGTTGGTATTTTACCATTTTTTACCATAGATTTATAAATTTTTTTTTGCAGTGTCGACTTACTGTAACTCCATGTATTTTCTACGGTAACAAAATGTTTTGGATATTATGGTCAGTAACTGTTGGTGTTTCACAATTTTCTATCGTAAATTTACTGACTTTTTTTGCAGTTTTGACTTACAGTAGTTCCATTTAGCTTCTACGGTAATTAAATGTTTTTGGATATGACGGTCAAAAACTGTTGGGCTTTTACAGCTTGTAACCGTAAATTTACTGACTTTTTTTACAGTGTAGAAATATTATTTTTCTCAAAATTATTTTCTTAGATACAGAATAAAACCATCAAAACTGCCCAGTATGTTGATTTTAGCAGTTTAGCTTTCCGTGGAGCAGACACTCAGCAACAGCATGCATGCGTGTGCGTGTGTGAATTATTAAAAAAAACAATATTTTTTTCTGAACTAAACTGATTTAAATTCTGTGTCAGAGCTTAATGTCTTTCAAATTGTCATCAATTATGAGTTTGGATGGTAAATCTTAAGCCTGATTGGATCTCCACTTCTTCCTTCCTCCCACATTCTGAAGATGGGATTGTCGCTCTCTACCTCAGCATTTTCACACGGTGGTCATCTGTGGTATTTATGCTGTAATTTTGAGTGATTACTGTAAAAAATAACTCCTGCACTTTCTCATATTGCTAGCACTAATTGCTTGTTCTTTTATTGTTGTTTCTTTTATTATTATCAATCATTCTTGACCAATATGATACCTGCTGCTGCCTTTCTTGGCCTCTCATGTTTGAATTCTTATAAAGACCTTTATTACATGTAAGCAGATTGTTTTATTCATTTTTACTGAATTATTATATATGTATTATGTAGGTGTGCTTCTTGGGCTGGTTCTTTGTGGAAAAATAGATCTTTATTTAACCAGATCCCTGGTTAAGTAAGTCCATTATGAGAAGAATCCCTACATATTGTGAAAACACTTTACACAGCTCATGGTTGCTCTCATCTCTGTCCCAGATATCATATTTTAATTTTCCTGAATGCTGAATGAGATGAAAGAGATCACACTGCTCCTCTCACTTAATGTACTTCCTACAGACCTATGGTCCGTTTTTGATGCTTGTCAAGAACTGAAGAGGTTTCTTGGCTGCCCTTTATGTCACAAGACATTGTCTTTATATCATATTCATACAGATACACTCACATCAACCTCATTCTGCTCAATTCAATTCAATTCAGAAAGACTTTATCTGTCCCAAAGGGAAATGAAATGTCATCACTTCATATCATCCAAGTATCTTCAAAGAGTCGTTATGGATGGTGATGCTGTGGGCAGGAAGGATCTTCAGTAGCAGTCAGGCTTACAATGATTCTCAGAAAACCTCTGACTGAAGCCACTGCTGTATGGATGCTAGTCTCATGTTTTTAATGACATGCTAAGAGGTCCTTATCCAGGCAGCAGAGATGATTTTCCACAGCAGCAGAACTAAAATAAGTGCACTACTCCAACATGCGGTGAGCGTGATTTTAGACTGCCATATAAAGCATCCCTGTGTTCACATTCTGTTAAATCTGTCAAACATTTCTCAGTGGAAGGCTGTCTTGTCATTTACTGTACAATCTTAGACCTCCCGAAACATGTTTCACTGCAATTAAACCTCTTTTCAAATTTAAACATATTGCCTTAATTCCAGTAAAGTAAGAATAATTTAAATAAATTATAAGTAAATACAATAAGTAATCTATTTTTTAAATCTATTTTATAAGTAAAATAAATAATTTAGTTTGACATCCTGAAAACATGCAGCATTTTCCTTCCATCTGAAAGCTCTTTAATAAAAACTGGAACTGGCTGCATGCTTTTCCTTGGAGATAATCAGTGCCATTTCAATAAGACAAACACTTTTAACACATCTGCCTCTTATAGTTACGGCAGACGTACAAATTTATCTAAACTCATGCACAGTTTTACCTGTGGTATTGATATGACGATTCTTAGAGTCACCTGATCTGTGTGTGCCACAGCAAACATGCAGTATACATGAGGTTATAAATGAGTTTGCCAGAAAGTAAACTTTGAAATGAAATAACCTGATCTTTACCTAATAACTGCACAATAAACTCCCATAAATAAAAACTCAGAGCCCCCAAACTGAATTCACAGAAAGCATCAACAGTTCAATCTGCAACTGTTTTTGAATGCCTGAAGTCATCAGACAGTCAGAAGGGCAGCAGTCGTTCACCCAGGATGTAATGTTGGGATCTACAAGGCAAACTCAAGCTGAGGTTAACACAGCTGTGTATTATGATGCAGGGCCACATAAGCTTGGATCAATGGTATCTCAGTTGGTCCATTAATCTGAGCGTGGGTGTCTGACACGTGGCCCACTTTGGCCACTTACTGCCCATCAGCAGAGCATGGAGCTGAAGGAGCGAGCGTTCATCACAGCTTTGTCACATCCAGCCCAGCCTCATGCTTCATTACAGCTTAATAAAGCAGACCCACATTTCCTGGGTGCTCATCAAAGGCAGCTAACCATGTGGAGCGATGGACGAGTCAGGTCCAACAACAGAGGGCTTCTTCTGTTGCAGAGGGTCAGGTGGGATTCCGTTTAACCACCAAGATGGAAGAACGTTTTGATTTTGAGGTCAGCAGATTTTCTCTCTCCTCCAGCTGTGGTAAACCTGTTTTAAGTTGTAGAATTTCAAAAAATTTTTAAAATGAAAATAATTCTATCATCTAATCTAGATGTTCCTGACTACTACTCAAGCATAGAAATGACGTTTTCATATCAACTAAAATTTGATTTATTATTTTTGAAAGTCCACAATGAAAAACCTTATATTGTGGTAATACATTTCACACATTACATGATCATATGATTGCAAGCAGTTGCTAACCCTGTCTGTATACATAATATTGCATTGACTCATGAATTACTCATAATCATTCATAAATTCAGGCGATGCCATCTATAGGGCACTTGTATTTGAAGAAAGGAAGAACGATAGTTGTATTTATTTCATTTTTCTGAGAAAACACTATCTTTACTTCAGTGTACTTCTTTCCAAAGAACCAGATTGTTCAATTTGGTTTAATAACTATAATAATTATAATTTTATCCAGTATATTTTATCTCCTCTAACCCACTCTCTGTGCTTGCCCCATCCTTTTCTAACAAAACACATGTAGCAGTGGTTGTTGGGTGATGTTAGGGAACCCACTTGTTTTGATATTGTTTGAGTAATACATTACCATCATCTAGGAACATTCTATTTGTGTTAAATGAGATGAATGTATGTGTGCATATTAAAGGGGCTGTATTTTCCACCACAATCAAGTATCTATGTCACAGAAACTGACTTCTAAGTTTAATGCCTTGAAAATGACATTTGTGTCTTTAAGAAGCTTCTGCTCTTTCTAAAACTTTTCCTTCAACACATCATCACAACATAATGTCCTTTACAACTGTTTTTAGGACTGAGAAGTAGTTTGTATTTTAAGCTCAGTAGACATGTAGTTCCACCAGGTATTAGCTCTTCTAGACTAGTGGCACCAGATAGCAGAAAGGTGAAGGTGCCTTTCAAGGATTTCAAAGATTTCTTTGACATGCATGGAAGAATCAAAGAAACACTGCATGTGTATTTTTGATGAAGGAATAACAACATAACATGATGCAAAGCTCAAAAAGTAAATTTTACATAATAATACTCCCCAATGTGGCCCATATGCACTCAGGACCAGCTGGTATGATTCGCACCTTATTGAACATCACTGTTCAGTTAAAAATAAATAATATGAACATAAACTACTACATACTGTAACAGCTATGTGATGCTGTTGAGCTACCGATTACAAATTCTGTAATGTATCTGGTCTACTTTTATTTTTAATCTTGCATTAATCAGAACAGCATATGGCTCGTCAATATCTGTTGACACTGAAACCTCTGTTGTCATGCCATCATGCATGAGACGCTGAGCTGTGCTGGTGCTGACATGCTGCCTCTCAGGCAGAGAGAGACGGTGGAGGGCTGGGAGCGTTCGCTGAGAGAGGGTGGAGAGATTAGCCTAATCGACAGCTCTATTAGAGACTTAACCTGTGCTTTGATCATTTTCTGAGCTCCCCCTCAGATCAACCTGCGCAACAGCTGGTAAATCTGACAGGCTCCTGCTCCACCTCCCATCTTGCCCACATTCTCTTCACATCACCTCCACAGATACCCCTCATAATGTACCCAGGCTCCACTACGATGAAAGGAAGCCTTTCTAGAGATTTAGCCTTCCATCTGCCTGGCTACAGCAGAAATGATTTTAAGAGAGAAGCTGACGACCGTACTAAATCAAAGACAGATGTACTGTATGCTTGCAGTCTCTGCAGTCTATAAACAAAAAGCCACTGTGAGGGTCTTTTCTTCTTTTCTGGTGACAAAAACTCCCTTTCTTCCTTAATAAACTGCTGAACTAGACCATAATGATTAGTGAGGCAAAGTGAAAAAAGTGATTGAATTGGACATAAAGGTGGAAACTGTGACACAAATGTCCAAGACTCAACAAAAATACACAGCTGAAACCAGATATTTACATATCAGATTACTGACTGTGGCTTAGTGGACAGAGTCGTCTTGAAATGGAAAGGTTGTTGGTTGGATTCTAGCTTCCTCCGACAACATGTTGTTCTTGTCCTGGGCAAAGCACTTAACTCCAAATTGCCAACCAATTTGTGTATTGGTGTATAAATGTGTCCACAGTCAGTGTGGTTCGGTGAATGTGTCAATAGTGTAAAGCACTTTGAGTCAGTACAGCAGGAAAAATCAGAAAAAAATTCAGTTCAACTTCCCAAAATGTTTGTATTTGCCAAATGCCATAATGATATGCAAGCAATTTCACCTTCTTCAAATTTTGAAAAGTACATACATTTCATTGATATGTTGAACAACTGGCAATCTGTGAAAGGTGGATCCTGCCTCTCATCCTGCCAAACCATTAAACCATTGTGAGGTTTAATGGTTAAACCATCCTGGGAGAAAAAATGTGGGCAACAGTGGAAGACATCTTGTTTCCTGAAAGGTTGACTTTTACCATCAGATTAGAATTTAGAAAATTTAAGAACTTATACAAAAACTGGCTGGATTTTATATCACACTGAAATCATATATTGTTGAATAAGCTTTAGGGGGACTCTGATAGAGATACTGAATGTAAATAGGTAATTTAATATTATGTTGACCTGGAGGAGAAGACTGACAAGGAAACTTAAATTTGGTTTTGAAACTGTTTGGGTAGGCTGAGAAATATAGTAGAGAAGTTGTCCAACACATGTACAGAATGTGTGTGAAACCTCTCTTGGATAGTCTCTATAAAACATAAAAAAAAAGTAATTTCAAAAAAATTTGCAAATAAATAAAAAACAAAAAACAAATATGTTATCCCTTTTTGCTGTTCGGTCCTCAAAGTAGCAGAAGTCTAACCCTTACTTATTTGCTATGCTGCTCATAGATTGCTAGCTTTAGTTTTAATAATGTGTGGGACCTCTTTGGTTTCCATAACAACCTTGCTGGATATTTGGGTGAATGTGAACACAATGTTTTCTTTCTGGTGTCTCATGGCATTGATGGGTGTGGCCTGTGCTGCCTCACTATGACTGAGACTGCTGCCATAACTGTGTTCAGTGTTCTTACTTGGATAATTGTTCAAAAGAGCAACAAAATTACCTTATTGTGGTTGAACAGTGTCCTGGCATTTTGGAGCAGCTGCAATGTAAATTCATCATCCAGCCTATTTGATCCAAGTTATGGGCTTTTCAATCCCTTCTCCATCTGTTTTTATTTCTTAGTATTTTCTCCATGTTTAACGAGAGCTTAGGAACTAAATTATGAACCGATCTGAGCTGCCTCACTGTCATTACAGTTAACTTTCAGGAGTGATCTCAGCTTTGAATGTCTGACAGATCATAAAGCAAGAAGTTATGAAAGAAACTAAACTAACTTCATGTTTTATTGTTCATGATATGGAAAATAACATTTCCTGACTCAATGAGTTAATTGCATCCATCTATCTATCTATCTATCTATCTATCTATCTATCTATCTATCTATCTATCTATCTATCTATCTATCTATCTATCTATCTATCTATCTATCTATCTATCTATCTATCTATCTATCTATCTATCTATCTATCTATCTATCTATCTATCTATCTATCTATCTATCTATCTATCTATCTATCTAGCCTTTTACAAAACTGCAGAGATTGGTAGGCAAGGCATGTTTTTTCATAAAGGTTGTTTTGGCTCTAGTGGCCTTTGTTTGAAAATGCTAGGATAGGAAAGTAATGAGAGAGAGGGTATGCAGCAAAGGTCACCAGGCCGGGATTCGAACCTGAGACGCCTGCATTGAGGACTAAGATCTCCTTATGTGGGTTGTGCTTAACCTCGCATAAGACATGTTTGTGAAAGGTTGGTGTTTTATTCATTTATAGTAAATTAATAAAGCACAATTCAAGAATTATCCTTAAATGCAAAACATTTCAGGATATTTTTTTTTTTATTTTAGGTAAAGCAAGGTCTGATTCATTACCCTGTAACTGATTTCATACAGCCAGACAAAGCAAAGAAATAATAAGTTTCTGACTGACTGGCCTCATCTGACTGACTAGAAAAGGCTCCAGTATTATCCAAGTCTGGCTGTTAGCCTGGTCTGGAGCAGGCCAGCTGCACAAGATACATCGCTATGGTAACTTATGTGCTATTGTTTTTGTGAAACAGAGTCCAGGCTGAAGGAAACCAGGATATCCAGAAAATCCCGGCTTTAAGTGACGGTCCTGGTTTTGTGAAACAGCGATCTGAAAATGAGGTGAAGGGTTTGGAATCACTTTGGTTTGTATTTGTATTCACTGTTTGTGTGTCTGGTGACCCAGTGATCAGCTAATGTCCTGCTGTTTACACGACAGATCAGCTGTATGTGCTCTGTAGTGTGTCAGTGATGCCTCCCCTTGAGGAGACATCTTGTTTGTATTCTCGTTTGTAGTGATTTATTTTTAATGATGGTCTTTCTGTGTTCTTCCATTTTTATCCATTTTGCTTCTGTGCACTGGGAATTCACCCACTAAAGAACAATTAAAGATTCCCTCTATATGTAAATCATTTTTCTCATTTCCTCTTCAGCAAGTTTCAAACTGTTTTGAGAAGGCTCTGGAGCAGGTGTCTATGCAGCTGCCTCTCTGTGATGACAGAGGAAAATAAAGAAAATCCTTTCTGTTTGTAAAGTATTTAAAGAAAAATGAAAACTATGTTTCTCCCAAAAGTTAATAAAGTGTCTGTCGAAAGAGAAGTCGACCAACCACTCAACTGTCAGGCAGTCTGCCCAGAAAGAAGCTCAAATCTAGAGCTGTTCTTCCCACAGCTGGAAGAGTTATGTTTCCAGCCTTGCATGCATTGAGTTTCTCTCAGTCGGTCAGAGAAAATGTGTTTTACACACATACACCTCTAGCTTGGCTGAACATGTTTTGCCTCCAGGCTTTTGTCTCACTCCTACCCCATTACAAGGCTAATGAAAGCACCAAGAGGATCAAATCCAATGTAGCTGCTTTTCACACAGCTTAACCCTTCAGAAAACCTGTGACCTCTGCATGAGAGCATCAGCTCACACACACAAGCACACACTCCCATCTACTGCTTCAAATATGAATTTTATTGTAGAACAGATGAAATCCTCTCAGCCATTCAGCATCTAATTGAAGCTCAAAGCTGACTGTCTGAAAAATGAACCCTGCCTTTCTCAGAAGTGAGGAATCTGAAACTGTGATTCAACTAAACACAAAAATTGTTTCCCCTGACTCACCTCTTTAGTATGTCATGCTGTGAATATGTCAAATAAAACACTACAGCTCTGCTGTCCATGTCTCATTTAGCCCACATGACTTCAGAATATGTTCAGGAAACATTTTTTCATGTTAAGACTTGTAAAACATTTTTGAACATATCCTCTATAATCTTACACTCAGTGAATGTATTGATAGAAGAAAATCAAGTTTATTTTCTTTTCATTTCTACTTCCAGTTTATGTGATAATGTATTTGTTTGCTTTTCATCTCATGTGGTTCAGATTGCTTGAATTATTCATTTTTTCATGAATGACAAATGTGTTGACTAACAATCCATGAGTATGACTGTTTGCCTCTGAAGGCTGGAACAACGGTGACGTCAGGTGGATTCTGATAAAACCACAGTGATGACAGTAACATCTGCTGAAAAAAACAAGTTTAGAATGTATTCTCCTATTTTACATTTGTTAGAAAAGTTCATAATTTCTGAAAGTGAAATAAAAAGTTGATATTAGAAGATTTTACTTTAGCTTTCCTACCTCATCACCAGTAGGAAAGCTATTACCTACCACTAAGGTAGGTAATAGTTACCTCACTGGTTGGTAAAATGATGATGTGAAAATGGGATGATCAGTAGATTAATATCAGTAATCACCAGTGGTGGAGAAAGTACTCAAAAAATGTACTTAAGTAAAAGTACAAATACACAGACAAAACTGTACTCAAGTAAAAGTAAAACTACCACATTGACATTTGCACTTAAGTAAAAGTAAAAAAGTACTGGCTTTTAAAAATACTTAAGTATTAAAAGTAAAAGCATTTGCTGAATGAATTACCTAATCCCTAATACAAAATCATTAAGTGAACGGATCATATTTAATTTTAATACATTAGAAATGTGCCGTTTTAATAAACAATGCCACAGATAAAGCATGTTTTTATTGTGTTTACTCTGTAACATAGTTTAGACTTAGATATGTGATTCTATGCATCATAATTTCAGGGATGGAAACATCTGGTATCCTGTCCTAACATAACATGAACTTCACTTTTTTTTGCCACTAGTGGCATTTTTTTTTTAAAGAAATTCAACAGAAAGGGGATGGAAAGAAGGTGGGTGGAGGACATGCAACCGAGGAGCCAGTAGCAGAGTTGTAGTCAAGACCACCTACCCAAGACCAAGTCAAGACCAGCACCAGCGCTACGTGACACAAAAAAATAAAGTTTTACCTATCAAAATTGCTTCTCAAATTGATCTGAAAGATCCACATCACCATAAATCACCTAGATATTAAATACTTAGAGCTGAAATAAATGTAATCAGTAAAGATCCGTCCAGAAGAATCAGATCGTTCCTGAGTGTCATATCAATGCAGACTTTGGTCACAGCGTTGTCCCATATTTGCGACACCTCAGTCAACACCTCCACACAATAATTCAGCGCATGAGTGACAGCTTTTTTTCATCGCAGATGCAACATGTGTGTCTCAGTCAGTACAGCTAGCTTTGCTAGCATCACGTCCACGGAGCGTACCTTTCTTTAAGCTTTCCTTCGAAGTGACGCTAAAAGTTGGATGAAGTCCCCACCGTCTGTGAAAACGAAGCGCTGCTTATTTTACATGTCGCCAAATCTATGATTTATGCAGCGTTATTATATTACTGACGATTAGACAGACATCTTCTCCCGCTCAGAGGAAACCACTGCGCATGTCTTGGAGCTCCGCATGCGATTAAAGGTGGAGGCGATGGATGACAACAGACACGTAAGTCACGTTATTGCTTGGATTTTACGGCGCCACCTTAAATCCCTGAACTTCCCATTTTAACAGAAAAAAAGAGCAACGCGACTTGGATGTAACGAGTAACGCCACAGTTTTGTAGAAATGTAGTGAAGTAGAAAGTACAGATACTTACTGTAAAATGTAGTGGAGTAAAAGTAGAAAGTACCCATTATTAAATCTACTTACGTAAAGTACAGATACACGAAAATTGTACTTTCCCACCACTGGTAATCACATATTTTTTAAATGAGTGGTATTACATTTTTGAGCACAATCATATCATCAGATCATATTATATTCTTATTCCCTCATCAAACTCATACCTGGGATGTTGCCTTGATTCTGTCATGCATGCTTGGGAAACCAGTCAGTTATGCCAAACATTTGGTTGGACCTAGCACCGCCTTGTAAATGTAACTATCTATCAGAGATGCAGTTTCCAAGCCTCCGGTTTCCAAGCCTCTGCCTCACAGAGCAGCCCTCCTCTTCAACTCTCCGACTGAGCTCCTTCAAATAGCCAGCAGCTATTAGCAAACACCTGGTGGACCTGTGCATCTGCTGAATTTGATATGTGAGTTACTTATCAGTGAAACACTGGAAAAATAATTGCTAAAGGGTTAATAAAGGAGTGATGTTTTGATGATTTCTTGAAGGCAGAGTTTAAGAAAGAGCAGGAGTTTAGACAAAAGTCTAATTTCAATGTGTTAAATTACAAAGTCAAGTTTCTTTCAAGTCATATTGATACATATAGCTTTTCAAAATAACTGAAGGTAAGATTACTTGATTCTGGTATTGTGGTGCCTGGAAATCATATAATACTGTCCTTTAACTGATTACTTTCAACTAGTTTAGTTGGACACATATTCTCGATAGGTTTCCAGTTGTGTTCTGCCTGTTTTCAGATGGTGGATTGAACAGTGTTCATTGAGAGGATGTTAATTTCCTTATCAACCTAACCCTGCTTTAGACTTCTTCACATTCTCCCTGACCTGTCTGCTGGATTTTCATGATGCTGGTTGGTCTCTAACCAACTGACTAGAAACAGAAAAGCTGCAGTTAGGAACTAAATGACACACAACTGAACTCTGTATGCTAACTAGATGACATCTGAAGGATTTTATTGAGAGGAATTATAATAAAGGGGAAAATGCAGTTTTCAGGTTGCTTTTGTCTGATACTTTTCTTTCACATCACTATTCTGTATCGGTAAATGACATGAAGTTTGTACTTGAAACATCACGGGAGGTATAAAATGTTAAGGGGTGTGAATATGTTTGCTTGACAGACGTATGCTTGTTTTTAATTAACAACTTTTTTTCCAGTATAATGAAAACAGTGTTCTTCCTATTTTGGTCATAACAATTTTCATGCTTGTAGCAGGTCACCACTAGCCACTTGTTTCACACATTAAGTTAACTTCATAATGTTGACTTCAACTGCACTCTAAAAAGTGTATTTGGGCTGTATAGTTCATTATATAGGCTTATTTACATAAATCTCACTATTTTGGCTTAATGATGACAACTTACTTTTTTGTGTTGAATTGACTTAAAAGTTACAAAATGTTAACTTCAAGGAACTTTTTACTTTGACTTTATTTGAACCAATTAAATGCAAAGCCGCATTTGTATCCTACATCTGACATCATGACACAAGCTTCACCTGGAACAGATCCTGTATATCACCCAGCGTGCTGTGGAGGCGCAGAGCACAACTCACATAAGGAGACCTTAGTCCTCGATGCAGACATCCTGGCCTGATGACCTTTGCCACATGTCTCCCCCATCTTTCATTACCCACTTTCCTGTCTAACTACTCTCAAATATAAGCCAAATATCCTTTATTAGTTTAATTTTTATTTGAAGAAAGCTACATGATTTGAGTAGGACTGACTTAAATTTGTCAAGTTAAACCAGCTTAATGAATTAAGTTGGATAAACTTCTTGCCAAATGAAGCAATTCAATTAAGTTAAATTAATTTCTTTTTTCACTGTGATTTGTTGAGTCCTGAATCTGTAAAATGCAGTGTGAAGGAACTTTTCATGTGCAGCACGAAGAAGTACAGTCATTTGATGAAGCAGAACTTGCCCTTACCTACTGGCTGATAGCCCTGCCTGGTGGGGCCCCCAAACGGGTTACGGCTGCCAAAGGAACCTCCATCGATGGACCCATATGACATTCTGATGTTTGGTGGTATGTCAGCTGCATGCAATTGGAAAGAAAAATACAGTTGTCAAGAATTAATCAGGAGGCACCAGTTTATTTCCTCTTTCAGTTTACCAGCCTTGAAATGAATGAACTCACAACATTGACTGTAGGAACTATTTTCCCCTTTTTTTTTTTTGGTTAAATCTTAGAATTTTAATTGTTTAGTTTATCCTTATTATTTGTTTATTTTCTAGTTGATTTATAATTAGAATTTTGTTTAATTTACTGTTTAGAATAAGTTATTTGATTAGGAATTCACTTAATTAGTTAATTAATTTCAGGTTGGGATGTGGGTATTTCACGGTATAAATAGGTGGGTTTTAGGTAGCTTATTATGCACGTGGGTGGTCATAAGGTTTTTTACCAGCCTGTCAGTCACATCAGTTTTTAGTCAGAGAACAGGTACAGGAATAGGAGCAGAAGCAGAAGCCTGTAACCTTTTGCCTGAATTGTAAAATAAAACCAAACTGCATTTTGACTTTTTGATCTTTTGCGCTGCATAAACCAGAATCCACGGTGCATCAGGTGACTATTTGAGTTGGATTCACTTTTGTTTTGATCAGCTTCGAGGTTTGAGTTGATTTTTGAATTTAAGTTTTGGGACAAATGGTCACTACACTGACAACAAACATCCATCCATCTATCCATTTTCTAACAGGAGGGGTGTTGGTGCCTATCTCCAGTGAAACATTTCGGGTAAGAGGCAGGGTACACCCTGGACACGTCGCCAGTCTGTTGCAGGGCTGACAACAAACAAAGTACAGATGGATGGGATTATGCCTTAAGGTTTGAACTCTTAGCAGGTAGAACCAGGGGAGTTGCCAGGAATCTTGGGCCCCCTGACAAAAAATTTAATTGGGCCCCCCTCACACAGCTGCTGTTACAATTTCTTGAGTCTATCTGACTTATCAAAAGTGTCACAATTTCAAAAGCTTGCAATTGCCTTGCTTTCTTTAGTCCAATACTGATAACTAGTACAATATTTACTGCTCATTAATTTTACATGTAAGAATAAAATTCGGTATGCATACAGTCTGCATACAGCAGGGGTGTCAAACTCCAGTCCTGAAGGGCCGCTGTCCTGCAGTTTTTAGATGAGCCACAGGTACAAAACACCTGAATCAAATGGCTTAAATGCCTCCTTCTTGTGTAGGTAAGTTCTCCAGAGCCTTGCTAATGACCTAATTGTTCTATTCAGGTGTGGTGCAGCAGAGGCACATCTAAAAGTTGCAGGACAGCGGCCCTCCGGGATTGGAGTTTGACACCTGTGGCATACAGTATGCAAGTAGGTTGCTTAAATTTTTTCTTAGTTTTAGATTACTGAAATGTCTCCCCATGAGCAACAGTCATAGGCAACATGCAAAATATACATAAAGCAATCCAGACTACTCAAAAAATGCTATGTAGTTGCATTTTATTCAAGCTGCAGTATGTAACTTTAATAAAACCTGTTTTCTCCATATTTGTTAAAGCTGTCACAATGTTGTAGCAGTTTGTTATGAGACAGATAATCTGTGAAAACAATCTCCTCCACCTCTTTCCTGAACTACTATTGCTAGATAAAGTAATGCACCGTTCTGACCAAAACAACCAATCAGAACCAGGAGGACGCTCTTAGCACTGTCAATCAACTTCATTCACTCACTGCTTAATGTGCTAATGGTGGAGAAATAACTTATTGTTACAGGAAAATCATTTATCTGCCATCACTGGTAGCTATGCTTACTAGACTAAGTATTTACAACAGGCTGTGATAGCTACAGAATAGCATAGAGCAAGGGGGAAGAAGGATGAGTCATATGAGATGGTGATTGACAGCACTAAAACTCTCCTGCCATCCTGGTTGTTTTTAGAGAGCACTGGGAGAAAGTAGAGGAAATAGATTTTTCACAGATTATCTCTCATACCATACTGTCACAACATAATGACAGTTTTAACAAATATGTGGAAAAAATATATTTTTATAAAAGTTACATACTACACCTTTAATTTCACTCAGGACAGTTCAGGAGGGACGTGGGTTAGAGCTGCTGCTGCTGACTGACTCATCTGTTGTTAAGTGGTAAAAGGTACAAGGGACAAGTTAAATACCGTGTTTCCCCGAAAGTAATACAGTGTCTTACTTTCTTTTTATCCCCAAAAGCCCCACTATGTCTTATTTTGTCTTATATTGGAAAAAAAATTGTCGAATTTTTTGTTTTAACTATAAAATTAACATTTATTAACAACCTGGACAGTATTGTATTACCGTATTTTAAGCAGGAGGCGGCAGTGACAAGTGCAGGGGACGGCGCGGTGACGTATGGAGAGGGGGACGGTTCGGACGTGGGCAGGAGGCGGCGCGCAGCTAGATGAGGGGGAGGCGGCAATACCCCCGTGTTTTCCCGAAAGTAAGACTTTCGGGGTAAGACATATGTCTTACTTTCGGGGTACGGCTTATATTAGCCGACCCCCCTGAAACCCCCGATATGTCTTACAATCGGGGGTGTCTTACTATCGGGGAAACACGGTATATGAATAAGTTGGTAATTTTTTTCCTTAATTCATTAAATGCTAGTGAAATGGAGAAAACAGTAGCCTGTAGCTACGCTAACTATGCTAAATGGTTGATAATCTCATACAGTCTACTCACCTTTCGGAGAAAAACTGGGTTATAAATTAACACTCTTGCCTTTTTGTCTCTCTCGCTCCCTCTATTTTTTTTTTTAAACTTGATTTTATAATTTTTCTTAGCAGCATAGTAACTGCCACAATCGTTGGTGTCTTCCACTGACTGCTGCTGAACAGCGTCACTCTCAAGCGCTCCAAGCAGGAACGAACCATTTCATGCGGGGGAGGGGGTTGAGGGTTGGATTCAGGGCAAATATGGATGTGTGTTTTTTGGTCTGGGAGTGGGAACATTAAATATTTACTGCTAAAAACAATCTTCAAAAATATCATATAATTAATTTTGTAATTGACAGGGCTCCATTTTTTTTTTTATTTCTATGAACCATAAATAAATAAATAAATTGTGGAGGGCCCCTTGTTGGTCAGGGCCCCTAGAATTGTCATCACTCCCCCCCACTCCCCCCATACTGCGCCTCTGGGTAGAACTACTGAACAAGGTTAATGATGGAAGCTTAAAAATAGCTCCTCTCCGATTTTTGCTCATTTCCAAAGCAGTCTTTATTATTCTACAAATATTGTCATTTCCTTTATGCATCGCTTATACAATATAGAATTATGTAGCACCATAAAAAAAATCTGTTTTATTTTCCAAATTGTTTGATTTTCTTCCCAAATTCCAATTTTTCCAGTTTAATTTTTCTCAATTAAATTTTTTTTATTTTAAGCATATTTACTAACCCAAAAAGCACGTAATTACGGTGTGAGTGAAAAAACTAGAACAAAAAATAGCCATAGGCCTACTATGTTTCTGTTTCGCAAATATAACACACAGCTGATGTTCAACAGAACACTGCTTTTACAAGATGAAAAAACAAAGATGTTAAAAAGGCGTTTCCTCATTTTTTAAGGAAAAAGTAAAGTGCAAACTTGTGCAGACTTTTATGATGATCAGGACATTTGTTTATTTGTGTTCTTCCATCTGTCACAGGAATCTCCACTGGAGTAATGACTGTAAGTGTTGCTTTCATGCATGATAGGAAAGACAGGACATGAAGATTAGCAGATGCCCTGGGCTCAGAGAGGAAATAGAAAAGTCCTGGCCTCAACAGTTCCACTGGTCACTGGAGTATTTGGGGTTGAGACTCAAAAACTGTCCTAAAGATAATCCTAAAGATCCTCTAGTTCCCACACTGGCACTAGAGGACCCAAGCTCTAAGTAGAGGCCCGTCAGTGGAGGGTTTAAGCAGCCTCATCAAGTTCTGCACTCATAAGAAATAAGAATTAAAAAGCAGCTGTTCTCCCTTGTATTTTATGCTGATCCAGTGTGAACGGTTTGAATCTGTACATTTATTCCCACGCTTAGAAAACCCCCTCAGACGCCATCACTGCTCTGCGTTGATTGTGGCTGTGTTAGCGTAAATGCATTGAGACACAGAGGCTGATTAAAATCCCCAGTGTCTGCAAGCACCTTGCAAAACAAAAGCTTTATAATTCTGAAACTGATTCTGAAGTAACTCAGAATCAGTTTCTGTCTCAGAATCAGGAAAGCTTAGGATTTCCTTTCAAACTCAGCTTCGTTCATGTTCATTCTGCCTGCTCATGAATAAATAAATATGTAGTTCACATGGACAAACCTTGGCTGGGTCTCAGTTCGGCGCTTCCACAGATATCACAGCTAATTAAAACAGTTGTCAAGCTGAAAACATTTTCATCAGCTCAGATCCCCTCTGTATGAATGGCAGCAGAACTCTGATTCTCTTACTGTTAAGAGTTCTATCAGGTTTGTTTCTATGATTACAGTGGTTTCATTCATACACAAGAACAGCAATATGTCTTTGAATTTCTGCAGCTTTTTAAACATTATTCATTTTGGAATAAAACATCTTGATGAGGCTCCCTCTTAGAACTGATGCAGAAGAAGGCTATTGCTCTGGTATTAAGGGTTTGATTTATTGGGAATAGTTTTCCTGCCTGGGGAAAACTTTTGAATGAAAAATAACATGTAAGCTGTGGATTTTTACTGGATGTGTTTAGTTAGTTTAGCTTTTAGAAGCGCTCTTTTCCCTCTAAATTTTTTTTACTAATACCACATAAGTGGGCTCTTATTGGTCCCTAGTGTGTGACCTACATCAACAACATTTGTCTTTTTTATAATTATGTAGCTTATTAGGGTGCTGCAATGCAGTTAAATTCTTTCAGAGAGTTCAGCCTCTTTGATGTCCTGAATCATCATCCACCACCTTCCCTGACTGTAGTACAATTATTACAGACAGTTACAAATGGTTTATTTTCAGCTTAGGTTTAATCAAGATAAATATTTTACACATGCATCTTAGTAACATGTCATCAAAAAGTGATTTATCCTCTGTAATTTTACTTTAAAAAGTGAAGCTCATAGACTCATTTCACACAGACGTGCTAGTCAAACTTTTGTTTTTATTCATTTTGATGATTCTGGGTAACAGCTGCTAAAACCCCACCTCAGTTTCCCTAAAATTAAATAATTACCTCAAAGCAAAGATAAAGATTTTTGATATAGAATATTTTGAGGCGTACCCTCCTTGTGGATGGTTGCCGTGACTACTGAACAACATCGTATCAGCATCCTCCCCATGACTGTGGCAGCTATAACATGGTCACAACATAGCATTTCTCTATGGAAAATATATATTGTATGGGTTTAGAAATGTTAAAGAAGAAGAAAACTCTCACTCTAGTATTAACAATTTGATTTAGAAAAACTGGATTTTGAGATTCAGTTTACAAAGTTTAAAAAGAAATTAACATTTGCAAATAGTCTATGTAAGATATAGCCTTCATTATGGCAGTATATAATAAAATATATTCATACCCTACATTTGTTGCAGCAGTGCAAAGAAAATCAAGCAAGTTAAAGAAAAAACTAATCATCTCCAACAGTGAAGCAGTCTCCAATTCTCAAGGAAACATATAAAAAGACAAAAAATAGTCATACCTTGTAGTTCTGCTCTGTAGTTATGCAGCTATAGACTTATACTCCTACAGAATATGCTGGTCAGTTTTTCTCACTCTGTGATCTTTAACTCATTTTATCCTTTACATTTCTCTCTTTATTGGCATCATTAACTTTTTCCTCTACTTATTTTTCCTTTGTCATAGAAAGTAATTCTGATCTATGTCTTTGTGTTTTCTCCATTTTTTCTGCTGGTTAGAGCTACTAAATCTGTAGTAGATGTTCACTGGACTGAGCTGAACTGACATGAACAGTCATTAACTTGACTGTCCTTGACTGAATAGTCAAGACTGGATAACTGGATGCATGTGATTAGGGACATATATTTAAAAAATGTTTAGTTCTGTTGTGATATTTTTTAATGTTCGGAATGATGCGGTGCGCACAGAGAAGAGTCACTAAAAAAACATTTTGCACCTTTTCATATAATTTTGGTGCAATATTTATTCTACTTCAGTAAAATTGCTCCCAGAATCTTATATCTCTTATACTGTGGACCCCAGGTATTTGCAGGGGTCTGAGCCCACAACCAACCAACAGAAATCTAGGGAAACTAGAAACTCTTTATAACACTCTTATAATTGCGTATTTTAATAGCTTCAACACCAAATATACCATAACATGCATTGATACACACAGTGGAAACTACCTTGGCTCTGCTGCAGAAGCTATCATCCATGGTCTTACAACCAATCAGCAACAAGGATTCATGGCATTGTATGGCACTCGCAGATTTGCGGCATTGCAAATCTGCAATGCTGCAAATCATTGCGGCATTGCAATGATTTGGTGCTACTTCATACGTACTTTAGTGCAAATGAAGTAGCATCAAAGTGTTTCAGTTTCCCAAGCTGCATTTTCTTTTGAATATTTTAGATGTGTTCTACAAAAATATTTGCATATAAGCATGTTATACAAATAAATTTAAGCTACATTCCACAGAGAACACGTGAATAGATGAGAGTACTTTAGATTGCTTATGCAGCAATGACCGCTGATACTGGCATTGCTGTATAAGCAGAATGCAGTATAAGGCTCATGCACAGAGTCATGCAGCCATCCTGTGTATGCCAATACTGCACACAGCTGGACAGAAAGCCATGAGTATGTTTTCTAAGTTCTTTACTTTACTTGATAAAAGAGTTGAGAAAACATAATGTGCTGTAGTGTGATGAAAATTAAAGACTGCAGGAAATGTGAAATGTTGGAAGTAGGTCAGAACATGCCTGAATGAACACATTAGTCAGAGGCAACTTTAAAACATTAACATTCCTGCAAGGTCACAATTAAACATGGGTGTATATCAGTCGAGGACTGGAACATTTGGAGCCATCAGACATCCAGGGGCTTAAGAAACAAGTGGATGTTTCACAGTCAGCCTCTTCAGGATGTTAGCCCATAACCCACTTACAGGGAAAGAGGGGCACAGGGCATAGAATGCTAATCTGAATGCTGCTGAAAAGGTCAGAACATCACGAGAACATGTGTTTGACCTGCGGCCAGAGACAAACAGATGAAACTCTAATCAACAAATCTCTCTCTGCCCTCCTCTCCAGGCTCTTCAGCATGCCCAGCAAAGGTCGGAGTACAGCACTGGTCAAGTGGCCAAAGCTCTTTTCCCATCCGTGAAAGACAAGCATTCAGACAAGCAGGAGAATATGATTACACTCTAGAGTCCCAGTGCTGCCCATTGTTGCAGAGAACCCAGTGAATCCAGCTTATGACCGAGGCACTCCGGGAGCAGGCGCAGGATGGAGAAGCAGCAAGAGATGCAGTGTCCGCACATTACACAGGGACAGATTCAGTGGGCCAGGAGAAGGTTTAATCCGATTAATTTTCATTGAGAAAAGGGATTAATTACTTTTGGCAGTCCACAAACAAGCTCCACTCCGCTTGTTTCATGTCCACTGACTGTGTCTTGCATCCCTCTGAAGTGGGGACACGCATCATCTACGTCCGGGGGCATGAGGAACGCTCTGTTCACATTTAAACGCACAGGCAAAAAGCTCAAACCTTTGCTGTTTGAAATGGAAACAATATTGTAAGTAATTATTTTCATGCAGAAGAGGACACTGAGTACAGAGAAGCCAGAAATTACAAATTACTCTGGAGGATATGAGACCATGAGACCCCTCAAGGTCTCCAGAAAGCAGTACTATGAGTCTTACTGAGATCATGAAATCCTTCCACTTCCAGTCCACATTTAACTCAAAAATGTACTTTTCCATGATGGAAAGAAAATCCAGTTTATACAGCCCACCTCAATCTTTGAACGTGTTCTGTAGGTGCAACAACATAAAGGGATTGGAATTGAAATAAACAAACAAAACAAGTATACACTTGACACGACTGAACGCTGTTGACCCTATATTTTATGACAGAGGTCTGCGTTCAAAAAACACAAAGCAGATTTAGCTGCAGAAATTACATGCGACTTAAAACAGACCAATACCAGCATACAAGCAACAGATTGAGTGGGGGTGGGGGGGTCCTACTATAATCATAATGTTTAAACAAATTTTTTTTTTACATCACAACCACAAACTAAGACATGATTTTATGCAAAAGTTCAAAAAACATTAGAGCATACAGTAATCATAAATTGGAAGAAAGATAATAGTTTTCAAAATGTTTCAGAAATAAAAATGTGAACAAGTGTTATTGGGAAGCTACTGTGATGTGTAGATAGTAGGATTGTGAAAGACTTTACATGGGACTTCCTGTAGCTTCTTGCCACTCTGACTTAAGGGTCACATTTGAAGAGAACATGGCTTGTAGTTGTCCTGAGGATAGATTATCCAACCTGAGCCACCTGACCTCTGCAGCACCTCCAGAGTTTCCATGAGCCTCTTGGCCACTTTACTGAATAAACCTTCAGTTCCTCTGGGAGGGGAGCGCCTGAACCATGGCAACCCAAAGAGGTTGTGCAAATGTTCCTCCCCCTGTATGCTCCAACCTTGGATGAAATGACTTGGTGCTTTTAAACAGTTTAGCTGATCAACCAGAGAGCACTTTGCATCTAATCAGTTCATATTTCTCTGAAATAAGTGGGGAAGAGGTAGGACAGAAAGCATCTTTCTATGTAGCGGCCATAAGTCCCACTTGCTCACCAAAGCTCCCACCTGTTCAGGGTTCTGAAAAAAGCCCACATGCCTCAACAGATGTTCTGCACAGTCTCCTAACTGGGTATGGCAGGTGTAGAGAGCATGACATAAAAGCTTTACAAGGAGTGGTTAAAGTGGTTGAAGCACTTTGTTTCATCCCTTTGTGAACATCTGCACCATTTCATCATCTATATCTTCTGGCACATTGTTTTCCTTCTGCCCCTAGAAAGCAACACCCCCTAATTCACATAATCAAGCAACAACTTCTGTCCTTAGATGTTGCATTTACATAAAATACCTCATGAGAAATATTTTATGTAAATGCAGCATCATGTTTTAGTTACACAAAACATGAAAAATAGTGCAAGAAAAGTAATTTTATTTATTAATACTCGAAACAGGATCATGTAAAAAGTATCTGGCTCCTACAGCCAATAGCAACTGCTTTCCAGTGTGTGTGATAATGGATCATGAATAGAGGCTCTGGCAGATGTTCAGAGAATACATGTTGAGTTTATTTACAGAATAAAGTCAATATTCTGTAAATAATATACATGTCCTCCAAATTGACCATTTAGAGGACCTTGGTCCTACACCAGGTTAAAAAACATGCATGTTTAAACTCTTACATACAACCTGCCCGATATTTGGCTAAATGCATAATATCGGGCAGTTGCACCTTGTTCAGCACTAGCTGGTTATTTGACCGTTTTTTTCAGAATTAATGGAGTTAATTTAGTTTGCTTAGTTTCACGGCACAGACGTGTGACTTTTTGTTTCATGCAAAAATATTTTATGGTTTGATGTGGACATGACATCCTTTCTAGTAGTTTATCTCCAGTAACTTTGTGAGTAACTGTAGTAGTGCTGCATCTTGACATTTTTCTAAACCCTGAAATGCTAAAATTCTGCAGTCATTTTTATTGGTTTTTGGAAGAATACCTATTCTCAAAGAAAATGTCTGGATTTTCAGGCAATTTTACAACTCACAAAAACCCAGGTGGTAAAAGCTTACTCCAGCGCACCAAATGCCACTTTTGTATGCGGACAGCCTTGGTTTGTGGAGAAAAATAAGCCCTACGCTTGTAAACAGTGTAGGGGCTGCAGAGCAGCAGGCCCCCTCGTGTGACTCTGCAGGACACAGAAGGATGGTAAATACAGGCATGGCAGGACAGAGTGACTAGATCCGCAGCTTCCCACCACCCCCACTGCTTTTCATTCAGTCCTCCACTCCTTCCCCAGCTGTCATTATCTGCACCACAAGGCTTAAGCTTAGCCTGTGCAGGCAACTGAGCAGAAATAAGCCGACACCCTGGCCACAAATGCTGCATTCATCACAAACAAGCACGGAGCAACATGAGACCGCATCCTGTGTAAGAGTGCATAAGAGGTTAACAGGACGATGTTGTCAAACAGATAGCATTATTTTACACAAAGTAACTCAGGCTTTTTTTAAATTAATTTAGACATTTTGGGGGGATTTTTGTTCAGTAAGACAATGATGCACGTTTTTCTCAGGTAAAAAGGCTCTGCTGTGGTCACACGCAGTCTGCTGCGCGCGACCACAGCAGCAAGTTTATCAGTTACTCTAAAACCTTTTAAAATGAACTAGACATCAGCTTCTATTGAGCCTAAGAGGAAAATGTTATGTGAAAATAATTTTTATATGACTGTAAAAGTAGTAATTTAATTGTAATAAACTGATTCAAAAAGTCAACTGCTTTAAGAATTTCCTGTTGGCTTCCTGCAGTAATATAACGGATGGCATGTTTTATATTGTATTCATCTCTCTAGCATAGTCAGATGCACTACTTACAATAAAGTGTCTTGGTAAATAGGAAAGTACTCCCTCAGTTCATTGGTTTTAATGTATAAAGTTTCAAGGCTTTAGCGCATTCTAAAAGTATTTCAATCTAATCCAAGGTGAATAAAACTACACATGACAAAGTCCCCCATGATGTGTTCAAAACAGAAAAAGTTTGAGAAAAATGAAGTACACCGCGAACTAAGCTCTAAAACCTTAAGGACAACAATGGTCGGAGTGGAAGAGGTCGGAAAGACTGGCGGTGGTACGATAAAATGGAAACCATCTATGGACGTCGGCCGTCAAGTAACGGCAGGGAAAGTGCCCTCGATTCGGCTTCTTTTTTATTGAAGAACATGACAAAGTTAAACATTGTCAACGTTTAACTTTGAGCCAATTAGCTATAAAAGCTTATTTGTAATGTCTTATTTTATGCTTGCAAAACAGGTTGTAAGGCTGTAGTGTGCATTGTCTTGTTCGTGGCTTGTTGGTGAATATCAATCAGATTTTTTTTTTTTTATTATAAATTTTTTTTTAGAAAATTCGGTAACCTAAGACATTTGTACACCCTCTATGGATTCCCAGGACTCTCCGACATTACATCCAGGTCCGGCTTCCACTTCTTCCAGCACGACAGACCAACGTGACCGTGGCGCAATGGATATTATGTTTGGTCTTTCTTGGTTTTTATGTATTGATTAATTTATTTCATAAACATATCTGTTTTAATGTTCTTATTTATTTCAGGTCGTTGTATCTGCCGTCGCAAATGCTCAGCCAACACGGATTTCATTCTGGCCATCAGAGAAGAGGAGCAGGAAAATCGGGCACAGCGCGACCGCCGCCATGTAAACATCCTGCTGGAGGACATATGTGAGGCTCGCAGGTTGGAGAACGCCTTCCGCCGAGAGGAACTGGATGCAAGGAATCAAGAAGTGGCCCAAAACGCAGTTGTTGCTTCCTCTTTAGCAAAATTAATTGAAGTTATGACTGCTAATATGAGAAAATAAAATATGTATTATGTAATAAATTTAAGTTATATTAAACTGATAGCATCTTCATCCTTTGTATTTCTTTTCATTTACACTTTAAATCTTTAATTGTAGCTTTATAAGAGTTTTCTCTTTGAGATATGCTCAAACCGCCTTGTTGCTGCTACACAGATAAAATTTGCCATTTTGTCAAGAGCTTTGGATGGGGAAAACATAAGATACACTTTTCATTTACTGATACCAAAGCAGTGTCTACAAGGTAAGAGAAATAGGATAACCTCTTGTGCAAATCTAGTCTGAAGGACAAACTAAAAAAAAAAATCCAAATCAAGTTTTACATAATTATTCTTTAAACAATAATGACATAAAAAACACAGGTGTACCCTATTAAAAACCTACATAGCAACCAAGCTTTTCCTTGGCTATGCCTAGTATTGAAAAAAACTGCTTACTTGCAAACAGCTGATGTAAGCAAAGTATTACATCAGCTGCAATACTGACAAAAAATCCAAATCAAGTTTTACATAATTATTCTTTAAACAATAATGACATAAAAAACACAGGTGTACCCTATTAAAAACCTACATAGCAACCAAGCTTTTCCTCGTCTATGGCTAGTATTGAAAAAAACTGCTTACTTGCAAACAGCTCATGTAAGCAAAGTATTATATGCAAGATTTATTTACAGTCTGAAGTCAAGACATGCCATTGCTTACTGATTTGTTTAGCTTTTGAACTTTATCTGTAAGCAAGAGTTGTTTTATATTTGACAAAGCACTGACATGTCTTATTCAGAGGAAATGTATTCATTCTGAGAAACATGAGTAATAATGACAGTTTGAACACAGATTTAATAAAGATGAATATGAAAACAATGTGGAACAATAAACAATGGCATCAGCCATAAATGTGACAAAAGGTTTTTTGCATATAATGCAACCATTTTAATACTAGTATTTGTAGTATTTCTGTTCTGGAGGAAGAGGCAGGATAATAATAATAATAATAATAATAATAATAATAATAATAATAATAATAATTTCTCATCAAGACATTGATGAGAAATAAACAAATAAAAATAAGTGCAAACAAGCCATGTTGGTGTCAAAGAAAATGAGCACAGGTCAAACAACAATGAAACATAACATTTTGGCGCATGTGAAAAACATATTTTTGTTAGCTGGAATGAGGAAGCTGGAGATTTCCCTTCCAGCAAGACTACAATCAAATATACAAGTAAGCGCATGCTCAGAATTTCCCAGTCAAAGTCCCGAAATAAATTAAATGGAGAACATGTGACAAAAGATGTCAATCTTTTGACAAGACTGTAAAATTAATAGTTAGACAAAACTGATCTAGGTATTCTTGATTTATTTTACAAAGAAGTGATGGACAAAAATTTCACATGTGCAAACCTGACATGCATGTAAAAAAACAGTTTACTTTCAGGACATTCAGACAGACAGAGGCCTGCTGTTTAACATCACTTGAAATTTACCTGTGAACAAAATAAACCTTAGAGCTCCAGTCAGATCTACCTCTAGAAAACCAACTCATTATCTTGCAGTAGCTGAACAAGAGCATCTCGTACAGATGTTCTCCCATCTGAACAACGTGGCACTGCCTCTACAGGGTTATATTCAGCTGCAGATACATCCCATGTGTTGTCATATATCTCACCGTGGTTTTCACATATGGTGTGCAGTGCACAACAAGTTGTCACTATAACTTTGGCGAGCTCCATGTCACATTCATTTTTTTGCAATAAACAGCGCCATCTTCCCTTTAATCTACCAAAAGCATGCTCAACCCCCACCCGAGCTCGACTCAGTTTACTGTTGAATTTCTGTTGTTCTGTTGTCAGTCGTACAGTATGGCTTCATAAGCCAGTCCTGTAAAGGATATGCTGAGTCTCCAATGACATAATATCCAACTTTGATTGTTCCGATTTCTTTAGTATGTAGTGGAAAAAGATTTTCTTGTGTGGCCAGTTCCCAGAGTGATGACAGTCTCAATGTAGACTCCCTGGCATCCCTACACAAATATTCCAGAACAAACCCCTTCCATCCACCACACCCTGCAGAATCAAAGAATGCCACCCTTTTCGATTGAAAAAGTCGCTGTGGTATGTGGTTGGAGCTATTATAGGTATGTGGGAACCATCTATCGCACCAACACATTGTGGGGGACCCCAGCGGTTCTCAAAATATGCTGCCATCTCTTCAAATCTCTCTGCACTGGGGATTTCAATCAGTTCAGGCACTAATACAGTTTGTATTGCAGCACAGAACTCCTGGACGCACGCGCACACTGTTGTAAGACTCACTCCGAAAAGGTGTCCGATGCGCCGGTATTCCGAGCCTATAGCTAGCTTCCATAAAGTAATTGCGACTCTTTTTTTTCAATGGCACACATTTTCGAAAGTTGGTATCTGTTCGCTCTAAAACGTGGCGTAATCTTGCACACAGATAATTGATTGTGTCTTCCGACATCCAAAAGTTTCTGGAGCCACTGTGAATCGGTGAAACCTGGAACTATAACATCCCACCAGTGTGAGCTTCGGTTAATGGCCCAAACCGTTGGTCCCCCGAGGCGGCGAAAACTGATCTAAAAAAATGTTAAAATTTATACATAATAAATATAAATACATAAATAAATATTAATAAAATAATTCAATCCAGTTTTTCTTTTTTTTATGACATCTTACTGATAAAAGTAACTGTAGCAATGAAAGTATCAAGTAAGAAAAAAATAATAACATTAGTATCCTTTTAAAGCAACTGTAGCACAGTATCAGGCAAGAACATAATGGAAACATTAGTATCCATTTACTCACTGTCCTATTTCGTCTTGCACTGGCATCTTCAGCCTCGTACTGCCAGATGGTCTGGAACAGTCTACGGTATTTTTCTTCCATATTTCTCCTGGAAATACGTAGTAGTCGTTCAGCATTTTGTCTTCTGAGGGTAGCTTGTTGGCGGAATTTAATTAATTGTATGAGGTTGATGAGCAGCAAAATTAAATCCATGTCATCCATTGTTGTTGTCGTCGTAGTAGTAACTGTTCTTCTTTATTAAATCGGCAGTTGGCAAACAACCAACTCAAACCACATTGTTTAGTTTTAAAAATAATGACGTCCGGTACCGCTTCGATGGCCCTCAGTGTATGCATACACAACAGGGCTGGAACCGTACCGTTCCCTGCAGTGCAAAAACGCCTTTATATTATGTCTATGCTTCCAATCGGGCCAGCCAAGCGGTGCTGCTTAGAATCAGCAGCTGATTGGTTTAAAGTCAGCCGTTGGTTGTTTTGCAGTCAGCCGTTGATCAGGTCTAGCTGGCTCTCACTAAACTGTTCTTACTGTATTTTGTAAAGAGTGCTCTTTTTAATATTTTAATTATTATTTTTAATTTGCGATGAATTCCCCTCAATATTCTGCTGTTACCTGGTCCCATGATGAGGTCATTTTTTTCCTCCGCTTACTCGCTGATGAACAAGTACAGAATGAGCTAGATGGTCAACGAGGAATGAGAAAGTTTTCCGCCGCATCTCTGAGGAAAAGGCTTCGGCCGCTGCATCGAAACCATTGTTTAGTTTCAAAAATAATGATGTCAGTACAGCTTCGACAACAGGGCTGCAGTACGGGTGGAACCGGGCCGAAGCGGGCCATTCTGTTCCTTGCAGTGCAAAAACGGCTTAAAAGTAAAGGTGTGTCGATCGATCGGCCACAGATCATAATCGGCCGATTTGCGTGAAAAAGTGTACGATTGGTGATCGCCGATCACGGTCTCTTGTTGCCGATCACACAAACCGATCACCTGCATCTCATTTCTCAGCCTGTCTGTGCAGCTGGTCTCCTCTTTCCTTCACTCTGCGCAAACGCGCAGCAACAAATACTAAGCGATGTGGAACTATAACGCACTGAGTGAATGGGGAAATTTGCGTTTTGCGGAAAATTGAAGCACGTGGGGTGAAGCAGGTCAAAATGCATCAACACGACGAATCTAATATGGCATAAAAACAATGGCATACTTGACGGAGTTTGGCTACATCGAGGCTCACTGCAGTAAAAAAGACATAAGGAGTGATCAGATAGCAGGTAAAGCAGCTCACAGCTACAAACACTCACCTGGATTAGCATGACGGTCAGAAAGCTAAACAAATAACCCGCAAAATAATTTAAGTCTTGGAGCTGCAATGTAAGACGCTGGTTCTGCTCTCACTGTTGAACCACTGCTACGAGCTACAGGTAGTTAATATTTCACAGACGGAGCGTCGCTTCTGCTCCACCTGGTAGTGACTCTCACACCGAACCTCTGCTTAAAGCTGCAGCATCTAACTTAAAACAATACATTTTACATACTTATTAAAACTTTTGCTGACCTAACATGAGACAAATAATCTCTGAAAAAATAATTGAATCGATCTCCTCCCTGTTCTGCATAATTACTCCGCTCAGTCAGAAACAGCCACTCAGAACTAGCAGTAATCAGCTAGCCGCCATGCTATCAGGAAGTTTTCATTCAGTAGCTCAGGATTGTTTATTGATTTGGAACCTGTTTTTGCCTTTGAATGTTAGTTTTATACTTGATTTTTTTTTGGCAATGTTGAGAGGTTTTATTTTGGCTCTTTGCATTATTTAGCCTCTTCAGAGCCTTCATGTGTTTTCAGTCTGAACCAGGAAAACAAGCTTCTCGCTTCTGGTTCTCCCTTCATTTCCGCCAGGTCTTATTGTTATCAGGCATTTCACCCGATCATTACTCCGCCCATTCATTCCGCATCGGCGCAGCCTCGTCCGCATCTAGTCAGGGCGTCCCAGACCACACGATCCAAATCCTGGGTCGCTGGTCCTCGCAAGCCTACCATTTGTACATTCGTAACAACCTTAAAGATTTATTCCAAGCTCACTCTCTCCTCAGCTGCATTTAATTTCTGACTCTTTTGGGGATCCTAAGTGAGCCGGTATATACTCAAGATGTGTCCTGAAGACAAAGCCCCACTCGAGTCTTCACTTGCAGGCCCTCCATCACCATCATCATCATCACTGCCTGACTTCATCTAATTCACCCCTCCATCCCTTCTTCCCTTCTCCTTCACCCCTCCTCCCCTCCCTCCTTCTTATCCTCAATAAATATTTAAATCTGTATTCTGCAGCGTGGTCCTTGCTAGTGAAGCCTGTTTTGTTTAGTTTTCTTCTTGGAAAAAGTTATTAAAAACAAGTTTTTGTCTTAATTAAGGTGAATTCATGGTTCCTTTTTCCACATAATGTAACCGGTAGTGTTTATGTTAAAAAAAATAATAATTATGTGATCGGTATCGGTGATCGGCCCTCATGGGTGATCGGTATTGGTATCGGCAGGAATAAACCTGATCGGCACATCTCTACTTAAAAGTGACATGCTGCACTTTTAATTTCACTCAGGAGAGGACGGGTCAGGTGGGATGTGGGTTATAAGTGCTGCTGACTGACTCACCTGTTGTTAAGTGGTAAAAGGTACAAGGGACAAGTTAAATATATGAATATGTTGGTATTTTTTTTTCCTTCATTCATTAAATGCTAATGAAATGGAGGAAAACATTAGTTTGTAGCAGGCACGTGCAGAGGGGGGTGCTGGGGGTGCTTGAGCACTTGCCCTTTTTGCTCCTTGCCCCCAAGTGCCCTTTTGGTCAATTTTAATTTTTTAATTTTTTATTTTTGTATTATTTTCTAAGCCCTCTTCTGACACATAACATGTACTAAAATTATTTGTATTTTTATTTATTTATTTTTTTTTGTACATAATAAGCCCTCCGGTCACCTTGTTACCTTTGACCTTTTGCCCATGACGCATGACGCAGTTGCCTCTCGCGCAGTGGGATAAAGCAGCTAACTGGAGCTCAAAGTAGCGAACATTCCAAAATATAGAACCGTTTTTGGTGAATAAAAAAACGTTTTTGGTGAATAAAGTAGAGTAGACTTGCTACTTGTCAGATGACGGAAAACGTAGTATCGTTTCTGCTTCAGCTCGGAGTTGCGGTTTAAGCAGAGAGGTAATGAAATACAACAGACACTGACAGGCCTCTGCATCTGCCTTTCTCTGAAGAACTACTGAGCGGGAGGAAACAGCCAGGTGAGGAAAAACTGTTCTTATCGATCGATTCAGTATTTTTATCATACAGATATCAGGCTGTTGTTGTTGCGCTATTAGCTAGCTGCTAGCTAACGATTTTGCTAGCAAAGCAAGATAACTAAAAGCTTCTTCCTTGTGACGTTAATGATATCAGTCATTCTTCAGTATCGCTTATGCAATAGGGGCACGTCGCCCGTCCAAAACTTATCATCTCCATAATGGATATATGTCCGATCTTCTAATTTCCTTTGCTGCATAATGTATATTGGATTTATTCTGGCGTTAGATAAATGTATCTTGAAGGAGAATAACACTTAAATAAAAGTCCAACAAGGATATTCATTTAGAATTAAAAATAACTCACCCTGAATTACCGTGATAGAGATAAAGTGTGTAATTAATGAAGGGGAAAAAACTCAACCCAGACTTTAAGTTTAGGGTCTGATTCGCAGAGTATGAAGTTACATTTTTTTTCCCAATTATTCAATGGAGGAAAAAAAAAAACTAACCTCAGCTAAGTAAAATAAAATTGTAATCAAAACTTTTGTAATTGTAATGATTCATTTTTTTAAAAACAAATCATTGTTTAAAAAACTTTTTTTTTAAATTAAATACATTTTTGTCTCGTGAACTTAAAAAGTTATTTGCCAAACATAAACTTTTATTTGCACACATCAGAAATCTGTTGTTGCGATTTTGCGTCCTGCCCACGACGTCATGTGAGAATCACAAGCAAAACTTTGAGTCAACAAAAACTTAGAATATCAAGAAAAGATTTCTGACAAGCGCAAATAAGTTTGTTTTGTAAAAAAAATTCACTTCATGAGACAAATGTGGAATTTAAATGTTTAAAAAAGTTTTTTAAGCAAAACTCAGCAGGCTTTTCTCATTGTGACATACATCAACAATTCAATGTTTGCTTTTGATTTTTTTCTGCAGTTCCATGTTAAAGTTTGATGCAGCTCTGCTTTCCTGAATGGACCATCTTCATCTCCACTGCAGCAAACAGGCAGCTCTTTTTACATAGATTACAGTCACTAAAAGGCTGCATTGTGCCCTTGTTTTTATTTTTAATAGTGTAATTCTGTAAAGACAAAATATGTCTGGCCCAGCTCTGATTTACATATCTTGCTAAATTACGGGTTTGAATATTGCAATACTTTCCTATAACACAATAGACCCGCAAAAAGAAATTACCAATAAAATATCTTACATATGCATAGTTGTATGCTCTGTTTAGAGATTCTCCTTAGCTTTTATTGTATATCTCACAATTTTCTAATTTATCATTGTTTATTAAACTTTGAAAGCTGAGAGGCTTTGTTAATATTCTGTCCTAGAATGCGGTTAGATGTGCCCTTTTTTTTTTTTTGGAGCACCTGCCCCTTTAGTGGTTTCTGCACGGCCCTGGTTTGTAGCTAACCATGCTAAATGGTTGATAATCTCACATAGTCTACCCACCACTCTTAGAGAAAAACTGGGTTATAAATTAACACTCTTGCCTTTTTCTCTCTCTCCCTCTCTCTATTTTGTTTTAGAAAACCTGATTTTATAACTTTTCTTAGCAGCATAGTAACTGGCACAGTCGTTTGTTACTACTGACTGCAGCTGCATACAGCGTCACTCTCAAGCGCTCCAAGCAGGAACGAACCAATTAACGCAGATAGGGGGGTTCAGGGCAAAAACGGATGTGTGTTTTTTGGTCTGGGAGGGGTAACATAACATTTTTACTGCTAAAAACAATATTTGAAAATACAATATGATTCATTTTGTATTTGACAGGACCCTGATTTTTTAAATTTTATTTCTATGAACAAAATATAAATAATTAAATTGTGGAGGGCCCCCTGCTGGTCAGGGCCCCTAGACCAGCAGGGTCTAGGGGCCTACCACTGCTTGGTAGGCATTGCTACCAGGCATTGCTACCAGGCAGTGGCTCCCTTTACCGAGCCACTGCCTGGTAGCAATGCCTAAGAAGTGTATGACCTGGGTCAAACCGTACCTCCGTACGTCCATCATAGAGCCTTATATTTCCTTCCACAAGCTTCTCACAATAGCTTCTGGTCCATTCCTCCAGACAGAACTGGTGGAAGTGACTCAAGTTCCAAAAGAACTGAGTCACACACCTGAAGAGGTGTGTGAGAGAGCTCGCTCTCACACACTCCTCATATGGCAATGATATTTTACAGCTGTAGCTGGCAAACTGCAAGTCAGTTAAGGGTCCACATCTGCTAAGGTGCAGACTGCAGCTTTTCTACACCAGCAGAAAGTTCAATGACTGAAATCTATTATTTTTGTTAAAAAATAATAGATTTTTTAGCAAAAAAAATATTTCAAATTTATTTAACTTTAATAAATAAATTAATTAAAGTTATAGATACTATTTTAACAATTGCAATTTGTTAGGTTAGCAGCAATTCAGGAAGTTGTTAATACTTTGTTTTAAATAACTGACAAGTAGATCATATTATGCTTTTGAACTTTTTTGTAAATCATATTGAAATGAAAAAGGTGTAATTTTATGAATATTTCATACTGGCCCTCTATAGATGTGACCCTGCTCACAACACCTTATATAAGTCAATAGGTCATTCACAGGCCCCTGAATCCATGATGGCATCCTGAGGAAATAATTACACAATTTGGATGTAGTGTGTTGGAGCAGAGACAAATCTTAGACACACACACCAATCCCAGAGGGACCGGAAACGGACATGGCTCGGATCAAGAGTTGGTTGGATGTTTGAAGTTATTTGATGAAATGTTTTAGTTGATGGAATGTACAGGCAGAACCCCCACAGATCTCAAAGGTGATGTGTGAATTTTAACAAGCAATTTGAATGTAATTACACTGCAGCTTCACTGGGTGGGGAAATGAGAGGCACCAGCATGGACGCTGCAGTGAGGGCTTCACTGTCAGCTCTGATCAAGGATAGTTACAGGTTGGGCTTGCATCAGAGTGTGTGACGGAGTATGACTCAGTTTTAAAGATGCATTTTCTTTTTCTCTTGTAACATTTAGGCATAAAATGAACCCTTTAGATTTTCACTGGAAGAGTTTGGAGTTGCTTTGACAGCTTGGGATAAAAGTGTTTTATTTGGAAATTAAACAAAAGCGTTCAGAGAAAGCATGCATACAGAACAAGCATTCATTTTTCAAAAACAACAAAATAAAGTGTTATTAAATAAATGTATTTATTAAAGCCTGATGTCTTCTAAGCTCATTTGAGAAAGCTAATCATTTGTATGAAGAAAATTGGACAATATACATCTAAAAGGTACTTTTAACAAGCAACATTTGATAAGAGAAAGGGTGGCCCTCAACTTGAACCCAGATTTTAGTTAGCCTCTGATCAATATAGATGAGAGTAAAAAGTACAAAACATGATTATCAAAAAACAGTGAAGGTTCAGGGATTGCCAGAAAAAGTAAACAATCTTTTCTTCATCGATCTGTTTCAACGTCTCATTCTGTCTTTGCTTGCTAATGCTCCGTACCTCCATCACACAGCCTTATATTTATCTTTTGAACTAAATTCCAGTCAGTCGGTCAAGTGGAAAATTAAAGTCAGGTCTACCCTGGTAAAACTTCCTGTTGTGCAGAAGAAGTAACCAGTTAAAAGATATTTGTGTTTCCTTATAGAATGCACTGCAACCCAAAACCATAGAAACCAAACCAAATCCAGAATCCAGAAACAAAAACTCCAGCCTGCGACTGTAGACCACTTCACTCACACACACCTTGGATCTGCACGGAAATTCTCTTAAGGCCTGAGATTAGGGCTTTGTGATGGCCATGCCAAAACATTGATTTTGTTGTCCCAAAGCAACTTTGTAGCAATATTGCATATAAATACACACACACACACACACACACACACACACACACACACACATACATATATGTCTGCGGTCTACTAATGTGTTTTTGTTTACATAACAAATTTGTTCATGACCTCAAAGAACTTCAAAGCAGTGAAACATGAGAAAGACCCCAGGCTTTTTTCTGTGTAAGCACATTACTGTCATGGGTCTGGAAATCGAGTCCATGGGACATGATCACCATTAAAAGAGCAGCGCTGTCTGTAAGAAAAGACTGACTGTAATGAGGGCGACTCATTTTAGCCAATCTGCTCATTTTGTCATCTGAAACATCCTGAGTCCCATCTCAGATTAAAGCTCCACATCTAATTATCTCTCTTACACAGTACAACTAACTGACTCAGGTCAATGGATATATAAATGTGTTAGATATGATTCATTTACCAACCCAGAAATGTCTGGTGGAATTATTCCACACTGCACCACATACAGCAACAGTTCCCTTTTGACCCTGATGTTTATGTGTAGCCTCAGGCAAGCTCAAAAACTCTGATATGGATGAGGAGATTCATTTCTTCATCAAGCAACAAGCCCATTAATGTTCTGATAAATGGAAGATTAGCAGTTTTAATGAAAGACAAGTACCAAATCAAAAAAGAAATCTAATTAAATTTTGTTTCTTTTTACAGTGCCAATTAACAATATTGGTAATCTCAAGGCATATGCAAAAAGAAGACGAATTAAAAAATGCTTCTGATCTGCTGACCTGAACAGTTGAGTGTGATTTAAAACAGTTACTTAATTAGATTTTCTTCTGGACAATTCTTTGCATCACGTCATAATGTTATTCCCTCATCAAAACCATATCAAGAGTATTGCCATGATTCTTTCACACATGTTTGAGAAATCCTTTAATCTCCATGGCAACCATTCAGCTGTGGAAAACGCCTGGGTGGACCAAGCCCCACCTTCCAGTCGCAGCTGCTCCTCTGAGCCCAATCAGCTTCTTCAAACTCACTGGCAGCAATTAGCAAACACCTGGTGGAACAGAACATCTGCTGTGTTGCTTCTCAGTGAAACACTGGACAAAATGTTGTTCAGTGAGTGATGTTGCGACGTTTCAGAACGAGCAGGGCTTTCTTAAAGAGACATAAGCTCAATTTGGAGTTGCTAATTTACCAAGTCAAATTTGATATGAATAGCATTTTCATAACAACTGAAGATAACATAGTTACTTGATTATGCTATAAAATGATTCAGTGTGACTAGAAAACACATAGTAATGGATCTAAAAAATAAACCACTATTTGCTGATGCAGATGTTGATGCTAATGCATTGCACATCTAGAAAAGTATTTCATGCAATTTGCCACAAGTCATGTAGCAGAAAGAGCAAACTTGTAGAGGATACTCTTAGATATTGTTTCAGTCATTCTTGAGAATAGGGACAAAACATGTCCTATGGATAAAGCACAAAATTTGTAATTTCTTTTTTCTTTTCTTTTTTTAGGTGATCAATTGTAATTTTCTCCAAATACAAAGTTATTTGAAAAATACATCAGTAGTATTGTTCTTTGTGGGTTATCTGATGTCACAATATTTTTTTTACCTGCAAGAGTTGTCTATAGTAGGAGGGACGGGGTCGGTTGGCATGCTTTTTTGTCTGTTGGCCATATTGGATTTAACAAAAAAATGTTCTTGCATTTGCAGCTAATGGCCAGTAGTTGACAGAGTATGTTATGATGCATCAGTGTCTACTTTAGTGACCTGTGTGCATTTATGGCATAAAAATCCACAAGAAGCACAAGAAAATTGCTTTTAGATAGCTGTCCACTGTAGTGACCATTATGCATGAACGGGTTAATATCTCTCTTTGCATCAAAAAATATGAAATAGGTGAATATAAAAAAATATACACAGGAACTACCCCAATGCTGCAGCAAAGCAGGTCAGACAAAATCCTGTTCTTTCTACAACTACTGTGAGTCCAAACCACTACAGCATGAAATTTAAGCTCGATTATAGTAGATGATTAAAGTAAACTGTGATTTTGCAAAAACCTTGAAGTAATTCAAGTTATCTGCCATCTGATTTTGATCTTACTGATATAGACAGACAGCTATGTCAAATTTGTATGAAAGGATTAAAGAAGGGAAAGAAATTCTAAAGGCAGTGTGTTTCATAGCTCAACCTTCTACAGTCATCTCTTCAGAGAAGAATGATGAACACTAAAACCACAGTCTGTATGTGTAAAAATGGGCTCTGCTTTGTCTCCTCTGTTTACTGTCACCTCCCTAGCTGACACTACCTAACTGAAGTGGGGATTATGGGGGGTTAATAAATCTCCCTCACATGTTCCTGTTCTGATCTCAGGTCCTTCTGTTTGCACTGCTTTACTTTAAAAACAACCTTCAGTCTCAAGAGGAAAGCAGGAAAACAAAAACACCTTTGGACAGTGAAATTGCCTTGTCACACAAAAAGAAGGCATTATTGTGATAAATCACCCCATTTTATTCCATAACTAAAGTCTGCCATGGTGTACCTTCCAGTGGCACCTACCATCCTGAGCTCTGATATGGATGGATTTTATAGAATAACAGAGTCTATGGCACCTCACAAGAACACTTATTGGGTCAATTGTTTTTATTATATGTAGGCTTCCTCCTGGCTCTGACTTGTTGTTTCTGACACAGTTGTGAATGTCTAAGGTTAGTACTTGATGGACTGGGAGAAGGCAGATGAGCTTGATTTTTTTCACAGATTATACTTATCATGTCACAGCAAAGGGATAATTATAGCAGATATGTAAAAAAAACACATATATGTGTTTATTTTTATAAAAGTTACATACCTCAGCTTTAAATCATTTTTAGTAGATCAAAGTAGCTATGAATATCCACTTACTATATATAAACATTTAAAGAATGAGCTGTTCCTAATTTTACAGGGACATTTGTTCAGTAGGTGACTATGATCTGGTGCCTATTGCTCTTTGAAGTAGGTTTTATCTCAGTAACATCATTGAACCTCATGCATCATGTTAGACCTCTGATGTATGTTGTGGATTTGCATTTAAACACATCATTGCACAAAAATCTAATATTAAAACTCTGAATAGAAGTTTCTGATTTACACTGATGCACATCAGTTTGTGCTCACACAGAATGCTGACTGTGCAGAATCAAGCAAGAGACACAATGAAAGTATCCAAAATTTGTGCTAAGCGTAAGACTAGCACTACTTTAACACATACCGACTCAAGGGAAGATCAAAAGAAGCCATCCAAAAAATTCCTCAAGAAAGAGGAGAGGAGTATTTGCTAAAAATGGTGCCCAAGTTTTGAGTAGCGTTTTGAGCATAATACCTGGTTTAATATTTAAAATGATGTAACCAGACGAGTTACATCAAGGTTGCGAGTAAATTTTGTTAATGGTAAGACCATCAGTTCTCACTATGTCGAGTCCCTTTAAATAAGACAAACATACCCACGGTGTGAGTAAGGGCATCAGAACAGGGTTTTACTAAAGTGTGAATGTCTTAAGAAATAATAAATAAAAAAAATAAATAAATAAAAAAATATATACCATATTATCCGCACTATAAGGCGCACTGGATTATAAGGCGCACCTTCAATGAATGGCCTATTTTAAAACTTTTTTCATATATAAGGCGCACCTCATTATAAGGCGCATAGAATAGATGCTACAGTAGAGGCTGTAGTTACGTTATGCTACATGGAGCTGCACTAAAGTGAATATCAACAAAACAGGAGAGGTGAGGAGAGCATTCTGCGACTGGGCCGGGGCGTGGCCAGACGATGGTCACCCTTCTCCCTTCGCACACAGCATGTTGGAGGAGAACGTGGTGCTAAATGACCTGCAGACGACCTGATTCTAGATGGTAGGTAGGTAGATAGGTCAGTCAAACTTTATTAATAGATTACAAACCAGCGTTCTGACAACTATCCCAGCATGCACCACGTGCTTCTTCTTCTACGGGCGAAAATGAAGTTGGCGGCTGCTTACCGTAGTTGCTAGACCTGTGTATATATATATATATATAACTGCATTAATATTAAGTGTGCAAAGGACAAATGAAGTAAAATCATTTCCTCCAATTTTGGAAATGAAGCCATCAGCTGAAATCAAAGTGCAGCAGGTTGAAGCAGAGGTAGTGTGAGGTAGAGAGACAAAACGAATGAATAAACCTCTGACATCAGCAGACGCTGCAAAGCTACATGTGGGAGTTATGCTGGGAGACGATCTGCGCTGGATGTGGTCAGTAGAGTGGCTGCTGACACTCTACAGTGACGTCAACTAATAATTCCTCTATGTGTCAAATCATAAATACAGGAACAGAACGTCATTGCAATCATTTAATCATTTTTTTTACTAATTATTTTCCTCCAGACATCATGCTGGTTTAAAGAAAAGAAAAGTTAATTACTCAGTTACCGCACTCGGGTGTCTGGTACTTTTCACCATTGTCTCCCAGCAAACTGCTCACTGTGTCTCTCTCTATGTGCCTCATGATCCATTTGAACAAATTGATGGAAAACAGTATTCAGGGGGAACAAATAACACTGAAAATGTGACATTTTTCTCAAGGACTGAGAAATGCTGAACCTTTCAGAGCAAAATCTAATAAAACATGTTTTTACACGTCTTTGCCATAAAGAGCTTGTGTGTGCTCACCCTTTTATCAGTTAGGAAGAGCAGCACTTGTAGATTATTAGGGCTTTCTAAATGGTTTTTTGCTCTAATAAGGCAAGAAGGGTAACGTCAATGCTGTACCAAAATAAAGGCAGCAACTGCGCACACAGGATAAATTGACTGGGTTTGCTTGAGTTGTCCACTTATTCACTGTGTATGTCTTTATTTGGCTTCACTGGAAGCCCCTGGTGCATTTTGAACAACCCTTGATTGCAGCATTACTTCAGCTCATCAAGGATTTATGGCTTCAATTGAGGTACTATTTCAGCTTTTGCCATGTTAATCAGCTACTCCCAGTTGTAAACCACCTTGTTGCTATGGTTATGCAAAATAACTGATAATCAAAAGTAACAAAAAGAATCAACAGAAATTCTTCCAGGTACCTGCCATCCACAACAAAACAGAATAATGGTCCAAAAGTATAATTTTTCTGTCAGAAACAGAGAAATTAAAGTTTTAAAAAAGACAAAAATCTGAAATAACAGCTACTCCAACTGGCTGTAACTTTGAGCAGAGCAGTTCTAGAAATGTCCATGTTGTTGATTTAGTTTGAAGTAAGGCATGACCCTGCTGTGCTATTGGTACTTGATGTAGAAGCCTAAATTCAGTTTTAGTTCATTCAGACCTTTAGGATAAATTATGTTGATATTTCTTATGATAATTTGTTTATTTGGATAAAAATTATTTCTAGTTAAATCTCTCTTGCATACTAATTTATTTATATTGGACTATACTAAAGCCTTCTTGTAAATCTGCATTTCTAATTGCAGTTAAGGATTTGAGGGTGTGGCTAGACAGAGTTAGTTGGGCAGTTGGAGTGGAGCCACACAGTTTTTTGACCTCTCGCTTAAGACTTTCAATTGTTTACTATTTATTATTTTTGTGGAAAAGTAACATTTGTACCGTTTTTATTTTTGAAGTAAACTGTTAAACTTCATCGAGAGGATCCAGTTTGGTTTTTAGTCGTTTTGTCATCAAGTGGACCGAAGGGGAAAGACGGAGAGCATCAAGCTTATGGCTTCATTATTTAGGAACCTACACTTGATGTATAGATTTCTCTTGTTTTCTTGATCACCCTAACACAGGGGTCTCACTGTGTCACCTCTGCTCCAAGTTTTCTCACAATCGTCACACATCCCTATAAAGTTTTCATATTTCATCTGTCAAAGAATGAAACACCATCAGAAATTTCATCAGACTAGAGGAAACAGAGGATATGATTTTCTGCACAGTCAGCTGTCCACTGCTCATTATCTATTTCAATGCTTTGTGTGTATAATAATCCAATGGAAATCATGCTATTAAAATTATATTAGGATCCCTCTGAGCCCAACCCAGTGTGATGTCAGGAAACATTGAGCATTTGAACTGCGATCTGAAAAACTCGACTTCTCTTTTAGTCCCAGCAACCTTCCTAGCATGTGAGCACAAATACCCTCTGCACTTCAGAGGGAGGTCCACAGTACCACACCACACACTAATCTCTATGCAAGACTTCTGGGCACGTTTTGCTCTTTGTGTGGAGTGGGGCTAGTTTGTTTCAACTGTGTGGTCAGAGATAGGACAGCAGGTTCATTGCAGCCGTCATGCCAAAAGTGTGACAATAAATTGTGACACTGGCAGTTTATAGGGCTGGCAACACAGTTTGCGCATGAGTAGATTGACTATAGACCAGCATGGCCAGTCACCATTAATCCATGATCACAGTCATGGTCAAGCCAAACAGGTGTGCACACAAGTTATCACTGCTGCCTCCACCTTAATAGAAAGCCACATTGCAAAACATTAAGGTTGCTCAAAACACCCTGGAATGTATTCAGGTGTGAAAGGGTGGTGGGTGGTTATCAACTACTCAGTTACTCAGCTAAGACACTGGGAGAGAAATCACCAGCCATCTGTGCACAATATACACACACATTTTACCACAGACATTAGATAATGCTGTTGTCCACTGACAGATAAGACCTTGCTGGTGAAGAAACTTTCCCATAACAGGAGACACAAAGTGTTTCTCCTGATTCTGTCCTCCTGATTTCCACAGTGCTTTTGTGTTGCAAAGCCACTTTTCTTATTCAGTGTAAGACCTTCCAGGGCAGAGTGAGAAAACAGGAAAGCAAGAGTTATGCCAGATGAGTGAGAGGTGGCAACCCTAAGGCCTTTGACTTGTCTCAAGTCTTTTGCTGTCTCCATCTGGTTTTCTTTGAGTGTTGTCTTGTTTTTGACTCCACCCATCGATTTTAAAGCTGGGATATTGTTTTAGAACCAGACCCATCTTAAGCTATCTACTCTAATGTCCTTGTAGAGGGCTGTTCTCAGTTGTCACGTCAAATAAATTCAAATCTTATTTTGAAATTTTCAGTAAAGTCATTCCTTTCATTGACAGTGAACCGTATTTTCATACAAGGTTTACAAATGGATTGTTATTTTTATTATATGTACACAATCGTCTGACAGGTCTTGTGCCTTTGGTGCCACAGCATATCAGCACGTTTCTGTCTGATCACAAATAATGAAAGCACCGCTGCTCCAAAGCAAACCGGCTAACGGTAAGCAAGAGTAATAAAGCAGAGCAGTTAGCAGTCAGAAAGGGTGAGGTTTTTCCCTCATGCTGCAGAAAGCCCCATGTCATTGCACAAACAAGATCTGCTCGTCTACAGCGCTGCTTTCTCTTCCTCTTCAATACTACATGTGGATTTGTAAGGATAAAGTAAACAGTTAGAAGGGATATTTCGATGGAGCATTAAAGATCAGTTATCTGTGTTTGTTCTCTGTCACAGCCTTGGCCTTAGGAGGGCAAACACCAGCAGCACTCTGGCTCACTGCATAAACAGTTTGTAAGAAGAGAGATGTGTGGATTGGAGCCTCTGAGGATATTTTACTGATTTCATGTTCATTCACTTATTGCACAGATTTAAGCCCAGTTCAATAATAAACCCATAAACAACAAACAGTATCTGACATGGGTTCTTTACACGACTTAGCTGAACACAAATTGCAGCTTTCTAACAGCGATAGATGGAAGGTGCTGCTCGCTCACTGGGTGAGGCAAGACTCTACACTTAACTCCAAGTTTTGTGTGTCCTTAATGGGATCAACCTTTTTATTTGGTGTGGAAACAATGGAGACAGGTACTCTATCTCAAAACTAATAAGCTGAAAGAGACACCTTAAGGAGAGGCCTTAGATCAGTGGTCCCCAAGCTACGGCCCGCGGGCCAGATCCGGCCCGCCTCCACATTTGGTCCGGCCAATACTAGAGAGCATTCAGATTTTTTTTAATATATTGTATTTTCCGGTTTATATGTGAATTTTTCTTCAACCACCAGGGGGCTCTTTAGCAGGAAGTGTGTCCTGTAAACTGTGGGTGTTTTGTTTTGCATGGCGCATTGCTGCCATCTGTTGGACTTTTAGGGAACTGCTTGACTTTTATGTTATTTAATCAGTACAGTTGTTTGCTAGCGGTAGAGCAGATGAACACACTTGTTTGTTATGAACGCCGCATTCCAGGTCGAGTTCTTCGAAGCAACGCCTGAAGTAGCAGCTTATACTTCAAAACAAGCCTTTATGTTAACATATGAGGAATTCATATTTTAAAGTTACTTTCCCTCAATGGAATATACTAGTCAGTCCCAGTGACCGTTTCACTAGCGGTTTTTGTCCATGTGCTTTCTGGGTAAAAAGAAATTGTTGAACCCCCCCCCCTCCCCCCGTCAACAATTTCTGGCAGCGCAGGTGATAAACGTGCAACACTTTTTCTGTTACAAACTGACTCCGGCCCCCCACCAGAGAAGGGAAAAGTTATGTGGCCCTCACAGGAAAATGTTTGGGGACCACTGCCTTAGATGGTTAGAAAGTTGGCGGTGGAATTGCCAACTGGCAGCATCATAGGTATGTGAGAGTTTTTCAGTCGTTTTAATGAAAAGAGTGACAAGGACAAGAATGTTTCCAAGAGGAAGAATTTGGATGGAGACGGAACTATACGGAGTTTTGTGGTGGGAGGTATTTAATAATGTTACAGGTTGTATATCTGCAGAGTTACTGTCATCTATGAACTAACCTATATCAACAAAGATTGGTTGTTACAAAAAAATGATAATATAATAGATCACGATTCTGAAAAAGAAAATACAATGTTTTCTCCATCAGGATGATACATCAGTCACATCTGGTGTTTTGTAAAAACGTTATAAAGCAGGAATGCATTGCGCTTGGAATGCAACAGGCCTCCAAATTCAAGCTGTTCTTTGTAGTCCTGTCTTTTTTTTTAATTAAGCTCTCACATATATAACTATTATTTGATTTTGTGTATGAAAAATAGATTTTTAACTGCTTTCACCAACTCTTGCTATGCTATGCATTATATTTTGCGCCAATATTGCAAGTTTATAATATGCTTTTAATTTCACAGTATATGTATAACAACTACATTGTGAAGACAAAAACAGCTCAAAAATGTCCCCAAAAAATCCAAACTGATGTTATATTTGGTTAGCTGGAGATGGGCACCAGCGCCCCTCCCGACCCCACTAAGGGACAAGGGTGTAAAGAAAATGGATGGATGGATGGATGTTATATTTGTGTCCTTGAATTGTTAATGCACTACTATAACAACACAGTTCAGCTTCATCTTGAAATTAGGTCAGTAAAATGTTAATTGTGGGAAGTTTTCCAAACCTGGAAGAGTTTGTAGGAAAGGATTTATTGTCAGACAGAAGGCATAGCTCAAAAGTGCTGAGGAATTACAGAGTCATCAATTCTGCAACATGTTCTCGTGATGCACATCTTCTTTCATTAGCTTTTACTGTTGGCCATAATGCTATTGGTGAGGTTTTCAGTCCAGTCCATTATGTTTGCAGTTTTTCAGGACTCTGGGAGGAATGGGTAGTCTTGACTAAAAGGGATTTTTATAATGGATCTAGTTTGGCTTGTCACATTCCAATGCTTCTCAAGACTTCAGTAACAACATGAGTAAAACAGGGTATTATATTCATCTGGACTCTGAGCATATAATTATATAACAATTCAACTAAAAGAAGATGCATTGTTTAGGTGAGAAAACAAAAGCACAGTATGTGTTCAAATGAAAAGAAATCAAAACTCATCTGAAACAGCATCAAAGTGACATTAGGGACATTGTGTTACACTAGCTTGTATAAAACTGTGGTAAAATAAAGATATTGAGGACTGACAGAATGTTGGGCTGCAGTTCTGACTCATACTTCAAGAGTGCTTTTACATTTCTTTTTAAGTGAAAATTCAGTCACATCTCAAAACTGACTTCCCATCCTTATTTCTATTATTGTGGAAATTTTACCTGCTGAACTGTTCCTTAGGCACAGAGGTTAACTTGAACCTCTGTGCCTATATGCGTGTCACCTATACGGCAAATATATCCATCCTTTCCTTTCCTTTGCTGGTTGGAATACTATACCCAGCATTCTTCCTCTATATGTGAGGGAAAGGATGCTTCCTTACATAGATGACAGAAATTGATAAAAAAAAAAAAAATGAATATCTGAATTTATTAAGATGGCACTTCTTTCATCTTTGGCTGTTCCATTCATTTCTGTGCCCTCAAGCTCTAAAAGCAATCATGGTAGGGTCAGACTAAATGAAAGTTGTATTTTTTTGTATTTTTTCATCGTATTGAAAATGTAAAAAAAAAAAAAACTTGTGATGAGAAAATATATTACAAGTTTAGAAGTTGTTTTACCTTACAGCTGGTGGGAGGTGGTTTAGAGGGGACTGGGTTGGTCATGTAAGAGTTGGGCTGATGTACATGAAATGCTTTTTTATAGAGGACAATGAATGCATTTCAAAGTTTAGATGAAACATTGAAAAAAAAACTGTTTAGTTGTTTGCTGAAATTATTCAAGGAATAATTAGTAGATTACACTAAATGATAATGTGACTTCACTTAAATGTTTTGAATAGTCAATCACATTATGGTTGGCAATCAATGGGAGGTACTCATTATGAAATTGATTGCAGGAGACATGTAGCTCTGATCAGAAAAATGCCAGAAACCATTCCTGATCTTTATGGAAGACATCAGTTATTCTGCTCACATTTTAGGAGACAACTGTTTTATTATTTCTTTTTTAAATATAACAGTTAACATTTTATTAAAATTTGTTTAGCATCTCCTTAAGACCTTGGTTTGAGAGCTGATTTAAGGTTAGCTGGAAAGATGCACTGGTAGCTCTTGAATTGCTACAAAATAAAGCTGTATTTCTCTCAGCCCACTGGCTGCAATGTTGACACCTTGAGATGCCATGAGACCTAAACTCTGAACATCATGGCATGGAGGGCATCCCAGTTTTCCACGTCTGACATATAACCATTCATTTTAGCTTTTAATATTGATCCTGTGTGCCAAAATACCCGTCAAAACATACCAACATAGACTATTTAGCCGCATGTTCACGCGGTTTAGTTAATATTCACCTAATGGAATCCAGATCCCATCACACAAAAAGCAGATAAATGCATTTAACTTTTTCGCCGTAGTGACACCAAACCACTGGCTGTGGCTCCAATAACGTATAACCAGGGGTGAAAGTAGTTTTAAATTCCTGGGGTACTATGACAAGAAAAAAAAAATTATATATATATATATCTTTGTGTGCTTTGAAGTTTCTGTGATGATTAATTTTTTTGCGAAGCGATAAAAGCTGGTAGCTCTTGAATTGCTACAAAATAAAGCTGTATTTCCTCCCTCAGTAAACCAACTGTAATGTTGACACCTTGAGATGCCATGAGACCTAAATTCTGAACATCATGGCATGGAGGGCATCCCAGTTTTCCATGTCTGGTTTATAACAATTCATTTTAGCTTTTAAATTGGTTCTATTGATCCTGCGTCCAGACAGAGAGATAACCAGTAGCCCAGCATCATGACCTGTTTGTTCTGAAGATCCTGCAGCTCCTCATCCTGACAGGAGGAACCACAGAGCTCTGTTAAGTTAAACCTCATCTTCTGAAGTTGGGTTATTTTTCCTCCAACAGGTTCCAGATGAATCACCTCAAACCAGATGTTGGACTGGATTTTATTTCAATGTCATTTGTGAATGTTAAAGCCTCATTTTCAACAGTGAAGCTATAAAGGTTGAAAAAGGTTATCATTTTGGAGAAAGTCTCATCAACATCAATATTTCCACTAAATAAGAGGCAATTCTTATATATATATATATATATATATATATATATATATATATATATATATAAATAAAGGAAAAGCCTCAGACTCTGACCTCAAAGCACCAAACAATTTTTTTATATTAGACAATTACTTTAATTTCACATAATTATTGCGGTAGAAGCCATTTGTTTGTTAAATACTTAATGAAACATATTTACCGTGTTTGATGTTTGTTGTGAATGACGTATACACTCTAAGAAATAATCTTGCAAATTTACAGTAACATACTGGCAGCTATAGACACCAGAAGTTTACTGTAAATGTACAGTAGCTGTACCGTAATTAATCCTGACAGCAGATTATCGTCAATGCAAGTACGGTATGGATACTGTAAAAGAACGGTAAACTTCTGGCGTCTATAGCTGCCAGTAGTTTACCGTTTTTTAAAAGAACGGTAATCTACTGTTTTTCTGAAAGAACGATTAATAAAATGCTGGTACCTACAGACGGCAGTTTTTCTTTTTCACCGTTCAGAAAAAAGCAACAAAAAAAAAATGAAAAAAGCTGGCGTCTGTAAATACCAGCATTTTACTGGACATGTACCTTTTCAATCCTGTAATTACCTTTTAAAGTTTTAAATGCTGTAATGACGCCAAAACACAGCAGAGGTAGTACCGCCAACAGGGTTTATTAGAAATAAGAGCAAGCTGCTATTCCTTAGGCTGCAGCTCGCGCCTCTAACAAATCGTTATACTCAACTGAATAGCTTCACTGCCAACACACACTGAACTGTCCGCTCTTCCGGTGATGTCAGATCCCGCTCCCCTGATCCCTTCGCCCACATGACAGGTCCATGACATGCGAGTAGAGTCAGATAGGGGAACTCCATAACACTCTACACATTACAGTGATCACAATGCAACTTATAACAAATACACATAACCATATGGACCCCAGCAGAACTAAAATACAGAATCGTTAAAATACTACGGTGGTCGACAGGTGCAAACGCGCAGCAAACAAAGAAAAGACGCAAAAAAAAAAGAGATGCAAAAAAATATATATAAAAATAAATGTTACAGACCAATAGAGCTTTGTGTCTGAATTCAGGGTCTGCATCCTTTCAAGCTCATTCTTTCATGGGCTTGAGAAACGACCCGGTCTACGGAAGACGGGTCCTGCGAAGGCAGAGAGCATTGCAGAGAAGCTGTAGCCTTCAGCTAGCAGCTTAGCCTCTACCTCGGCGTTATGTTGCTTAGCAGCCGTGACACAACATGATTTAAACAATGTTTGTAGGAAAGAATATAGATGTATAAATCTCACATTTCTGCTCGGTTCGTTCATCAGTGCATCACCTATTTGCAATATCTGTCCGACGTTTTCGGAGACGTCTGCTCCCGCCATATTAACACCCAGCTACCCTCACCTGCCACCAGCTGGTCCAGGTTTAGTATACCCCGGGAGAACACCTGACTCATTTGGGCTTTCCCAAATGACAGTTAAACACAGATATTAAGTCAGGTAACATCTAGTTGGAATATTTTGGTTCACTAAAATATTTCATTTATTCCTGAGCAAATCGGTTTGACTGATTAAAGTTAAGCCTAAAAACATAATAATTTTAATAAACTGTATTGTCTTACCTGAGATTTGGAGAGTATTTGAAAAGGGATTCTTTGCTTACATTCCTTGTGTAAATGTGCTATACGTGTTTAAACATTTTAGAATCAGACTAACAGATTTTTAAAATATTCAACAGCCTTTATTACAAAAGGCGAAGAGTAATAGAGAAATCAGGAGAAAAAAAAAAAAACATACTCCGAGCCTGTTTTTTTGTTTTCCTTCGCTGCTGTGTGATACACATTGTCACGGTTACTAAGCAACATAATGCCACGGTAGAGGCTAAGCAGCTAGCTGAAAGCTACAGCTAAAAAAAAATAAAATAAAAAATAAATAAAAAGTAAGCTACAGCTTCTCTTCCGCTCGTGGAGGACCTAAAGATGGAAGTGACTTCGGACACAGCTGTTCTTTGTTCGACTCCCCCTAGTGGTCTGGATCACTTCTGTTTTCAGCATTTTTTGTTTGCATCTCTTTTTTGTTGCATGCGTTTTTCTCGTCTTTGCTGGGTGTTTGTACCTGTTGGCCACCGTAAAATACAGTGGTGAAAGTAAATATACCTTCAAATACTGGCGTTCCAGTATTTTTACTGTGAATTTAGTTTTGCTACTGCATTCACTTTATGAGTAAGCTACTGCCAAGAAAACTGTAATTCTACTTTTTAAAGTACAGTCTTAGTTTTACCATAGAACATTAATACCTAACCCAGTGTAAGCTTCTTAGAAGTGCTACAATTGCTGCGGTTCTAAAATGCATAATCTGCATAATCAGAAATTCACATAACACAGAAGAGGATGTAGTTTACTGTAAATGCACAGTAGCTGTACCGTAATTAATCCTGACCATAATTAATCCTGAAGAGGATGTATCACATCCCTAACCCTGTGTTATGTGAAGTTCTGATTATGCAGATTATGCATTTTAGAACTGCACCAATTGCAGCACTTCTAAGAAGGTTACACTGGGTTAGGTATTAATGTTCTATGGTAAAACTAAGACTGTACTTTAAAAAGTAGCATTACAGTTTTCTTGGCAGTAACCTTCAGAACAGAATTTTTATTTAAAGGCACCACTATGCCTCAAACCACATACATTTCCAGTATATTCAAACATTTAAAACGAATAACGCATAACTATTCCTCTGAGAACTGGTAAAAAATAGGCCTTCAAAGTCAATATATAGTTTCACTAACACTGGAATAAAAATTGAAGACTTTCAGTTTACAGTGACATAAACTGGGTTTATCTCAGTAATTTCTACAATCTTATGAACATAAAAACACACTTCTTAAAGAAATATTCATGCTTTGGTTATCATTAAGCAAATCAATGAAAAAGGACTTCCAAAATCTAAAATTCAACATGGCTGAAATAATGTGAAATTCTAGTATTAACAGGGTTTTAAAATGTGAACTATTAATGGTTTTCAAGAGTCCAAGTGGCACTTACTTTATTAGATGCAGATCAGGCACCTTCCAACATGGAAAAAGAAAAGACAATATAATTTAGATCCTGAATAATATGGAAACAGAAATATTTCAAAGAAAAGAAAAGGACAACAACTAACCTGAATGAGATGCCACTCAAAGTTCATCAGGTTTTTGATGAGGGTAGAAACCTGAACATTGACTGTCACTTTTTCTTTTGAATAGCCTTTCAAATCTTTTTGGATCTTTTGGATCCAATCTTTTCCCATGACCGGCTTTTGTGCCCCTTTCTGGGTTAATCCCAATGAAGCGACTAAAAAACAAAATCAAAAATGGGAACATTTCTGAGAATATAAATAGTGTGGCATTCTGAATACAGCTGGTACAATATATAAATAAAAGCTGTTTTTAATTACGTAAAGAGAAAACACCACCTTTGTCAAATGTCAATCATAACTTGCTTTAAAACTTTTAAACCATGTCATTGTATTTTGCTCATTGTAAAAAAAAATCATAGGAATGGTTTTACAATTGAATGAACTCCAAAGTCTTGGCTGCCTCATGTTGATATTGGAGGTTGAAGATGTAGAAGATGGACAACGCTGTCCTGTCTGGAATGTCGGCTGGACCCTCTCAAAGACAATATGGCCTTCAATGCTGACCATGCAGAAAACTGCTTGCCACAGGGACTGTAATAAACCAAGTCCTTAATTGGAAGAACATAAAACAAATCCTCTCATTGATACAGTATGCATTTAAATGATCATCATAATAAAGACTGTCCACTCTGCCAGGTAAAGTAAAAGCAAGGATCTTAAACTCATCAATTGTTGTGTAAGTCACATCAATGTTAAAAACTGTAGGCTGGATTAATTTACAGACGTTGTAGAGGAATTCACAGTACTTTGCACTGAAGGTGAAGTGTGCTTTGAAAGTTCATTAATAGCTATCTTGGATAATCTTGTGATCACTGATGATGAAGTGTCTTTGGTGCTGCTGTTGTGTTCACCAACATGCAGGAGGAAGGGCTGTCCTGGTTGCATGGCAATGAGGAAGGCTTCAACACTGGCTTGCATCTTTGACATAATGATAAGACGACGAATAATAAAAATTATTAAATATATTTAGCAGCACAGCTACATTCAGATAGCAAACAAAGCCAATGAGAAAGTGCTTCTACAAAGAAGTAGGATAATAACCACATACCTGCACATATCTGAAAACATGGTCCACAGTTTGACATGAGCTGTTTTGGATTCTTCTTGTGGCCTTTGGATGTAGGACGAAGCACATGAACCAATAGAAGAATGGCTGGTTTTCCCAGCCTGGAGGAACAACAGGATAAATAGCAGAAACATTAGGATAATAAATAAACATTTTAAAGAGACGTGAGCAAAAACTAACCAGACCCACCAAAAGACTTTGTCCACCCGGTTTACCCTGGAGAGCATTTTTCACCACCTACAACATAAAGCATAAAAATGTCAGAAATAATTACCATGAACACAACTCAGACATTAGGCATAATAAAAATTAGTCAGCTTATAGAAACATTCTGGACAGCATTTCTTCTGCAAACCTATCAGAAAAAATGTGTTGAAGTCATCATAACAGGCTTCAGTCACCAACATGACATAATAATGAAGAAAAAAAAAGTCAGCCAATGTGTCATTATTTATTATCATTATTATTTATAAAGACAAAATCATTTTGGTTTAGCTTTGATCACATAGATCAAACCACCGGTCCAGCACAGCCACTCTCCCCATTATGCCGTCTATAGCCGAAAACTTCAAGAAAACGACTCGGCAGCTAAATAATGTTAACTCAAACTGCCTTTCTGACAGTTTTAATGTTCGTTTAACCACCCGGCACCTTGTGCTACACCTGCTTGGCTAGCTTTAGCTGCTAACAAAAATAATAAACCAATGGTGCTCACGTCCAGTCCTCGAGAGCTACCGTCCTGCAACTTTTCGATGCATCTTTACTCCAACAGACCAGGATCAGCTCTGAACAGACCTGCTAACCAGCCTTTCATTTGATTCAGGTGTGTTAATTGGCGCAGGGAAGCATCTGAAAGTTCCAGGATGGCAGCTCTCAAGGACTGGACTTGGGCACTCCTGAACTGCACAGTCATACCGCCATATCCAAAAAAATAAACTTATGTTAATCATAAGTTGATACTCTTGCGCAAACAGAAAGTTAATGCATTCATAAAAAATAATCAAAATCAAAAACATGACGATCTTAACATGAAAGTTACCTTTTTTAATAGATCTTTATTGAGATACAGAATACATAACAGTGTAAACGCAGCAAACATTGTAGTATAAAGTCTGCCACAATGTTTGTCCACCCAGGGTGTCTGGTATATTGTCTCAATGTTACGAACATTGAGACAATACATCACCATTACATTACATAAATACATTAAAGAGAGAACAAAAAGAGCATGTTTTAATAGATTTGGGGAACTTACCTTGTTATGATAAGCTCCTCCAGACAAGACGTCATACTGCTGTCTCCAGGGCAAACACGTGACGTCACAGATACGTTGCGATTGTGGGAGCAACTCTTTATCAAACTCATCTCTTTAGGGAAACTGACAAACCTATCTTTGAATTTGACTAAACAAGTGTTTAATTAACATTGTATTTTTAACATACAACACCAACACTGGTAATCTAACACTTTTGATTATGCTCTGTAAATTTTGATTTATTCCCTAAAAGATTTATTATGGAAAGTATGTTTTTTCTTTCAGTTTAATATTGTCTTTAAATGCTGGTTCTCTAAGATGCAAATACAAGTAAAATGTCTTGCCTAGGAAAAAACTGTATTGTACAATTATTTTGCAGTAGTTTACTGCCAGTCGTCAGTCTTGATTGTGACAAGAGAAGAAGACATCAAATTGACAATATCCTACCGTATTTTGGAATAACAGTATGTTACTGCTGGAATTCCGCCGTAAATTTACAGCCATTTCTAAGAGTGTAGTCACAAAGGTAATTAGTTCAAGTTTGTCGTTTATTGAATGTTTAGAAACTACAGGGGCTGTGATGAGTCACAGCAAAGGTAAAACAAACTGAACAGGTGATCAACTCTAAACCACTCGCACCTTTTTACTCTTCTTCTTTTTCTTCTTGGTTTTTATTGGCGGTTGGCAACAAACTTTCAGTAGCATTACCGTCACTTACTGGTATGGAGTGTGGTTCGTGATGATCTACCGAATATACTTCATACCTAATTCCTATAATATTTCTGACTAAACATACACTCTCACACACACACCTACTAATATAACTTTACTTTTATATAACTTGAATATCTCTCTTCATTATTCTGTGCACATTCACTCCTTTTTACTCTCCGTCTCTCTCTGTCATTTAAGCACAGCCGTTGCTATAGCAACCTCCTGCAAGCCGACCCGAGATTATGTTAAAAACATAACATTCAGTCAAAAACATAACATTCAGTCCATTACAATATTAAGTTTGCAGACTTGATATTTATTTTGCGATCATTAAAAAGCGTTCCCCCGAACACAGCGGTGGTTGATGAGTTCATTTTAACTCCTGCTTTGCTCGTTATTTTGGTAATGAAACCGAAACGCACAGAATTGCGCAACACCTTGTTGAAACAATTATCACTGAGATTATTATTGTTGTTGGGTCATTAATTTGAAGACGTTTTGTTGATTTTTGTTGTTGTTGTTCTTTAATAAAGTTACGAACGTTTTGATAAGGAGCCAGAGGAGGACGTGCTGCTCTCAGCGTCCTGGCGGCGTTCAGTTTGTCATCTAATGTCGAGATCGACTCAAAACCTTCCGCGATCGACATATTGCGCCCTGCTCTACAAAGCACGAACAGTTCAGAAACAATATAAAATGAGAAAAAAGCTATTTATTAACTGATAAAGTCGTGTTTTAGATTATTCTTGAAAAACTAATAACTCGCGGTTCGACAGTGAATCCATCTATTTTTTTTACAGCAGACAGCCGCTCCTCTCTTGAGGGTACTGCGTACCACCGCTAAATCTTTTAGGGGTACGCAGTACCCTGCCATACCCCCTTACTTTCACCCCTGGGTACGTCCTAAAGATTTAAATCTTTACCAGAAATGTCTATTATTTTTGGTAATGTCAATATGTGCTTTTTGTTCAATCAGTCATGATCTCCAAAGGGAAATATTAGACTGTGGCATTTCTATGTTACAAGACACTGCTGGTACCTTCAGCATTCCTTATTAAAATATTCTAACTGCATACATGCTTCTGAATGAGTGATTCTTGAGGATAGGGACAAAATGGGTTTCAAATTTTTTGAATTATTTCTCAACCTTATGTATGCAAATATGACAAATAATGTTTTCGAAATGTAAAGATGCTAAGGTGCAGGCTCCCAGTTGCAACATTTTTTTTAATTTAATTTTTAATCGACATGACCCAGAACTTTGTCATCATCATCTGACAAAAATAAATATAAAATGATTTTAAAATACCCTATTGGTGATATTTTTACTCATTTTACAGACAAATGCTTCTCAAGAAACAAAATAAATATTATTTAAAACAAAAAAACAACAGAAAGTCCATCTGACGAAGTTGACAGTGCATGATGGAGTTGACACAGAACTGAAGGTGGTGACAAACTAGTGAGTAAAGTGAATAACTTGATACATGTGATGTAATGCAATTTATGTAAAATACATTATAATGAATTAACTGAACATTTAAGTGAGATTTGTCAACAATTTCACTGAAAGAGTCACAAAAACTCTGACGGTTGACATCTGACGGACGTGACAAAGTGCCAAACTACCTCAATTTACATGATGTTATACTGAAGGAGGCCATATTGTAGCTCATCAGGCCCATGAAATATTTACAGTATACCAAGATTAAGCTCTTATTTCACAAAATTTTATCAAAGTTTTGTAAATTGTCAGTTATGGAGTTGACACATCATGGTTGTGACGAGCAATTTAGGAATAAAATAGAAGAAAAAGCTAAAGAATAACATAAGCTAACCAGAGTTAACTAGCCCTCTTAGCAAAGAAAGAGAACAGAAGAGGTCATGGGTCCTCAGAAGTTCAGGTGCCCCCCACTAATGCCTGATTTTTTTACATTCTTTTCATGTCTGACGGTGTTGACAAAAACTAGGGACAAATTTCAATGGATTTGGAAAATATATAAAAATGATTTTCATTCACTTTATTGATACTTTTATAATAATTCATATGACTACTTACACTTAATTGTCATAATATATAATTTTAGTATTTCTTTAATTGTTTTAAACTATTATAATTTATTGAGTTCTGCTCCAGGACAAGGGATTTTAAAGACACCAGCTACCGACTACAATGTTTAAAATAAAATAAAAAATTCAGTAGACACCAGGAAAATATACATTGTTGTGCTCACATGACCCAGATTAGTTTAGTCAGATATTTGAAAAAAATATATTTTGTGTATATGTTATTCAAATTTTGTGTTTTATCCATAGGACCTGTTTTGTCCCTATTCTCAAGAATCACTGGTATATGGAATTATAATCTGCCATTGATTAGAGAAAATCACACAAGAAATTAAAACTTGTCCACCTGATTCTTGTTCTCAATGATAACTGTTGCTGAATGTTTTAATGTGATCATACTGCTCTGGATGAAAGAACTGTTCATATGAATCATTAACAGCATGAATATAAGATTTATGCACAATGACTGTCAACATTTACCACAGTCTACTAGATTTTATTCCAAAATGTAAGGCTGGAATCCTTTAGCATGGTCTGTAAAATCTCATGTTGTTTTATGAAATTATGATTTGACATCTTTCTGGTGCAACTGTTGCTAAGATTATTAGTCTGGAACATATGTAGAGAGCTGATCTCATACCTACTAAGATTACCTTTAAACAACTCCCTGCATGTTCATGTTCAGTGCAGTGAAAGCAGCAGCATACATCTTCTTGCATTTTGCCATGGAAGCCATAACTTTGTTCAGTTATGATGAGTGAGACTGTTTACTTTGTTAAGCTTTGCAGCCATGCTGGGAGAGGCAGCATGCTCAGTGTTTGTAGCTCCCACTTTGATCACTCCATAACTGCTGGCTGTAAAAGCATTCTCACCAAACATGACCATGGGAAAAATGTCTACTCATTTTCTTAATGCCACAATCTGCTGACTTTTACTCACACTTTGTTGCTTTTACAACTGAAAAGCCACAATTGTAGACTGATCAGGGCTTAATTTGCCTGAAAACAATCTTTTCATGTTAACCTTAGAAACAACACCATCTGTGTCTTTATGGATTAAGCAGGTGTCAAGACACACCTTTCAGCTTGATGAGCATCAGTAACACTGAGAGTCAGAATTCAACAAGAATGCTCAAGGTGACCTTGAGTCAGTGAGCTGGAACACTGTGCTGCTTTCATTTGTTTGAAAGAACCAGAGAGGTTGCCCTCTCTGCACTTATTTTATTGGACCACCAGTGGCAGGTGACATTGCTGCCTCACATGCATACAAATGTCACAGTGAGCAGATGATGGTCCTGTGGGGAAACTATTCAATGTTCTACTAATTCCTCTCTTTAATCTGCTTCTAAGAAAGGTTTGTTCTCCTTTCCCCCAACGTCCCTCACTCTCATTTCCAACCTGGCTGGGGGTTTTCTTTGCAGAGCATTCTATCCTGCAAAGAACTTAGCATGACCTGTTCTGAAGAAAAAAAAAACAGCCTTCATGTTTCCATAGGGTTGGGTTTTTTACACCCTTATACCTACAGTAATGTTTTACTGTAGGCTTAAGGATGTCATGGGTATTTATATGAGATACATAAATACCTCATGCTCTGGAAGGAAATTAGATATAACTAGAGAACATTGTTTTATTGTTAAGACTGAAGCATAATAATATGACTGGTGTCAGACACAGAGTTTGATGCCAGAATACATTTGCTGCAGGTACAATCTGTTCATTCAGAACTTACCATTTCAAAAGCAATTACACAGAATACTCTCTTTTATGAATGGTACAAAGACATTTTGTGGAAGAGTAAACTACCACAATTACTGTACTGGAAAATAAGGTAGCCTGGAGAATCTCTTAAGGTGTATTTAAGATATAGGTTACATTTAAAAAAAAGACATAGTTTGTGATTTTGGCTTGTTTTGAAATTAAATCTTTTTCACCATTTAAAGTTCCTCAAATTAGAGCACACTAGCATGCCAAGACCACTGCTTCTCTCCACATGTGTTCTTCCACTTCTTCATGCAAAAACTGAAGAATATTCAGTAACACAGTCAGTTTAGAATTATTAATATTATTTCTATTTGCTAAATTAGCATTTCTATTTGCTAAATTATTTCTATTTGCTAAATTAGCAAATAGAAATAATATTAATAATTCTAAACTGACTGTGTTACTGAATATTCTTCAGTTTTTGCATGAAGAAGTGGAAGAACACATGTGGAGAGAAGCAGTGGTCTTGGCATGCTAGTGTGCTCTAATAACCAGTGGTGGGAAGTAACGAAGTACTTGTACTTGTACTTAAGTATAATTTTCGTGTATCTGTACTTTACTTAAGTAGATTTAATAATGGATACTTTCTACTTTTACTCCACTACATTTTACAGTAAGTATCTTTACTTTCTACTTAACTACATTTCTACAAAACTGTCCCGTTACTCGTTACATCCAAGTCGCATTGCTCTTTTTTTCCGTTAAAATGTGAAGTTCAGGGATTTAAGGTGGCGCCGTAAAATCCAAACAATAACGTGACTTAGTGTCTGTTGTCACCCATCGGCTCCACCTTTACTCGCACGCGGAGCTCCAGACATGCGCAGCGGTTTCCTCTGAGCGTCAGTAATATAATAGCTGCATAAATCATAAGATATGGCGACATGTAAAATCAGCAGCGCTTCGCTTTCACAGACGGGACTTCGTCCAATTTTTAACGTCACTTGGAAGGAAAGCTTAAAGAAAGGTAAACTCCGTGGACGTGATGCTAGCAAAGCTAGCTGTATTGACTGAAACACATGTTGCATCTGCGATGAAAAAAAGTTGTCACTCATGCTCTGAATTACTGTGTGGAGGTGTTGACTGACATGTCGCAGATATGGGACAACGCTGTGACCAAAGTGCAATATTGTAATATGACATTCATGGATGATCCGATTCTTCTGGACGGATCTTGACCAAGTCCTATAGTGCTGAAGCCTCATTGAGAGCCGTTTTTGTAATGCTCTGCGTACACTGCAGTAGCTATTTTATTTCATTAAAATATGTTTATATTTAATTGGTGAATAAATAAAGCAAGAACGTAAGAACACAGAGCATGCTCATTGCTCTTTGTTTTCGTGACCTGTCATGGTGGCAGACGTTGCAGCAGGAGGGAGGATGAGAACAGTCACGGTGCTCCTCCTGCTTGGTTACTTGTTGCTTATTGGGCCTTGGACAGTGATCATAGTTGAGCGTTGTTAATTGCTATGTTTAATGGTGCAGACAATTATTATTTCTGACATTAATAATTGTCTGCACAATTATTTTTTTAGGGATGGCAGGAGACCTCTGTGTATTGTGGCACAGAGATGAAAGCAAAACAGAATGAAGAAGAGTTTGAATTGTCACTGGTTAAATTTATTTCAGCTCTAAGTATTTAATATCTAGGTGTTTTCATGGGAATGTGGATCTTTCAGATCAATTTGAGAAGCAATTTTGATAGGTAAACTTAATTTTATTGTCATGTAGCGCGGGGTGCTGGTTTTGATTTGGTCTTGGGTTCAGTGGTCCAGACTACAACTCTGCTATGAGGCTCCTTGGTTCTATGTCCTCCTCTGCCAGTTGGATTTCTTTCAAAATAAATGTGTGGCAAAAAAAAGTGAAGTTCATGTTATGTTAGGACAGGAGACGAGATGTTTCCATCCCTGAAATTATGATGCATAGAATCATATATCTAAGTTTAAACTATGTTACAGAGTAAACTCAATAAAAACATGCTTTATCTGCGGCTGTTCATTAAAATGGCACATTTCTAATGTATTAAAATTAAATACGATTGGTACACTTAATGATATTAGTGATTAGGTAATGCATTCAGCAAGTACTTTTACTTTTAATACTTAAGTATTTTTAAAAGCCAGTACTTTTTTACTTTTACTTAAGTAAAATGTTAATGTGGTACTTTGACTTTTACTTAAGTACATTTTTGTCTGTGTATTTGTACTTTTACTTAAGTACATTTTTTGAGTACTTTCTCCACCACTGGTAATAACAGAACATGTCAGAGGTTTATTTCTTAATGTCCTCATTATTATAAGTGCATACAGAAGAGTTTTCTAGTATATTGTCTTATTTCACTGAACAGCAGACCACAGCAGTGAATATTTAAAACAAGGACCTCTTCAAGCTAAAAAAAGGTCCACACAGCACACAGTCCCTTGTCACTTCTTCTATTTCACAAAAAATCCAATAGTGTTTTAATTCAATTAGTAAAGAGTTAACAAAAGTAATTGTAACATCCCATCAGCAGTGGAATATCTGTCTCCTCCGGACCATGGGTAGGCCTCCAGTGAATTGGTAATGATTTTCCTGACTGGAATCGAAGAGAACAGCCTGAGGACTTGGCCTGAGATAAGGACAAGTAATGATCTTTGGCCAGTGAGTGAGACATGCTGCGGCCGTTTCCACTCTTGTGGTCTAATTCTGCACTCCAACAAATGCTCTACATGGAGTCATTGCCCCACTCAAGAATGTGTGCTGGAAGTCCCACCGAGGGAGACTAAAGCTCAGTGTCTGGGATGTGCTGGGAAGTTCCTTAAGGGAAGCAAGTGCTGTCCTCTACCATGGCATTTAAAAAGGCCAGTCTTTCATTCTGGTAGGGGGAGGGGCAGAGAGGAGATGGAGGCTGGGGAGAGGGTGAAGGGGCTTCCTGGCTCTGCCTGTAGGACTATAACAGATGGCCAACTGGACAGCCACAATGGGGCCTTCTGGTGCCATCCTCATGCTACATATGCTTCACCCTCCGGCTATGACTTCCTAGAGATTGAAATTTCTCACAATGTTTCACAGCCATCACCATGACTACACAGCCCTTAATGGCTGAGCAGACTTCAGCATGGATCAGCACAAACACACAGCAGCATTAACAACTTCTTCAAAGTGTAAATCACCATATGAGAAGGAGTTTAAAGCTGGTTGTTGGTTATTTGTTTAAGAGACTTATCACAAACATGGATAGAAGACAGCTGCAATAACTGCCTTTCAATATGTGTTCACTTTCTGATTTCTTGGATCCAGATTATTAATTTAATTTCTTTCCATTCATGACAGAATAATCAGGGGCATTTCCAAACAATGCTGAGCAGTCATCTTGAGAATCCTAATGCAGGAGTTGGGCTGCTTTGTTCAAATGATAAACCTTCCTTGATTTGTGGAATACTTTGAGGGTAAACACATTTGATTTTATTGCTATCAAAATGGTTCTGTGGAGTGTGGTCAATGAACTACTGAGGCAAGTGGACAGAATAGAGAGCATAAAGTGCTTTGAAGGAATTTAACCAGGATCACAAAATCATCATTCAAGCCAAATCCATCCGTTTACATTCAAGGCAAAAAACACAAAGTTTGATCAACTTTTGAAGAATTATGATATCATACAACTGTTAGGAAGTAGTAGGAGAACGATGGTGTAGCATGTTTTCCAATGACATTGCGTGAACAAATTTATTCATGTGTGATTTTAATTGTTTCTTATTTAATAGAAACACAGAAATTGCAAAATTGTGTTTTGTTGACAAGCACACATCTGAAACGGCTGGTGTTGATGGTATGGCAATGAGATGCACAACCATTATTCAGGAATGCCATTGAGAATTGAAAGAAAACAAAGAAGTGGACAAAGGTTAAAACATTACAGCCATTCTAATCCTGACCATCAAACTAACACTTTACTCCATAAGAAAAATGGTAGCAAAAGACACGTATAGAAGTCACTGATTACGCTAGACATGATCACTATTCAAATCTTGCACCTGCAATGACTTTCTGGATCAAAGACAATTGGTAGCTGATAAAAGTGCTTAATCTTTTATCTTTATATTTTGGTCAGACACATGACTAATTACAAAGAAACAACACAAACACAGCTGCTCATTATCAGCATTCTGTTGTTCTATCACTCCATTCTCAGGGGAAAGTAAACCGTGGCATCTCTATGCCCTTGCCAATACTTTGTGAAACAAACAAAGTTGTGAAGCAGAACTAGGAACTAATTTCATTAGCGGCTGCCATTTGTGACTGATTACAGGGTGTACTCAGTGGCGAGCAAGGAGGTCTAAGGTTCTAAGAGGTTAATAACCAGTAACAATCAATTACTCACCCAATTTGATATGATCAATGGGGTTTCCAATCCGACAGACAAGAAGAAGAGGCGAAGAATACAATAAAACCTCAAACATGTTGATCAATGAGCAACAACTGAGCTGCACATACATGTTTTATTCTAGGAGTGTTATCTATGAAGAATGCACGGTATCACAATGCACATCATGTGATAGTCTGAAAAAGAATCCATGCCCCTCAAAATGTTTCTCCATTTTGTCACTTTCCGGCCACAAACCTAAATGTGTTTTTTATGGAGTTTCAAGTGAAAAAACATAAAGTGGTCTAAAATGGTGAAGTGAAAAGAAAGAAAACATGATTTTTAACCTTTTAAACCAATACAATCTGAAAAGTTTGATGGGGATTTGTATTCAGCTTTCCAGAGCAATATTTTACAAAACCACCTCTCCATGCAATAACTAAAAGTCATCCAGGGTATCTGTCTTTGGCAGGGGTGAAAGTAGTTTTAAATTATTGGGGGTTTTATGACAAAAGAGTGAATATACTGTATGTGATATATTATATATATATATATATATATATATATATATATATATATATATATATATATATATATATATATATTTATTGCATATATATATATATGCAAAATGGAGTTGCATTTCCCTCAGCCCACTGACTGCATTGTTGACACCGCGAGATCTAAATTCTGAACATAGTCTTCCACATCGGGTTGATGGGGTAACAGGTCCAGAAGGGAACCACAGACATCTCTCCCAGGCCAGACTAGACACATAGACCATCTTCATCAGTTCATTTTAAATCCTGCATCGTATTCAAAAACAAAATAATGTCACCAAAAGCTGTTAATGCTGCCCATCTGATGGAGACATAAGAGAGAAGCTACTATTCTTTTAGAAACAGATATAAACATTTGTTTACCAGTTGGTTTAATAGTTAAAATACAAGAAAATTGAAAAACCAAGACTCATAACCAGTTTACAGGAAAGCATAGAAATGAACTTATATATCTCCTTCTCGGCTATCAGCAATGTGGGCTGCTGACGCTGTGCTGCTGTTGGTGTCGAGCTCTCAGCTACACAGAAAAAGCTGGAAGACATTACGTTCTGTCTATTGTTTACATTTCCGCACCGTACAGAACAAATGTGTTCGAGTGGGTCGTTTACAACCCATCAAATATGGAGCCGCAGCACCATTTCTTTGGGCTCATCCTTTATTCTATTTCTGTGTGTTTTTGAACCAACAAAATATGTTTTACTGTCTCTTCTTGAAGACAAAAATCACAATTTCCTGTTGGATGTTTTTCCATTTTAAATACTGTACTATTTAACCCTGTATGACCAAAACATAGTCTTGATATAATGGTTTCCTCTTTTCTATTTCATCGTGTTCTCATTGCACCAGCTTTTCTTTGAATACTGTAAAGCCACCTATTAGTTCTACCTTCTTCCCACTGCTTCTGCTATCTTTCTGTGACCAGAAGGTAGAGATCTTTTTAGAAGTTACAAGATGCACCCGAACACAGACTGAACAGTGCACAATATTTTAACAATTTCCTTAAAACATTTCTCTTTTTAAAAACGAGGCTTCAGGCCTACTACTCGGTCCCTAGAACAAAAGGGAACACGTAAGATAAGGACGGACAAGTTCAATTATTCCAAAAGAAATGAACAAAACATGCAAATGCAAAAGAAAATAAATAGAACCAAAAAGAAAACAAATTAGTAACTTCAATAACACAAATACAAACTGTAAAAGAACACTTCAAACAATGGAACAAATCGTTGTCATCCAGTTCCAAATGCCCTTCGATGGGGCCAGAGGAGTAATGCCCCGCCCACACAGCCTGGCCAACCAGCAACAGGTTTAGGTAAGAGCGGCCCAAACAAACAATGGCAAGACAAGACAGCAGAGCGTCCAAACTGCTGCAGCTCCAAAACACAATTAGGTGCCTGAAACAGAAAACCCATTAACGGTGGATCCAGATAAAAGAAATCAAAAGCTAAATAGCAGGCAGTTTACCCAGGGGTGGAAACACAGCCTAACCCGGGAGGGAGCGGGTCAGCAGGTGGGGACCACATGGAAACCGCACGCCTCAACAACCTCCAGCTGCAACCTGCAACGCCAGCACAGCAACACTCCAGAAACGTACGATAGGTGTAGCACCCAAAAACCAACCATGATCTCGCCACGGATAGCAAAACTGACACTTACGATCTCAGATGCGCCGATCAAACACACAAGTCAACATGTAGCCGCCCATTGTAGCAACAGTGGGAGAAACAAAGACACACACACAGTCCCACCACATTTCCTTAACCTTTTCTTTAATAATAGATGCGATTTATATGGTACCAATATATCAATATAACTATTTTTTGTAGCTTGTTTAGCAAATTTTCTGCCAACTCATTTCCTTTTATTCCTACATTGGATGGTACCCATGTAAAAATAAGTAATAAACCCATTGCCTAAATTCTATAAATTTATTACTTAATTTCTAATTAAAGATCTGGTCTACTAATAGAATGATTATTTTTTAACAAATATAACGATGAACTTGAATCAGAACATACTATACTTCTCAGTGGACGAACTTCCTCAATCCAAAATGATTCCCAGCATCTCCTGTATAAACTGATAGTCCATCAGTAATTATTTTACATTTTTTAATACTGAATTCTGGAACAATTAATTGCTATTTGAATTTTTTTAAGCATCTGTATTGTGATGGAGACCAGGGGTTCCATCCCATGTTGATTATTGATATTATGTTATTTATTTTTCAGTTCAAATGTGTTTTGTATCAGTTCTTTATTTCAGTTACTTTGACATTTGGTGAACATTCTTTTGGGTAGGGAGACTGGCCATCTTTCCTGTTCAGAGAATGTGGGGGCGGGGGGATGTCAGTTTGTTTTGATTTAGATTAGTCAATTTGAGTTAATTGAGTACTTGCCTTTCTGGGTGTGTCTCAGCAAGGTGGAGCAGAGAGGGAGACAAACGCTCCTGGAACATACCAGCTTCCATTAAGAGGGGTAACACGCTGAGGATTTATTTTGTTACCTTTACTTTTTGATTGACCTTAGAATAGCTTAGTTTTAATAATTTGCATGCATGTAAATATTTGTTGGATCATTTATTGCTGTTAGGTTTGTGTAAATAGTGTTTGTTTGTCCTTTTTTGATCACCCCTTCACCTGGTGTAAATGGAACTTGCCTCAGGTATAAATGTAAGCTGTTTTGTTTCACTAAAAAAAAAAGAGAAGAGGGTGTTGGTGTAACTTGGAGCTCCTGAATAAAAACACCTCAAAGACATATTGTCGCCTCACTTCCTCCTTACTAATGCAGAGCCTCCGCAGGTCAAAGTGACATGTATAAACTTGGACATATCCATAGTACTTATTGTCTAAATATGATTGTACTGAATATGAATCTAAAAGGTTTTCTTTTTTCCTTTTCTCCAACAAAATAAAATCAACAACACTATTAGGAAATGGAGACGGGTGAACTCTCTTGCCCCCAACCCTTCTTTCAGCTCTTGATCAGAACACTTTATTACTGGGTGGAGGTTAATCATGTTTCAAATTAAGCACTACATGTTGAGAGCAGTGGGTTGTGATTCCTTTCTGTACAATTTCTTGTCTATAAATGTTATTACAGACTGTGCATAATGTGTTGACAGAAAAATATCTACAAGTCACTACAAGGAGTAGAATGGTCCACCTCCCCGTTTTTACTCCAGTGGATTGTCCCAACCAAACAGCTACTTTGCTGCTGGCTTGTTTGCAACAGACTTCTGAATTGAATTCTACTCTGAGCACTTTTATGGTAGATTTGGCAATATTATTTTGATCTTAAATGTGTTTATTAACTGCATTGTTTTGTGCCTATAGTAATCTTGGTTATTTTGGGGCAAACCAGATATTTTTTAAAATTAAGGTCATGTCTCCTTTTGTATTTTTTTTATCCTGCCCACCACTCTAGGCTAGTGATGGGCAAATGAAGCCTCATGAAGCAATGAACCTTTCCAGCCCTTTGCTTTGCAAAAAGGTTCATTACTCGATGCTTCATTCATTACTCACTAGTGACATCTGCTGGTGAAACTAACAGCCTTGTCACTCAGTTGGATCATACTTCCAAAAATTAGTAAATGCAATATTGTCACAATGTTTTCATCAAACTCATATTTAGTAACAGGAGAATCAATTAAACCATATTTAATTGTCATATGTTTTAATTATTAAAATGATTTGTAGCCAATCTAATCCTGGTATATGTTGAACGTCAGTGGTTGTGTTGGGTTTTCTTTTGTCAGACTGATTTGACAATAAAGACATTTTATGTTTTAGTGTCTTGGGAGTGCAGTGCATGTTGGGGCGTTCACTTTTTCTTGAATTTATAATTGGCTCTGATCCCTTATATTTGGCTAGATGTTGAATTTTAGTTCTGCAACACCATTAAATCTGTTTCTGCTGTGCAAGACTGATATATCTTTGCTAATCAAACTACAAATAATAGTGGAACTTTGCAGAAGGTGAGAAATTGGGAGGTGGAGGGTTAATTATTTATCTATTGTTTGGTCCAGGAGAGCATGTGGTGCACATGGAAGTGTAAGGCTGGCTGCTGCAGGTGGGCTTTAAATCATTTCAACTCACTTGTTTTCCATTTTTTATTATGATGTGCTTAGGGATCTGCTTATATGTGCCTCTATTCCAGAACAGCTGATTTGGATGATTGCATGATCTCTTCTGCAGCTATCAAGAACTGCAGAAGGTTGTTAATCATCCACAGATTCAATCCAGGTGTGGTAGAAGGGAAACACTTAAAACATGTAAGGTAAGTGGGCTGAAACACTGATCTAAACCTGCTAACGACTGATTCAGTTTGTTGATTCTTGGATTGGTAACTGGTTAAACTGAACTGGACTATTACTACTTGTGTGGGATCTTTGTCAGCATATGGACATTTTTTATTTTATTTTTGAATATTTGGAAATGTTTGTGGTTAATGGAAGATTGAACCAGTTATTTGATGGTTTATCACATATATATTGTAAATAATTTTTCCAACTACAGTACAAATCACCTTTTGCACTATTTTTTGTCTCTGGTGTGTTAAATCAACCCTGATCCTCCCTTAGTTTTATCTTTAGGTTTTCTGATGAACAACCCTTTATTTTAAATATTGATTCTTTCATTTTAATGTAAGTGCAGAATTATAAAGGCTACACTATGCTGCAGCTTGATAGGTAAATGTAACTGTATATGTCAACTAACATTAAAATAAATATTGATGAATATTTATTTTAATATTTAATAAGTGGGTCCTTATTAATTTAACAGTGAGTGTATATGGGGAACTAAACAGTTTTTGTTCTCAGACCTATAACCAGTACACTATTTAATATTTCAATGTCTTTCAGAACTTTTCAGATGTTTATCATCTTTCGAACCAGTGCCTTCCTCTTATTTTTGTGTTTTTAAGCTGCTGCTCTGCAGTTTGACCCAAAGCTGACTCTTGAGGACTGCAGCGAAACTCTCAAGAAGTGGCTTCATTACACGCCAGAATGGGAGGAAGGCCACAAAGTGAGGAAGGCGTCAAAGTGACGCCAACCAAGGTCAAACTTGTGTTACCCCAACTTGTACCGTTTCCCTGGTTCATACAGCACAAAGCTTAAGCTCCTGGATGGTGTTCTTCCATGGACAATAGACTTTTGTTCTGACAGTCAAAATTGAGTCAAATATGTTTAAATATCTGTAAGGACACTAATAAAATAAAATGTTTTTCTTAAATAAAATGTTCTATTAATGCCATGTTATCATTGTTAACCTTTTGTACGCACATTTTTGTAAATATGTTGATGTAAGATAATTTTGAACATATACCCATGATATCCATCATCTGCCAATAAAATAGTGTTCAACACCAGTGAAGAAACTTTTAGTGGTATGTTATGATGCAGACCTATCAGGCCAAAAAATGTACATAAATCCTTAGCTTTCATTCAATGTAAAATCACCCCAAATGTGGATGTAGATCCACATTTAGATGATGGTTGTGTGGTGGGGTTGTGTTCCACCCTCCCCCACCCTGCGCACCGGGTGCAGCTAGAAGCGCACCGTTGATTGGTGGGCAGGGCAGATGCCTTTATAGTTGGGCAGGCCACTGCAAGGTGTGTGTGTCTATATTTCTCCCACTGTTGCTACAATCGGCAGTTACATGTTGGCTTGTGCGTTTGATCGGCTCGTCTGAGATCGTAAGTGTCAGTTTTGCTATCCGTGGCGAGATCATGGTTGGTTTTTGGGTGCTAAACCTATCGTACGTTTCTGGAGTGTTGCTGTGCTGGCGTTGCAGGTTGCAGCTGGAGGTTGTTGAGGCGTGCGGTTTCCATGTGGTCCCCACCTGCTGACCCGCTCCCTCCCGGGTTAGGCTGTGTTTCCACCCCTGGGTAAGCTACCTGCTATTTAGCTTTTGATTTCTTTTATCTGGATCCACCGTTAATGGGTTTTCTGTTTCAGGCACCTAATTGTGTTTTGGAGCTGCAGCAGTTTGGACGCTCTGCTGTCTTGTCTTACCATTGTTTGTTTGGGCCGCTCTCAACTAAACCTGTTGCAGATTTGGCAGGCTGTGCGGTCGGGGCATTACTCCTCTGATCCCTTTGAAAGGACTCTGAAACCGGACAACAATTTGTTCCATCGTTTGAAGTGTTTTACCTTTTGTTTCTGTTTATTCTTGAAATTACTAATTTGTTTTCTTGTGGATTGCTTTACTAATTTGCTTGTTTTGTATGGCATGTTTTTTTTTTTTTTTTTAATAATTGAAATTGTCATTTGTTTCACATGTTCCAGGGACCGAGTAGTAGGCCTGAAGCCTCGTTCTTAAAAAAGAGAAATGTTTTAAGGAAATTGTGCACACTGATTAAGATTGTCTTTTGCTGCTGCTGCACACAGGTGGAAAACCTTTAGCTTTGCTAATTCTAACCTTCTGAAGGATTTTCTTGAGGATCTTGGTTGGGGAACTAAACTGGCCAACAGACTCTGCGATGAAAAAGATGGGTAGCCTGCTTTTAAGACAGATCTAACTCCTGACATGTTTGGCAGAGATGACCAGTATGATAAATGCAGGTGGAAGCATACACATTATCTCACTGATGTCGTCTTTAAATGCTGGTGAAAGGAATTCCTTATGCCTCATTTCCACTGGGCGTTGTGGTTCAGGGCTCTGTTTTATGGTGCACTTTATTCAGGTGAGAGTTTCCACTGCTGGGCAGACTCTCACTGATCAGGAGGGGTTAAAACCAAACACCTATTGTGTTGTCATACTAGTGCAACAGCAAGTGTGTTGCTTCAGTATGTTTCATGGCTGTCACAAGCAGCAACATTTTCTGACCCGCAATCAAGTGACTGTGTTGTGTCACCAGTAGCTCCACCCTAACTTTCCCATACCATTCCCCCAATTGAAGGGGGCCCTGTCACCCCACAACAGTACAGTACTGCTAAGTGGAATTGCGCAACTCCAAGAGCTTCAGCAAGGCGTTTATATCTCTGAGACTTTTGTGCTGGTGATGCGATGCTTAACATGGACGGCACTTCACTCCACTCAGAAGCTCATCAACTCTTAGGTCATGAAGATATTTTAGGACAGCAGAAAAAAAGTTGGCCAAGTTAAAGACCAATAAGGTTTATTGGCCACTCAACTAAATATCTGGTCAAATGTAAACATTTTATTCTCAACCCTGTCATGCATGAATTATGATCATTTGTGTCAGGATTTTTTTCTAAATCTGTATTGTTTTTCCTAAGGCATAAAAAAACGCAAGAAAAAAAAGGTAAACTTTTTCTTTTTAGGTGATCAATTGTAATTTTCTCCAAATACAAAGTTATTTGAAAAATACATCAGTAGTATTGCTCTTTAGGGGTTATCTGAAGTCACAATATTTTTTTTTACCTGCAAGAGTCAGTAAGGAGGAGGGACCCGGTCGGTTGGCATGCTTTTTTGTCTGTCGGCCATATTGGATTTAACAAAACAAATTTCTTGCATTTGCAGCTGATGGCCAGTAGTTGATGGTGTATTTTATGATGCATTAGTGTCCACTTCAATGGTCTGTGTGCATTTATAACATAAAAATCCACAAGAAGCACAAGAAAATGGCTTTTAGATACAGTAGTTGTTCACTGTAGTGACCACTATGCATGAAAGGGTTAACATCACATTATAAAGATGGAAAAAAATAGTGTGAGTAGTAAAAACCAGCCTTAGTAATAGTATTTAAAACTCATTTGTCTCCTTTTTAGAATTAAAAAAATAATTACTTCAAAGACCATGTAAAGTAAATTCGTGTACAGTAGAAGACAAATGTATAAATGGCCAATAGTAATTAATTTTGGAGTGGTGTCAACACTTTGCTTCACCTGTCTTTCATTCTGTGCCCTCTTTCTTCAGGTCATCTCCCACTAGGTAAGGAAGCTAAAGCTTCACTCCAAAAATCTACTCTTGATTCCCCTGTGAACCCTGAACCTTTGTGACTTTATGCTCCTGGTTTTAAAAGTTAGAAACAAAAAATATGGTAGAAAGAGGAGAGGAGGAGCATTGATGTCTCCCCCAGGCAGATATGAACTGATTTGAAAACTGAAAAAATTTGGACCAAAATTATCAATACATCAAAGGTACACAACTTGTTTTCATGCACTGTAAATGAGGCAACTTTGATTTTTGATTGATGTAATATGTACTGCAGACATGAGATGAGTTTTACTGTCAAAGCCTTAAAAGAGGAGGAGTTTTACAAGTTGACATAATTTATAGTAAATGCTGCAACAGACCAAAGGTTGGCATTCAAGTTTGAAGGTCTCATTATGTTCTGGATACTAAGTACTTATAGTACACTTTACTGACATCCTTTGCATTGAATTACAAAGTATACACTTTGTATACTTTTTGTAAGCAAAGTCCAGCTTTTTACAGCTCATACAGGACCTTTGGAGAACAGAACAGAAAGAAAGACATGCGGGCGTCCCCGGGCCATGCTTCCTACTCCACATATAACTCCTGCATTAAATCAGAGGTAAACACGGACTCATCTTCTCCTCACACATCTCCAAGCCAGACTTGTCCATGCAAACACTCCAGCGTCACACACAGCCTGCAGGCACACAGTTTTTACAAATAGATTTCTACAGTATGAACATCTGTGCTCTATTGTTGTCTATAGAAAAGCCCTTTTACGGCCTCCCATCCCCCTCATCCTTGCCTCCTCTCTCCTCCCCTTTCTTCCCCCCTCTGTGCTGTTAGGCTGCAGCATCCCTCTGTAAGGACAGAAAACAATAAGGTGAGGAGGAGCGACCACTCCAGCTTTACCTTTCAATGCCAGGAGTGATGTAAGGGATTCAGCTGAGATGTTGCCGCTTCCGAGTGTTTGCTAATAACATCATATGACCACCAACCACCTGCTCCCTCTGCTCGGTCATATGACCAGCTTTAGCTCTGGAACAGCACTCTGGGATTTGTAGTTTGTGTAGACAAGGCCAAATGTTTCAGATCAAACATTTTTCCACTAATAATTACTGTTTAGAGCTCAGGAGAACTCTTACTGATTTTTTTTTTAAGAAGCTACATAAAAAGCAGCAAAGGTTTACTAATGAGATGAAATAACTCATCATCAGGGTGTGGTCCTCTCTGCAATTGGCATAATGCATTGATTTAGATATGCATTTGTTTCTGAACATCAGTCTCAACAAAAAAACATCCATCCATTTTCTTTACACCCTTGTCCCTTAGTGGGATCGGGAGGGGTGCTGGTGCCCATCTCCAGCTAATGCTCCGGGCGAGAGGCAGGGTACACCCTGGACAGGTCGCCAGTCCAAAAAAACATCACTTCTCTAAATTTAAGTCAAAATTCTAAAATACAAAAAAAGAATTACAGAGCTCACAAAAAATGCTTTTATTATTATTGTTGAACATGTACCATAGGGTGTCTACCAAAAGTATTCACACCCATGGATTTTACCCCACTGCCTTTTTTTGCTATAAAAAAAAGTTCTAGGGTAAAACTGAAAAAATGTTGACATTTTGTTGTATTTCAATGACAAAATTTTATTGTATTTCAATCAAACCATCAATTTTACCTCTAAAGTACCCTTCATGTTAGAGGCGGCTCACTGGAAACGCATAATAAATGGTATTTCTGAACTGGGTTTGAACCATCCAGGGTCACAATCTGCAGGTGCAAATACCAGTGTTGTGAAGTAAACTGAAACTCGTGGGATACTCTTTTTTTTTTTCCTCCCCTCTTTGTAAGTGGGAAGGTAAAAATTAAAAGCGATGTACTTTCATCTTTTCTTCACTTCCCTGGACTAGCTAGGGAAATTATTGCTCATATTCTTTGTTTAATCTCTTAAGAAATAATCAAAATGCATTTTGATTCGTTCTTGATTAACTCAGTGTTTCACCTTAGGTAAGACTTGTTTATTCCATCAACACTGGAAACGCTACAAAAATAATGACCAAAAAAACATGACATAAAATAGGTGTCTATGCTACAATATCGGATGAAAGATTACAACAAACTCAAGACAACATATTAGGAGAAAACACATGGAGTCTCCAGTTTGTTTCAGTACCCTCTAAGAAATAATCCTGTACATTTAAAGGAAAATACTGGCAGCTATAGACGCCAGAAGTTTACTGTAAATGCACAGTAGCTGTACCGTAATTAATCCTGACAGTAGATTACCGTCAATGCAAGTACGGTATAGATACTGTGAAAGAACGATAAACTTCTGGCGCCTATAGCTGCCAGTACTTTACCGTTCTTGCGAAAGAACGGTAATCTACCGTTTTTCTGAAAGAATGATAAAAAAAATACTGGTAGCTACAGACGGCAAAAAAGCTGGCGTCTGTAGATACCAGTATTTTACTGGACATTTACCTTTTCAATCCTGCAATTATCTTTTAAAGTGGTGTACTGTAAATAAATACTGTAATGATGCCAACACACTGCAGATGTAGTACCGCCAACAGGGTTTATTAGAAATAAGAGCGAGCTGCTATTCCTTAGGCTGCAGCTGCGCCTCTAACAAATCGTTACACTCAACTGAATAGCTTCACTGCTAACACACACTGAACTCTCCACTCTTCTGTCAGATCAGCATCGGTCCTGGTCCTCCCGCTCCCCTGATCCCTCGCCCACATGACAGGTTCATCATATGTGAGTCGAAGTCAGCAGAGTCAGAAAGCTAGAACTTGTCGGCTGAAAAACATATATAATAATATATGTCTGTATATACATACATATATCTATATATGTATGTATATACATACATATAAACATGTATCCAATATATATTGTTCAGTATTAATCATTATTTATTTGTGTTTGTGTAGTTATATAAATATGTATTGATATTACTAAATAATTTATTATATAAATTATGAACGGCTGTGTGCTTTTTAATATGCTCATCATACATCAATATCAGAATATTCCATTCCTATTCTATTGTTATAGCCACTAAGCATATTTAAATATGCTGAACTTTGTATAAAAAACATACTTAAATAATACAATTGTTAAAAATGTAGCTTTGATAGATGTTTCAATATGGTTTCCAGTAGCAAAAAAGCGTGTTATGATCGATTAAATGTGCTGATACGTCATTGTGCCTGCTAAACACATAACGCTGAGTGGAGTGGTATACCGCTCCAAGATGGCCGCCCTAAATCTCGTCAGCGACAATAGGCGAGAGCGATCCATGAGGCGTCTAACCTTATATTATGTCTATGGGCTAAGCAGCTAACTCAAAGCTACAGCTTCTCTCTTCCGGTCGTTGAGGACCCAAAGATGCAAAACCTGACTTCGGACAGAGCTGTTCTTTGTTCCCTAGTGGTCTGGATCACTGTTTTCAGCATTTTTTGTTTGCAACTCTTATAGTTGCATGCGTTTTTCTTGTCTTTGCTGGGTGTTTGTATCATTTGGCCACCGTAAAACACAGTGGTGAAAGTAAATATACATTGGAATACTGGTGTCTGTAGGTTCCAGTATTTTTACTGAAAATTTAGTTTTACTACTGCATTCACTTTATAAGTAAGCTACTAAAAAGAAAACTGTAATGCTACTTTTTAGTACAGTCTTAGTTTTACAATAGAACATTAATACCTAACCCAGTGTAAGCTTCTTAGAAGTGCTACAATTGGTGCGGTTCTAAATTGCATAATCTGCATAATCAGAACTTCACATAACACAAAAGAGGATGCGATAAGTAACCTTCAGAACAGAATTTTTATTTAAAGGCACCACTATGCCTCAAACCACATATATTTCCAGTATATTGAAACTTTCAAAACGAATAACACAAAACCATCCATCCATCCATCCATTTTCTTCCGCTTATCCGGGGTCGGGTCGCAGGGGCAGCAGCTTCAGAAGGGAGGCCCAGACTTCCCTGTCCCCAGCCACATCTTCCAGCTCCTCCGGGGGAATCCCAAGGCATTCCCAGGCCAGCCGAGAGACGTAATCCCTCCAGCGTGTCCTGGGTCTTCCCCGAGGCCTCCTCCAGGTGGGACGTGCCCGGAACACCTCACCAGGGAGGCGTCCAGGAGGCATCCTTACCAGATGCCCGAGCCACCTCAACTGGCTCCTCTCGACGTGGAGGAGCAGCGGCTCTACTCTGAGTCCCTCACGGATGACCGAGCTTCTCACCCTATCTCTAAGGGAGAGCCCAGCCACCCTGCGGAGGAAACCCATTCCGGCCGCTTGTACCCGTGATCTCGTTCTTTCGGTCATGACCCAAAGTTGATGACCATAGATGAGGGTGGGAACGTAGATCGACCGGTAAATTGAGAGCTTCGCTTTATGGCTCAGCTCTCTCTTCACCACGACGGACCGGTACAGCGCCCGCTTCACAGTAGACGCTGCCCCAATCCGCCTTTCGATCTCCCGCTCCCTTCTTCCCTCATTCGTGAACAAGATCCCCAGATACTTAAACTCCTCCACTTGAGGCAGGACGACCCCCCTGACCCGGAGAAGGCACTCTACCCAAATAAACTTACGTTAAGCATAAGTTGATACTCTTGCGCAAACAGAAAGTTAATGCATTCATAAAAAATAATCAAAATCAAAAACATGATGGTCTTAACATAGAACTTACCTTGTTTTTTTTTTTGTTTTGTTTTTTAAATAAATCTTTATTGAGATATAGAATACATAACAGTATAAACGCAGCATACATTGTGGTGTAATCTCTGCTAGGGAGTTACAAACATTGAGACAATACATCACCATAACATTACATAAATACATTAAAGAGAGAACATAAACAGCATATTTAAATAGTTTTGGGGAACTTACCTTGGTATGATAAACTCCAGACAAGACGCCATACTGCTGTCTCCAGGGCAAACACGTGACGTCACAGATACGTTGCGATTGTGGGAGCAGCTCTTTATCAAACACCATCTCTTCAGGGAAACTGACAAACCTATCTTTGAATTTGACTAAACAAGTGTTTAATTTGTATTTTTAACATACAACACCAACACTGGTAATCTAACACTTTTGATTATGCTCTGTAGATTTTGATTCATTCCCTAAAAGATTTATTATGGAAAGTATTTTTTTCTTTCCATTTAATATTGTCTTTAAATGCTGGTTTTCTAAGATGCAAATACAAGTAAAATGTCTTGCCTACGAAAAAAACTGTATTTTACAATGATTGATTGTGACAAGAGAAGAAGACATCAAATTGACAATATCCTACCGTACTTTGGAATAACAGTATGTTACTGCTGAAATTCCGCTGTAAATTTACAGCCGTTTCTAAGAGTGTAGTTGCCAGGAAAATTTGACTACTGAAACAATGTGGGAGGTATATATACAGAAGCAGAGTTCTGTTACTTTTAGGTTCTGTAGAGTCCAGATGGATTGTTTGATTCATGATAGAAGTGCACCCAGTCATATCTTTGCAAAACTACATCTAAACAAATTCATGATGCTTCATGTACACTTTATAGACAGGATCAGTAGTTTCACTATAATATGAATCCACAGATTTGATTAAAAAAACACAGCAGATGAATACAAATATCTCATAGTAGCTGTCAAGAATATTGACAAAGTGCTTTTTAATAGAGTTTTTTTATTATTAATATCTACACTGAACTATAAAAACTGATATGGAAAAAGAAATATTATGGATATGGAAAGAAATATTCTTGTTGGTCTTCAGATTACAATTAACTAGTTCCCCTAAGAAGACGAGCAGAAGGAACAACAGATTAAACAACTTCCAATCTGTCTGCGCCTATCTAGTAGGACGGTGTGAACAACAATATCAAAAACAGCAGTGGGTTCTAGTAATAAAATATTTGTTCTATTTTGATCCATAACATCACTTATGCCTACATCTAATATAATTTGCCATTTTTAGCTATGTAGGTTTCCTGCTATGATTGGATCTAAAACTAGTCTGGTGATGAAATGTTGTTAAAGTTCAGGTTGGTTAGTAAAAGGGTTTACTTGAGAAAAGCAAAAATGGAGAAAGGCAGTGGGAGTCGTGCTGCCCACCTGCAGGCTCCAACCAGGCTGGAGCCCTGTACTGACACCCAGGCCAGCTGGACAGCATCTCTCAGCCAAATGTGAGCTTCGACTCAGGCTTTAGAAGCAACATAGAGCTATGCCTTGTTGGCAGAACAAATACAAGACAACTTTGGAGGTGCGTCACGACGCGGTGACAGTCGCAGTATTGTGTCTGATAAGGATATCTGATATAAAGACAGACATTCTTTATATCTGTCGGTAGGACCGACTCAGACTGCCTGTAGCGAACCGGGCATTTAGCAGCCTGATTAAGTTAAAGTCAGAAGTTTTGTCTGCAGCCGAAGCATTTCTGTGTTTAGGGGCGAGGCGTGTTTATTCCCGCTATTAGGCCAATTACGAAAATATAAATAGAAACTGTTTTTCTAACGTCAACATCAGGTCTACGATTTTATTCACAAACCAGTGTATGAAAAATATTCTTGCCCATAATTTGATAGTTAGAGGCACAGATCCACCCCTCCTCACCATGGACCCGGTGTCTGAACGACATAGAGGCTCTGAGAGTCATTATTAGGCTGAGGGCAGCCAGACTAGTTTATTTTGTTAAATTATTGCTAAACATTATTGCTGAGGGGCACAAGCAGGCCTTCTGACTTACAGATAAAAAAAAATGTTTGAAAAAAAATATTTTTGAAAAAACAAAACAAAACTCATAAAGGGCATTAGGGGGCATCAAGGATAAAAGGGGCAGGGGCTCAAGTCCCTTTTGCTCGTGCCTGCCCAAGAGGTCAAAAATGAACCACAAGCCACATCTAAGTGAAATAATCCTGGCTGATCAGGATTGAACTAGACTAGACTGACATTGACAAGTCACACCTGGCATTAAAATCAATTATGAGCGATGTGTCTCTGCTGATGTTTTGGTAACATCACAAATACTTGAAATCCATTATTATTCAGGCATGGCATTTTCAAAATCCAGATCTTAAGCATTACCTAAAAGAGGATCTTCATCCTCAAAAACCCTCCAGTGTGGCTGAACAAAACAGTTCTGAACTAAAACCAACCTTAGCTAAAAGAGGTTTGTATGGATTTGTAAAAGAAAAAGAAAGGAAGAAGTTATCACTTAAAACTGCATTTTGTTTTCACTATTGTTATCTTTGTTTGATATGTGCAATACATTTAAGTATTGCAAAAAGCAGAAAAAAGAAATGTATGAAGCAAATACAAATCACACCACTGTAAATTAATTCTGCTGGATCAGTTGTGTTTGTAACCAGCAAAGCATGTTAATATGTTACTTCTGGACATGTATTCTGATATTCTTTTTGTGATTAAAAAACAAAAATAAAATAAAATACATATGCTCATCCCTTTAAAAGCTGTTAGTCTGGCCATGAACATTGCTCTCACTTTCATATAGCTCTGCTCTGTGTTGTTAAAATGCTGTTCTGCTGCAACCACTGCAGCTCTTTTTTTTTTTTTTTTTACCAAAAACTGGGTTTTCTCCTGTGGCTCTCAGTCCCCAGAGACATCTGCCTCACTGACACCAAAAGTAACCTTCACACTCTCCCACTGTCCAAACAGAGAACTGCATATGGCAAGGGAAAACAAAAAAACAGCAGAGCGTGTGGCCAGCTGTCCTGTTCAGAGTGACAATGATCTATGTGGTGATCAAGCTGTTAATGACTTAGTTGGACCTCAGCCAGCATGTGCTGTCCACATCCACATTGATGGAAAATTCTCCTGCCTTTAATGCCATCAATTTGTGAAGCAAGCTGTCCAACAGGAAAAATCACGTTAATAAACATCAATACATCTTATTTCTTTTTTAAGCTTTTTGTATTTCTAAAACAGTGTATTCAATATTTCTGTCCCAGAGCCCTGAAAAACACAAAAACGAAGTATTCATTCAGTGAATGAAGTCATCATTTAAAGGATTGACCTGTTTGTCTAAGCAAAATCCCCTGAGACCACAGAGAAGTGCAATACTTCTGGAGGTTATTAAAGGGCTGTAACAGTTAAATCAATCAAACCAATCCCACTGTTTAGATTACAGTTAAATAAAACATTTACAGTGACAGTTTATATGTTACTCTGATATTTATAAAGTAACTCAAGTTTAACAAGCAGACATAAGTGGTTTCTGGAGGGTAAGTGAACAACAAAACAGATGTTTTTTCCAGCAGCCATTTTACAGCGTATATATTGGTAAAACCAGGTGACCAAATATGCTGGTTGCTCAGCTTGGGTTGCTAAATAATGGACTGGACTATGGTGGGGTAGCAAGGCGAGGCATAGATAGTACCTTCTGATTTGGGACATTACATTCTGGTTTTTGAAACTGGTTTTTTCCCATGAAGTTATTGCTAAAACTGGCAAGGTGTTTTTATAAGAAGCACTTGAACTGTTTTGAGAAGCAGTTGAGACCAAATTGGAAGTAGAAAAACATGCAAAATATGCATTTTGCATAATATGTCCCCTTACAAGCATGAGAACATTACAACAAGCAAACTTTATCTCCGATTTTTCTTGGAAACGATGCTCACATATCCTTTTTTAAGCAAAGTCATTAATTTTTCATAATTTATATTAGTTACAAGAACATGTAAAAAATCTAAAGACTGTATGAGAAAACTATTTTTTATCCTCTCTGACGTTCATATGGTGTTTTGTGTCTTTAGTTTTGAAATGATCCATGTCATGTTCCTCATTACCATTATTCTTTGCACCTGTGTTGCTCCCTTATTGTTTCCCTTAAGCCTCACTCAGTCACATTCTCACTGCTCGATTATTGAATGCATTATGCATGTAGTTTTCCAGCACTTTTTATCTCGCCCCCCTTGTTGTGACCTCTCTCTTGTTCCCTGGATTTGCCCCCTTGTCAGAACATTGCTGGTTGTCGACCTGGATCTTGACTCACACCCATATTACGGATTACTCACGCCTATTCCTTCGGATAACTATTCTGCTCTCTGCCTCTTTGTATAACACCATAGCCCATCTGACCCAGGATTGATTTAGATTTAGATTTGTTCTTTTGCTGAACATGGAGGGGGACCTAGACGGTCATCATGGACCGAAGCGCATAGCATGATCATTGCCCCACATCAGCACTCTTCCTGCCCAGGTGCTCATCCCTGAGGCCTCCGTCAGTGCAGCATCAGCTCCTTTCTTTGTCCCTCGGCCGATCCGTACAGAACCTGATCAGCAGATCAGGTTGGTGTACATTCTACACACTAACCAATTCTTTTTGAGTGTTTCTCAGATCACTGATCTCTCTTCTCAGGCCCCTTTACTGCTTGTTAAGGAAGATTCTCTGAATTGGTTAATTTTGGAAAAAAGCCTGGCTCTCTCTTCTTCTTGGATCCCAGGTTCACTCGGCAGGCCACAAGAAACACAACAATGCGTGTTGATGTCACAGAATTGCAGAATTAATCCAATCAGAAACAACAGAGACATACATTCATTACCTGAGAGAAATGGAAAGAAGAAGAAAAGAAAGAAAGCAAAGACGTACAAGGATGTCTTTGGAGAATTGCAAGAGCAAAATCTGATCGTTTTACTTCCGTGTGGAAAGTTTTATAGTAAAGGCGTATTCTTGTCTTTAGTTTATTCAAATAAGGCGTATCTTTGCTCATCCAACCAGGAGCTGTCTCTGACCCTCTCTCTATCTCCTTACTATTTGTTCCCACGATCTAAAGCCATTTGTCCCCATTGTCTAAATAAAGTGGAAGCAGAGCTTCTCCATAACTCCTGCTGTTTTATGGCTTTCACAGATCAGTGTGAAAAGCTCTAACTTTTCCTGATTTGTTTCCCCAGACCGAGAAAGGGCAGATCAAAGATCTTGCCAAACAATCTGCTTTAACTACAGGTAAAATAAGGGTCAATAGGCCAGAATAAATTATTAATTTTAAAACTAAAATTAGGCTATTTCGATCAAAACATGTTAAGTTTTAAAACTAGCTTATTTTAAATTTATTTTCTTAACATGCTGCAGCTGAATAAATAAATAAACTCAGAATAAGTCTGAGTTTATTGCTCACTCCTGTGTCATGGCTTATTTTCTGAGTCCCTCTAGTGAGTCATTACACTCTCATAGTTTTTTTTTTCCAATTATATGGTACACACTTGAAAGGGGACAACGTATGTTTATATTTATAATCTTTCCAGATCCAAAGACAGAACCTTCCTTGCTGCACATTGAAAGTATGTATACAGCAGTCCTTGGAACTGAGTTGTCTGGGCTTCCCAGAAAACTGACAAACTGATGAGCAGCTTCACACGACCTGCCAATTAAAGACATCTTTAAAGATGATAGAGCTGGTAGATGACAAACACAATCTGTACCATTATTTATCATGACAAAGAATGCCGTCTGGAGAACCAAGGCAGCATATGCCAAACATAAAGCAGGTAAACAGAGAGGAGCAGTGGTGGAGACTTACAGCACAGCCAGTAACAGGCACAAATATAACAGGACAGATGCTTCAGACGCCACAGCAGATCTGCACAGAACAAGATGGTGGAGCGGATGTGAGACGAATTGCAAAAAGCTTCAACAGCAAATAACCTAATCTCAACCTAAAGTTATGGAACGCAAGTAAAACTAAATAGCGTTTCTCCTAGATTTCAATAAAGTATTTCATCAGACGTAGATCAAATGGCTCTAGGAGGGGAATATCACCAGTAATGTCACTGGTAGCCAACCAGCAGAGAGAATTGCAAAAGAAGTAATTTTAACTTTTAGTCAGCAGTCACTGCAGAGGAAGAAAGTCTTTTTTTTACCATAGGGAGGCCTTGTTTGGTAATTGCCTAAATTATTCCAATATTTAAATCTAGGGACATCCATATTTTCACCAATTACTATTAATTGCTATTGAAATATCATGACTGTCAATAGTTGTGCTGACACTTTGCTCCGTCCAGAGGGTCTGGACTCTCAGCTATTGCAAAATCAATACTTCCTGGAGGCGTGGACTCTGTTGAAGTTTGAAATTTTACCCAATCACTAACATTTGTCTGTGTGACATAAGCAATGCACCAGTTTGATGTTAAGAAGCTTACCGGAAATCGCCTGCACTGTAAACATCCATGTTCCACTGTGAAGAGATTAGAGCAGAGCCAAACAAAGTGGATGTTAATGTTAGTTCAATATTAGGTCAGCACGGATTGCTGCACATCGTTGTTCACTTGCCATTTCTAAAACTACAGGTATACTACAATTCTACCACAGTGTAGAAGATATCATTCAGAACTTCTCCTCCTTGATTGGCCAGGTAGAAATTCTACCGGAGGCAATAAACGGGAGAAAGCCCAGACTGTGAGTGGAATAGCACAGGAAGGCAGGCTATGCATTTGTGTTACTGATGACAATATTTAGAGTTTAAAAAAGGCAATAACATAACATTCAACTAAATTTTTTTATTATTTTTTTTGCACATCAACCTTTAACCCTCATCCCCAGAAATTACAAAGGAAACCAGAACCCAGGTGTCCCACTGCATGTAAAGAGGTTAGATTCTAACCAAGTAATCATAGACATAGACAGAGTTTATAGTCATTCAATTGTACAAACTGAAATAAATTTTGTTGCAAGGCTCCAATAATAATAAGCATTTAAATAAGAAATAATAAAAGTATCAATATAAATATAGTTCTAATAAAAGAGCAATTAGCCAATTGTGTCATGATTCTGGGTTTTGGGTTTGGTTTTGTGTACTTTATTTTTGCTGTTCATTCTATTTATCAATTATGTTTTATTTCACTCTTTTGATTTATTCCTCTTTATTATTTGTTAATAGATCTTTTTCATTCTTGTGTTTCTTTATTTCAGTCCCTCACAGTGTTTCCAGTTATCTTGTTGCTCTAGGTTTAGTTATTCTTTTGTCTGAGTCTACATCTATTGTAATTTTGTCATTCTAGTTATGTTATTTCTTTGTTTAGTCTTTCTAGTTATTCTAGTTCTGTGTTCCTTAGCTTTTAGATCAGCCTTGTTTCTGTTTGGTTCTTTCATAGTTTCACCTCCTTTCTTTGTCTCCTTCTAGTTTATCATGTTTTCTTTAAACTTAGTGTTTCTTTAGTGTTAAAATTATTTCCAGTCCCTTGTGTTTCCTCCCTTACTCTTTTTGTTCCCCTGTGTATCTACATCGCTTCCCTGTGCCATCTTCTCCCCAGCCCTCAGCCTGGCTCCTGCTTCAACCACGTTCACCTGCAATCAATTAGCTCATCAGCCCTGGTCATTGTCTAGTGCTCACCTCCCAGTATTTAAGCCTCTCATTCTTAAATCCTCACTTCTACGCCCACAGTCATCTGTGTTTTCATCTGTTCTCCTTGTGACTCTTGGCTTGATGTTATTGGATTTGTTTTCATCTTATTTTTTCATTAAGTCTACAAACTCAGTTACTGCCTCTCTGCTTTTGGGTCCAACTTTTCACCAACCAACATCATGACAAACTGGTCTTAGAGCAACACAATTAAAATGATCTAAAATGGACAATGATAATTATTTGTATGCCTAAACTATTCTTAGGGGACAAATATCCAGTATTTTGATTTACTGGTAGTGATTGGTTATTTATCCAAACAAATGCAGTGTATGTAAGGAATACCCTGCGATTGGCTGCTAGAGTTGTTTATTTGCATGCACTTTTAAGGCCTGGCAGACACGGAGGATACTTCCAACAATCAACACTCTGAACTTTGCTGAAGAAAATTAATCTTTCAAGTATGTTACTCTAACAAATTTTAATAAATTACATTCTGCATGGTTTTGATAAAACAGATTATGTGGAGAATAATCTTTAAAGATATTTTAGGTGGTTGATGTATTCCATACATTCTGGACTTATGGGATGAATTGAATAATTGTGAAAAAGCCATTTAAAAGTCTCAGATGGATGATATCTTTGAAAACGACATATCTATATCAACTGCTCCTGCTGAGGTACTTTCTCCAGTCAAGACTCACTTGTCTTAGTGCTCCTAGGACTTTCCAATAGATTTCCTTTGTCCTGAATCTCGATCCCCTTCTTTTAAAAGGCTTTACACAGTGACTCAAAGATCCATTTCCCTCTTCACATCTTTGTTTGTAGTCCATTCATCTTGCAAGATGTAATGCGTTTTAGTATTAATTAGCTGTTGCCTGCTGTCCCAACCTGAGCCAGAGGAGACTTTGACAGGGATGTCTGATAATGGAGTCATCTCCTTCTCATTATCCTTTGAATTCAAGCAGGATCAGCAATACCCAGGACCCCTGCCAGACCCCCAACACCTCAAGAACTAAAAACTAAAAATGACACACAAGACTGCACACAGCACTAAAACAGACTGCACAGTACTAAGAAGAAGCTTTTTCTGTTTCATACCAATTGACACATTTCATTGAGACCTCTCTCAGAAATAAAGAGGAAAAAAGTGCAAAAAACGCAAAGGGCTGAACAAACTAACCCCAGATGAAAAAGGCAACATAAAAAAATTTATATTTCTCTAAAGCACAATAGTTTACCAGAAGTGGAGGCAGATTTGTCACGGCTGAATGCTGATGTTTCCATGAAGTGTAACACAGGTTGTAGAGTACACAAAATCTAAACTATCTTTCATGGAAATTTTGCACAAGAAAATAAAGAACTGTATGAAAACACAGCAACTGTGGGAGAGGAAGCTCTTCTGTTAGAAATGACACTCAAAAGCAAGACTGGGATTTGATCTTGGAAATCACCTGTCAGATGCAGCTGTCAGAAAGCAGAACGGTTGTGTGCTGCGAAGACATTTAGACACTCTGGTGAAGCTGTGCTGCTACTCACAAGCTTTTTATTAAAACATGCTCTGACTCTGGCTGTAGAAAAGAAACTACTAAGGCTTCTCCTGACTTACTGAACCCTGAACGTCCTATTTACAGCATTCTGTATATGGGCTGAACAGTGCTGCTGTTAAACTGTGCAGTGCATCCCACTGGATGCATGTTAATTTGTTCTTCTATTTTTACAGCTAGCTTTTTTTCTGTTGAGTGGTGTTGAATAGTTTGCACATCATTTGTGCCCAAGATAATGTGGGCCCTAGCAACATAGACTGAGTGTTTCACTTGTCCCTGTGCTTGCTCAACATTTGCTCTCCTTGCTCTGGTACTCTAGGTGTTTTCAAACCATTTTTATATGATGGCCAGTTGTCCATATGGTCAGATGAGGAGGACTCGAGTTGGAGTTCACAGCTTTCCCAAACACCCAGACAGGAAGGTTTATAAAACTTGATGTTCTCAGAAAATCATTTTTGCCTAATTTATACAGCTTTTTAATCCTAATTATGAACTTGTTTTTGTGTCAAACAGCTTGGTAAATCTGCTTATTGGACTTTCTTGTGTTGTTTTTGAAACATTAAACATAACTATTCTCATTAAAAGTAAAAAGGCAGAATAAACACACTCCATGTTTTAAACAATTTTGTATGTTTACTGCCTAGATATTTTCTGGTCTGTCTTGTACGGCAAGCAGCAGCATAGACACTAAAAAGTTAGCTAAATTCCTTTAAAAAATAGTACATTTAAAATTAAATAGTTTTTACCTGAGGTATTTTGTTTTGTTGAGTAAATAAAATCAGAATGTGAAAATGTAATACAATACTGACATTCTATCAAAGCAATCAACAAAAATGGCTCAGTGTGTCTATGAGACTGTTCACAGCAGGCAAATGAGCCAAATTTGCTTTTTTTGCCCATATGCACCCAATACCTGACTCTTTCATGAGTCTGCAGTCTGAACAGTCATGTTGCATTTTACTCGGTTTTTAGGTCATCGTTGTGAGACATGCATAACAATTCTGCATCATCAATTGACCTACTAATAATTAATCATGAGCAGTTTTTTTATGTACTGAGACTGAATACTATTGTTATTCAAACAAGAAAGCCAGTTAAGAGCACTCCAAAGCTCTTCGGTGCTGTTGCAACTGTACCACATATATCATGAAATGCATAGAACTCATTCAGTGATTATTTCTTTAAATAAACAATTTAAAGAAATAATCTTTGTGCAGAAAAACTTCAGTTACAAAATAGATTTTCTTTCTAAAATTAGAGTGTGCGGCTTCTAATCAGGTGCACTCTGTAGCCTGGAATTTACGGTATTTAACATAGATCCTCCATGCAGGGGCGTGGTATACGGGGGAAAAGTTATGACAATTCTAGGGGCCCTGACCAACAGGGAGCCCTCCACAATTTATTTATTGTTCATATAAATAAAAAAAAATTGGAGCCCTGTCAATTACAAAATTAATCATATTGTATTTTCGAAGATTGGTTTTAGCAGTAAAGATTTTACCAAAAAACACATCCATATTTGCCCTGAAACTTGCCCCCACCCCGCATGAAATGGTTCGTTCCTGCTTGGAGCACTTGAGAGTGACGCTGTTCAGCAACAGTCATTGGAAGACAGAAAGATCGTGGCAGTTACTATGCTGCTAAGAAAAGTTATAAAATCAGGTAGAGAGGGAGAGAGACAAAAAAGACTAGTGTCAATTCATAACCCAGTTTTTCTCCGAGAGGTAGACTGTGAGATTATCAACCATTTAGCATAGTTAGTGTAGCTACAAACTACTGTTTTCTCCATTTCACTAGCATTTAATAAATTAAGGAAAAAAATTACAAACATATTTATATATTTAACTCTTCCCTTGTACCTTTTACCACTTAACAGATGAGTCAGTCAGCAGCAGCAGCTCTAACCCACGTCCCTCCTGACCTGTCCTGAGTGAATCTATTAATCTATTTACAATCTATTTCCTCTGCTTTCTCCCAGAGCTCTCTAAAAACAACCAATAAGAGGCAGAAAGTTTTAGCGCCGTCAATCACAATCTCATATGGCTCATCCTTCCTCAAACTTGCTGTAGCTCTGTAGACTCTGTAGCTAGCATAGCCTGTTGTAAATGCAAAGTTTACATTTGGCACAATGCAGTCAGACATGTACTGTTATCCTGGCAACCGCCAAACCCAGACTCATCCATCAGACAGTGCTTAATTTTATACACCTGTCACCATGGAATTGATTGGAACACCTGATTCCAATAATTTGGATGGTGAACAAACACTTTGGCAGTATAGTGTATCTGTACTACTACCCTGCCAGAGAGGGACCTACACAGGGTGCCTGTTTGCAATGTGAAGGGATTCAGGCCAGCCCAATGCAGTGAGCACCCTGTCAACTACCCTGCCAGAGAGGGACCTACACAGGGTGCCTGTTTGCAATGTGAAGGGATTCAGGCCAGCCCAATGCAGTGAGCACCCTGTCAACAGAAGGTTCTGTGTTCGAGTCCCGGCCTGGAATCTTTCTGCATGGAGTTTGCATGTTTTCCCTGTGCATGTGTGGGTTCTCTCCAGGGACTCCGGCTTCCTCCCACAGTCCAAAAACATGACTGTTAAGAATAAATGGTGTAGCTAAATTCTCCTTATGTGTGAGTATGCGTGTGTGTCTATGTGTGTGTATGCTTGTTGGTCCTTTCTGTCTCTGTGTTGTCCTGCAGTTAACTGATGATCTGTCCAGGGTGAACCCTGCCTCTCACCCATTGATCACTGGAGATACCTACAAGGATAAGTGGGATGGACGGACGGATGGACAGACAATAAGCTTTATGTGAATATTTATGAATATATGTGCTGCTGGGTGTACTGCTGCATACTTGGAGGATGAAGAATAGGCGAGCAGAGCAAAATACACAGTTGACCTGGGGGATAGTGCACATATATCTGTTTGTGTGAGTTATGACATTGAAGCAGCCTGACAGACTTGTTCTCTGTCAGCAGATGGAAGCATACATAATTCAGTCGGGAGGCAAATTCATGCTGTTTCTCTTCCTGTCTTATTGCTGCTTCTGAACACAGACAAGACAGGATTTGGCTACAAAAGAGAAGGAGGGCTTCATGTCTAGCCTCGCTGTTCCAGAGGTTGTCTGGGACATTCTGGAACAACTCCCCTGATCCCATATGCATGGGGTCAAAATCAAGCCAGTTGTGCATTAAAACTCAGCTTGTGAGTGAAGATTCCTCTGCTGTGCCTTTACATTACCGTTACAGTTTGACTCCATGTTTGGCAGATGGATGTATTGCTTGTTTAGTTTCCTGTTGGTGAAGAGAAGCTCTGTTTAGTTAATTCATGTTTTGCACATAAAGCAAGAAAAAGGAAGTATTATTGCTTGCTAGACATAAACTACATATTATACAGATGAAAACACTGAAAGAAGGCACAAACTATTCAGAGAGAACTTAAAGTAGTACAGAAAATATTTATTTTCCGTCTGATTTTTTTTATTTAAGAGAAAAAAGCTTTCCAAACCAAACTGACTCTTTGGGAAAAATACAATAAAATTATGAACCATCCTTGGAAGCAACAACAAATTCAAACAGTTTGTGTGGAGGATGTGTGGGGTCTTCAAAGACATTAGTAATCCTTGTCCCAACCTTAGGTCTGCATGGCCCTCAATAAAGGGGAGGCCAGCCCCCATGATCCTCTCTCGAGGCCTAATTGTTTGATGCAAATGTATTTTATTACACTGATATAGCCATGAAAGTATTTTAAATATATCGATGTTTTTCAATATTGGTGTGCTTCTGAGGTGAAGGTGTCTACAGCCTAAAAAAATCACTGCTCCTGTTTAACAGACTTAGTGACTACATTCTGTTAAGACTCACTTCACTAGAGAAGTGAGTCTTGAGTATATATTTTAGTCTTGTGGAAACATTTGTAATAGTTCAACAGGTTCTGAAACAGTTATGTCCTAACAACCTACATTATTTTGGTGTAGACTTGCGTTACATTGTGTTGTAAATGATAAAAACCTTATTTGTATTTCTTTTGAAGTGCAGGGTCAGTCTCAAGGCTGAATCAAAATGAATGTACCTTTATTATTTTGTGGCTTATTTATTTTGATTATACTCTAGAAAATGAATCCTCTGCTGAAAACAGAACAAATGAAGCAAAAACCAACCTCCTTATTGTATTTATGTCACTTTGTAAGTTTCTCAATTGATAAGAATACACTAAAAGGTAAAATTATGAGTTTTGGCATTTAGTTGCTTTATTAATTTTCTTCAGCATTAAGCATTAATATAATATTTTGTATATTTAATTAATGCTAAAAGGAAGTATATAATCATTAAGTATGTCAACTCAGTAGTTTCCATGCTACAAAAACAGTAAAAAACTGTAAACAGAAAAAAAAATTCCACCTCTACATGAAAGCCTACAGACAAAAGAAATAATACACGCATGTGGGTTTTTTTAGTACAGAACACACACGTATGCCACATTTTTTCACCACACTGTTTCATCACCACCTCCTTTAAATTTCTTCACTGGGAACCACTTCCAGTATCTTTCCTTCAGTGATATGCTTGGTAAAGCAATAAATATCAGTTAAATATGTGCAGAAAGGCTGTATGCAAACAGCTTGCAGGGCTTTTAAATTTAACTTAATTAACAACAAAGTGTGTATGTGCCCATGCAGCGGTGACAGAGCATCTTCATTTGGAGTGCTGCTTGAGACCATCTGATGATTGAAGAATTCTTGCTGTTTTTTCAGACTCTTGAGGGAAATTTGTGACTTTTAGGCTGATTAATGTTGCACTTTGATTTGAAGTTCTTCATATAAGTTCTCAGTCCAAAACTTTAATATGTTTTTATCAGAGGAAAAGGAAGTAATTGTCTCATGATGAAAGACATTTAATTAATTAATGCTTATTCTGACCTCCACAATTTCCACAGTCCTGTGTTCCCCTTGCATCATATTTGGGTCATATTTTGACACTGAACTCAGCTGAACTTTTGAGACTCAATTCAAAACAAAGGGCAGAAAAATTGTATTTAGCATGTGTGAAAAAACACAATGCCAACAATACAGCATGGTAGTGGCTCCAATGTGCCTTGGGATTATGTTTCTTCAAATCTAACTGGATTTTTCTTGATATTGATATAAATGTGAACAGTTGAAAGTACAGGCCAGCTATAACTCTAAATCTTTAGTCATCTACTAAATCGTGATGATGAAGAGACTTCCAAATCAACAAGCCAGGTGAGTTGTACATAAGAATTACTTCTATTTTTTTTTTGTTCAGCATCTCCATTAGCTGGGATTTCCACCGGCCACACTTTCTTGGAGTCCATCATGAAAACACACATTATACATTCTTTTTTCTCTTCTGTGAATATTTCACCTCTTCTACTTTCATGTTTGCATCATAGTTTAATTTTGTTTCATCCACAGAGCTTCTATTCATCATTCTTCTGAATGCGCTCAGTTTTTCCACAGGTGATGTTGCAGCACTTTTTTTAGTGAACTGTTCTCTGGAGGCCAGTACTGAGGAACACCTCAGCTCCTCAATAGGCTTATAAAACATAAAACAGCTTTCCCTGTATCAGCATGTTGGTAATTGCAAATGATAGAAATTGATTTTCTGTCACTCCTAACGTTGATGAAGAGGCTCCACAACATTTTTTCCCACAAGATATGTTTTCACTTTTTAGAAACCTGAAAAATTTTCAATTGACATATTTGTGGATAAGTTGTTGAGTCAGACATAACAGTGACATACGATAGTCAATTCGTTATAAAATGTTTATTTTTTTTAAATACTCGGCTGTATTACATTCAGATGTCACAATCAGCATAAAAATTGTGCCGTTGTAATTTATTGTTGAAACAAACTAAGGGGGAGTATATTGTATAATTTCCTGGGAGCTCAACTTGGCATTGTATTATAATGGGAAATGCATTTAAAGAGACTTATTACAGAAGTCTGCTCTGGATCAGTAAAATCCCATCTGAAAAATCTCTGAATATTTATAACATGTTGATGTCATAAAACAATACAGCTTTTTCAGACTGCTGTTTGACTCACAGATAAGATATATTTTACTGTCCAATAAATTCAAAGCAGTAGAAGCTGTACTGCCTTGAATGACTCTTACAACTGGGAGCAGCTGATTAGCATCTCTTGACTATGTTTAGCACCTCAAAAGCTCAAATAATTCCTGAACTTTTTCCTCAAAGTCTCTCTTTTGTAAAGAAAACTTAATAAGCTCACAATCTAAAACTGAAACAACACAGGAACCAGAGAAATTAATGGAGAGAAAAATAGTTCAGTGGAGGGAGCCGGAGGAGAATAGAGAAACCAAGGAGCTTATACAAGAAGAGGAACAGGAAATGACAAAGAAGCAGGAGAACTAAATAGCAATGAATAGATGCAGGTGGGGAAGGAAATGATTAGCAGCTGGGATCTGTTGGAGAATGGTCCAGTGAGATGAGAAAATTTAAGAAGACTGGGGAAGGGAAAACAAAAACCTAAAGAAAGTGTAACATAAAAAGACATTTATTAGAGGTGTGCCGATCGATCGGCCACCGATCATAATCGGCCGATTTCCGTAAAAAAGTGTATGATCGGTGATCCCCGATTACGGTCTCTTGTTGCCGATCACACAAATCGATCACTTGCATCTCATTTCGCAGCCTGTCTGTGCAGCTGGTCTCCTCTTTCCTTCACTCTGCGCAAACGCGCAGCAACAAATCCTATAACACTCTGAGTGAATGGGGAAGTTTGCGTGTTGCGGCGCAAAATTGAAGCACGTGGGGTGAAGCTCGTCAAAATGCATCAACACAACGAATCTAATATGGCATAAAAACAATACCATACTTGATGGAGTTTGGCTACATCGAGGCTCACTGCAATAAAAAAAAAGACATACGGAGCGATCAGATAGCAGGTAAATCAGCACACAGCTACAAACACTCACCCGGATTAGCATGACGGTCAGAAAGCTAAACAAATAATCCGCAAAATAATTTAAGACGCTGGTTCTGCTCTCGCTGTTGAACCGCTGCTACGCGCTACAGGTAGTTATATTTCACAGACGGAGCGCCGCTTCTGCTCCACCTGGTAGTGACTCTCACACCGAACCTCTGCTTAAAGCTGCAGCATCTAAGCTAAAAAAATACATTTTACATAGGTATTAAAACTTTTGCTGTCCTAACATGAGACAAATAATCTCTGAAAAAATAATCGATCTCCTCCCTGTTCTGCAGAATTACCCTGCTCAGTCAGAAACAGCCACTCAGAACTAGCAGTAATCAGCTAGCCGCCATGCTATCAGGAAGTTTTCATTCAGTAACTCAGGATTGTTTATTGTAATGGATCCTGTTTTTGCCTTTAAGTTTTATACTTGAATCTTTTGGCAATGTTGAGAGGTTTTATTTTGACTTTTTCCATTATTTAGCCTCTTTAGAGCCTTCATATGTTTTCAGTCTGTTAAAGATAGTATTACCGATAGCAATACAATTTGCACAATGCCTGTTTTGTTTTCTAATTGGGAAAACTTATTAAAAACAAGTTTTTGTCTAAATTAAGGTGAATTCATGGTTCCTTTTTCCACATAATGTAACCGGTAGTCCTTAAGATTAAAAAAATAATAATTATGTGATCAGTATCGGTGATCGGCCTCGGAATCAGCAGGAAAAAACCTGATCGGCACATTTCTAATAAATATAAATCGGCACAAAAAAACAACAACCTCAACTGAGACAAGGAAAAAACTGAAATGGAAAGAGATAAAAAAATTATCAAAAGGAGAAAATAACTGAAACTAAAAGTTCAAACAACAAGAATCATGACAGAGAGTCTTGGGGAGGAAGTCTAAGCACTTACTTAGTTTTCTTATGCCTTGGGCCAGGCCTTAAACTCATTACATCAACAACACTGACCCTGAAAACTAACCCCAATTTCCTGCTAATCCTGCTGAATCCATCTACCTACACCCACCCAACTCGACACCATTTATATATTACTCAAAATTATACCATAAACCTTTTCTTAAACCTTACATGAAGACTTTTTATTGGTTTGATGCATCTGATTCAGACGCATGCATCAAAATATAACATCCATATTCACTGATATTGAAGACTGTACATTCTCATTCTATGGTCCTGATGTTCTCTTAATAGGTGCTTTTAAATGGATTCAACATCGCACCCTCATTAAAAGAAGGATTTGAAGTGCTTTCTGCTGCCACATTAAGAAGGAACATCAGGCATTCGCTGGCTGGTAATCCCAGGCCGTCTTCAGCACTCAGGCTTTCAGCAATAATCAAGAAACACAGGTAGATGCAGTGTAAGTTAATCCTACAGATTAGTGGGAGTGCATAAAAATGAAGAAAGTGAAAGAGAAAGAAAATAGCATTTCTGACATTGATAAAAAGCTCTGGAAATGGTTCTGAACTTCAGAAGATGGTGGGGAACGTTGATGCTGTCAGAGCTGCTTCTCTTCCGTTCCTGATGTCCAGATCAATTCCAAACAAATCCATGCATCAAGGCACTCTTTATTAGATACCAGTAACTATTAGAAAGCATTGACTAAATGATGTCAATGCAGAGCTAAGGCGACTTCATGGTCTACTCTGGTGTGTAAAATGGCTGACACAGAGGCAACAATGTTTCATGTATTTGATTGAGTGACAAATATTTTCGCTGAACACTTTTTTAAACCTTTAGAGCTGAAATACACCAAAAACCGTGGAGCAGGAGCTGTGGAGACAAACACTGCAAATTTCCTCCTCAGGTCTGAGGTATGTATATATTTTCCTTTTGAATTATCAGACATGAATTTGTATTGTTTTTTTTATTCTATACGGTTCTTTAGGACTCTGAGAACAGACTGGAGCGACAAAGTAAGTTTCCATCTTCCCTTTATCTCACTAAGATTATCTGCTGCTTCATTTCAGCTTTTTAATGGACCAAAGAACCAGTAAAATACTCCACTGAAGAACTGCACCTGGAAGAACATCCAACTAACAGACTTAATTTGATTGGTTGTAAGAGCAAAACACTTTGGTCTCCATTTCTTTTATAAATTAGTTTACATAAATAACGTCTTAGAAAGAATGAATAGGAATATTTTGCATTAATGGAATCTATAACAAATTGAAGATGAAATCATCTGCTGTTTATATCTGTGGGCATGAAGAAGTTGACCTGAATGGTGGAATGTCTCTGACAAAAAAGGATTGTTTACAGATCTCTGATCATTGTTTATAAGCCAACAGCCAGATGCCCATTTTGTTGGAATCTTGACCCACCACTTTATGTTTTGCATGCTGGGGTCATTAAGCAGACAACTTTCTAAATGCCTACTACATTGCCAAAAGATTTGATAATTAAGTTTTGATGCCTTTTCTGCACGTCTACTACAGTGTTTACAGAGAACACAAGAGCTCAGTTAAGACGACTGGCTGAAGGACCAGATGTGAGTTGTGTCAAGGTTGGAAATAGAATATTGATCCATTTTAGAAGGATGACATGAAATCTGTTGCAGACTGTCCATCTTCACCAAAACTAGTCGGAGGATATGTATTAAAAGAGTAAAACCTGACCAAAAGTCTCTGACTCAGCAAGAAAGAAACTTGTCACCATTTTCGTGGCAGATATAATTGAAAGTCATGAGTATGCACCAATAAGCTTCAGCTTGCTGATAGGAAACAGAATTTACCTTTCAGCGATTCTTGAGAATAGGGACAAAACAGGTCCTATGGATAAAGCACAAAATTTGAATAAAATATATATTTTTTAAATATCTGACTAAACTAACCTGGGTCATGTGAGCACAACGATGTATGTTCTCCTGGTGTTAGATAAATATTTTTCATTTTAAACATTGTAGTAGGTGGATGGTGTCTGTAAAATCCCTTGTCTTGGAGCAAAACTCAATACCTTATAATAATTTAAATCAAATAAAGGAATACTAAGATAATATATTATGGCAATTAAGTATAAGTATTCAAATAAATAATTATAAAAGTATCAATAAATTGAATTAAAAATCATTTTTATATATTTTCCAACTCAATTGAAATTTGTTCCTAGTTTTTGTCAACACCGTCAGAAATGAAAAGAATGTAAAAAAAATCTGACATTAGTGGCGGGCACCAGAACTTCTGAGGACCCCATGACCACTTCCTTTCTCTTCCTTTGCTAAGAGGACTAGGCAGCTCTGGTTAGATTATGTTATTCTTTAGTTTTTTCCTCTATTTTATTCCTAAGTTGCTTGTCACAACCATGATGTGTCAAATCCATAACTGACAATTTACTAAATTTTGATAAAATTTTGTGAAATAAATGCTTAATTTTGGTATACTGTAAATATGTCATGGACTTGATAAGCTACAATATGGCCTCCTTTGGAATAACATCATATAAATTGAGGTAGTTTGACATTTTGTCAACTCTGTCAGATGTCAACTCCATCAGAGTTTTTAACTGACAGTGAATTAAAAATCATTTTTACATATTCACCATTCAGTGATAGTGTCGACAAATCTCACTTAAATGTGCAGTTAATTCATTTTAATGTATTTTACATAAATTGCTCTGCTTCACATGTATCAAGTTTTTCATTTTGCTCACTAGTTTGTCACCACCTTCAGTTCTGTGTCAACTCCATCATGCACTGTCAACTCTGTCAGATGGACTTTATGTTGTTTTTTGTTTTAAATAATATTTATTTGGTTTCTTGAGAAGTATTTGTCTTTAAAACTGAGTAAAAATATCACAACTAGGGTCATTAAAAAATAATGTTATATTTATTTTTATCAGATGGTGATGACAAAGTTCTGGGTCAGGTCCATTAAAAATGTAATTTTCAAAAAATGTTGCAACTGGGAGCCTTTTTTTTCTTATCTAAACATGTATATGTGTTAAATTTACAGAAATGTTACTCATTTGAAAAACAATTCTTAGCATAATGATTACTCAAGTCATTTTCTTCCCCTAAAACTGGTGCAAGGGGCTAAAAGTTTTACATTTACTTATTAAATACTTGAACTATATTATTTCTAATCATAATCCTTTTCACAGATGGATTGAATTTGTTTAACCTCTATGTGAAATGGCATTATTTTTCAATGAATGTCTATGTCTGCATTACCCACGCCCTGGGAGTTGTCACCCTTTTCCCCAGTTTGAAAGATAACGGCTCGCTAGCTGACTATGTGAGTAGAATTTGCAGGAACCCTGACGGTTCTTTTCTTTGGTCATAATCTGTTATATATTTTTTTTTTTTTCTGTTTTGTCAATGGAGTTTTACCATTGCAGCCCTGTTGTATTGCCCTTTGGGATGGATGTAATCCATCCCAAAGTTGTTTGTTCTGTGATAGAAATGTTCCCATCACAGAACACAGTGTTTCGCTAGTAATATTTCTATGATCCTCACAGAGAACAGGGCTGCCTGGCCTGTCGATTGAAACACTGCGATGACTTCACGAGGGTTAGTGTTAGTGTTAGCTCCAAGTCTGTTCATCTATGTGACCTGAAAAGTCAGAAAGAGACCTTCAGATCTGAGCAGCTGCTTGGTGATGGATGCAAAGAAACATTCCATTACGAAGCACATATTGGAATACAGTTTATTCGAATGTCAGATTCAAAAGAAACTTCTGCGTCTGGATGCAGTGATTTTTTTTTTATTTATTAATTACTTATTTTTCCCTTCTATTGTTGAGTGATGGTGGCTCAGGGTGTACTGCAGGTGCAGACATGGTGGGGCTAGCTAGTAGGATTTGGCTCATTCGGAACCTGTGATTTTTCTCAGTGGGAGTCACACCAAAGTTGGCTTTTGTGTGGTAGCTTCAAATTCAGTTCTCCTCAGTTCAGTTTGTTTATACAGCATCAGTTTGCAATGTATGTGTTATACTTTAACTGTCCAGTTGTCTTTAAAAGGAAATAGATTCAAGGCTGGTAACTTTCATAGACGGATGAAGAAATTGCTATCCCAAAACACAATTTTTGTCCTTACTTGTTTCAGGGATTATTATTGTTAGCAACAACATGGTTCATTCATACAAGGCCCAGTCTGAATGACTTTCTCATTAAACCCTAAATAAAGCAGACAGGAAATGTACTGTGAAGTTTGCACTGATATAATTCTATGAAAAGGCTGAAACTGCTTTCTAAAAGTGTAAACGTTTTTTTCCCTTTACGATAAACGGAGGTTGTGTAATCTCACCCCACTGCGTGGTTGCCTCAGCAAGTTGTTTAGAATAGCTGGCAGAGCTGGATGAGATTAAAGCTGTGAAGATGTGAACATTTATTTAGTGAAATATCAAAGTGTGCACTGAATGACATGACAGCTGCAGTGAAATGTTCTCGACATGCTGTAGCTGTAGGGGAACTGTAGCTAACAGGGCGAAATAGCACATATGCTGTTTGGGTGTGTGTATATGTGATGTCAGTGTGTGTGTGTGCGCCTAATATTTATTAGTGTAGTCCACTGAATGTGGGTCAGTTCTCTAGCATGTTAACAAAAAGTGAGCAGTTCCTCCAGGCATGTTGACTTGTTTGACTTCCAGGGCTGCAGAAAACTCAAAAGTAGTGGACAGCCTGTTCTCCAGATTTGGAGAGTGAAATATCAAGTAAGTTAACCTATGACCTCATCATATGTCAGGGAGAAGCAATGCAATCCTAGGCCACTTTGACATTTGGTATGTATTTAGTCCACATCAGATACAGAAATGGGAGTGCTTCAGATTTTGATCTTACATTTTAGCTTTGCTGAAACCATACACTGATACCGCAAAGTGATTCAAAAATGAAAAATCCTACCTGTCTGTAGTTTTGGTTTGTTTTTCATGCTCAGAGTATATTAAATATGACCAACCTTTATGACAGACTAAAGATATTCTCAACATTAAAATGGGATTCATGTTACACCAGGCATTTCATTAGCTTGGTGTTCAGGGCTGATAATTTGTATAAAAGATGCTAAATAATGATTTAGCGTGTATTCACCAGCCCTTTTTAGTCCGCTTTAATTGAACCCTAGTTTGTTTGCCTAGAAAGTTGTTCATTTGGTGAGGTGTGATCCTTAATCAGACTCTTATGCAGACCAATACAGCGAACTCTGCTCCGCCAAAAAACCCAGGTTCAACTGAAGTTAACTCTGATGCAGTTCTTACATAAGTGATTATAAATAATCATATATTTATAATCTTCTTAGAAATAAAATTGAAGAACAAAAATTTATTTGAGAAATAAAGCAACAAAAACAACTATAGTCACTCCTTTTAAAAGCACAAACATTTCAGTTCATCTGTAACTGTGTTTCCCTTTCTGCTGCAGAAGGACATTTAAAGGAAAAGGCTCCAACTAATGTCTAAGGACTAACCAGATTGCAGAAAATGTGGTTTATAGATGGAACGCAGACACCTTGAAATGAGCGTGATTTCCATTTCATCCCAGGAGACCTTCAGAGGACCTTGGAACATGATCATCTATTTAACAGTGATGTGGCAGTATCCAAACTGGAAGCAGATGCTGATAGAAAAAAAATGTGTGTTCAGGTTGTGGGGGTTATGAAAGGAGGCAAAGCTCTGAAGGACATAAACAGCCTACTTACAATTATTTGACCCACCCAACCTTGGACTGAATGGAAAAGCAGACACGACAAGTTTGTGTTTAAACAAATCTCAACCGTTTATTGAAGTTTAACTTTTAAAAAAAGAAAATTTTTACCAGAGGATTGTTGGCCTCTGAACCATAGCCTAGACCAGCGTTTCTCAACCCTGGTCCTCACCGCCCCCCTGCTCTGCATGGTTTAGATGTGCCTGTATTCCAGAACAGCTGATTCAAATGATTGCATGACCATCAAGTACTGCAGAAGCTTGTTAATCACTCAGAGATACAACTCAGGTGTGTGCAGTAACTAGACAGTCCAGGTGTTATGTCAAGACATTATTTTTGAGAGAGAGAGAGAGAGAGAGAGAGAGAGAGAGAGAGAGAGAGTTTTAGAAAACAAATGCATAAAAAAAGAAAAATCAAAAAACGTTTGAGACACTTTCACTCTCTCAGACTCACCACATGCAGACTCACCACCACCACTCCCAGAGGAAGAGGGAGATCCAGAGATCCACAAGAATATACAACACAGCTTTAAATTAACACATTCATAAATGGAAGTTCAGAATTATTTAAATTAAATAAAACACCTTCATAGTCCCAAATATTCTGAAAAATATTTAGATAATATTTGAATTGTAACATATCTCTTTCTCTAACCATACTCTTAAAGAGCTTTACACAATCAGTATTCTGTCCATTAATTTTAAATTTTCTACTCAAATAAATTGCAAGCTTTGCTTGACGAAGAAAAACATTTAACAATTGTCCAATTTTCTTCTTGCCATATAAAAAACCCAAAATAAAAGACTGTTCTGTGAAATTTTCTCCAAATAATTTCCAAATATTTCTTAGTAAAGTAAATCAATCCATTATTCTGAAACATTATACAAAACAATAAAAGATAGTTCCTCTTACTAAACAAAAGGGACATTTATCTGAAACACCAGGATTAATAATAGAAACATTAACTGCAATAATATCATGCAAAATTCTAGATTGTAAATCACCAACATTTTTAGTCAATGGTGGCTCATAAAGTAACCCCCATACAGGTTTCACCTCAAAACCAACTTAAAAAAATCAATCCAAGGAGTATCTTTTTTAACTTTTAACTTTACTTTGTTCAAAGTAGAGGTGTGCCGATCGATCGACCACCGATCATAATCGGCCGATTTCCGTGAAAAAATGTATGATCGGTGATCGCCGATCACGATCTCTTGTTGCCGATCACACAAACCGATCACCTGCATCTCATTTCTCAGCCTGCCTGTGCAGCTGGTCGTCTCTTTCCTTCACACTGCGCAAACGCGCAGCAACAAATCCTAACCAATGTGGAACTATAACGCACTGAGTGAATGGGGAAGTTTGCGTGTTGCGGCGGAAAATTGAAGCACGTGGGGTGAAGCAGGTCAAAATGCATCAACACGACGAATCTAATATGGCATAAAAACAAAGCCATACTTGACGGAGTTTGGCTACATCGAGACTCACTGCAGTAAAAAAAAAAAAAAAAAGACATATGGAGTGATCAGACAGCAGGTAAAGCAGCGCGCAGCTACAAACACTCACCTGGATTAGCATGACGGTCAGAAAGCTAAACAAATAACCCGCAAAATTATTTAAGTCATCGAGCTGCGATGTAATACGCTGGTTCTGTTCTCACTGTTGAACCGCTGCTACGCGCTACAGGTTGTCATATTTCACAGACGGAAACCCGCTTCTGCTCCACCTGATAGTGACTCTCACACCGAACTTTTGTTAAAAGCTGCAGCATCTAACTTAAAAAAATGTATTTTACATACGTATTAAAACTTTCGCTGTCCTAACATGAGACAGATAATCTCTGAAAAAAATAATCGATCTCCTCCCTGTTCTGCATAATTACTCCGCTCAGTCAGAAACAGCCACTCAGAACTAGCAGTAATCAGCTAGCCGCCATGCTATCAGGAAGTTTTCATTCAGTAACTCAGGATTGTTTATTGTAATGAAACCTGCATTTGCCTTTGAATGTTAAGTTTTATACTTGAATTTTTTGGCAATGTTGAGAGGTTTTATTTTGACTCTTTGCATTATTTAGCCTCTTCAGAGCCTTCATATGTTTTCAGTCTGTTAAACATAGTATTACCGATAGCAGTACAATTTGCACAATGCCTGTTTTGTTTTTTTTCTTGGAAAACGTTATTAAAAACAAGTTTAATAATTAAGGCGAATTCATGGTTCCTTTTTCCACATAATGTAACCGGTAGTGCTTATGATTAAAAAAATAATAATGTGATTGGTATCGGTGATCGATATCGGTGATTGGAATCGGCAGGAAAAATCTGATTGGCACATCTCTAGTTCAAAACCTTAACACATTTCATATATATTACCTTTCCATTCACAGAATCAAAAAGTGTTCATTCATTTTTTTCTTTCTCTAAAAAAAGTCCAGGACATTCAAAGTCTTTCAATTGTGCCTTAAAACACAGCTTAAAGAAATGAGCTGCTTTATCAGGTGTTAGAAGTCCATCAAACCATCCCTTTATGAGTCTTTTGTCTTCTTCTGACAACATTCGCTTAAATATCGTCAGCATCATGCCTACAGTTCTTAAGGAGTGAATCTCTAATCTTCGGGCCAACGAAACAACATCATCCATTTCAGTTCCAACAATTTGAGCAGATGTTTCAATGTGACCACCCCGTTTTTTCATCAACAGTTCAGAAATCATCGCCATGTTGTCCCAAGCTGAACCCAAACGAGATCCCTTGAGGATGGGTTCCAATAATAACCAGTTTAAAGATGTGGATGTTCCAACTCTCTTCGTTTCCATGAGGTTCCAAGATTTTAACACACTAACATAAAAAGATGACAAACACTTTACACTATATTTTGAAATAAACAAACAAAATTTTACCAAAACCTAAATTACCGACTTTTGAAAAAAAAAACATTCTGTAACTTGTTTCCACAAAACATTTTGATCACCATACAAAAAACTCTGTACAAACTATAATCTGAAGGCTGCTTTCCTATCTTCTAAATTAATCAAATCTTGGCCTCCTTCTTCCTTTGGTAAAAACAAAACAGTCTGAGGGACCCAATGTAATCTGTCCCAAAAGAAATTTAAAATGATAGTCTGTAGTTTTACCAAAAAACCTGGCGGGGGTTCCAAAACAGATAAATGATGCCACAAAGTTGAAGCAACCGGATTATTAATAATTGGTGTACGGTCCCTGTAAGACAATCGTGGCAAAAGCCAGTGCCATTTCTTTAACCTACCCTCCATCAGTTCAATAAAACCTTTCCAATTTTTCATTACCTCTATTTGATCAAAATACACAGCCTTTTTTTCACATCCCTTGCACCATTAAGGTTTAAAGATGAGATTTTAAATCTACTCATATTAACACAAAAAAGTATCCAAAGGAAAAAAATATATACTAACTTTCATGAAACTCACAAAATTTGAACTTTGACTTTTTGCACCAGTTTTCAAAGTCTATAAACTTCAGTGTCCCTTAACCAGTGGTGGAGACTCAAAAAATTTACTTAAGTAAAAGTACAAATACACAGACAAAAATGTACTCAAGTAAAGTAAAACTACCACATTAACATTTGTACTTAAGTATTTTTAAAAGCCAGTGCTTTTTTACTTAAGTATTAAAAGTAAAAGTACTTGCTGAATGCATTACCTAATCCCTAATACAATATCATTAAGTGAACCGATTGTATTTTTAATACATTTGAAGTGTGCCATTTTAATGAACAATGCCACAGATAAAGCATGTTTTTATAGTGTTTACTCTCTGTAACATAGTTTAGACTTAGATATGTGGTTCTATGCATCATAATTTCAGGGATGGAAACATCTTGTCTCCTGTCCTAACAGCATGAACTTCACTTCTTTGCCACTAGTGGCATTTATTTTTAAAGAAATCCAACAAAAAGGGGATGGAAAGAAGGTGGGTGCGGGAGGACATGAAACCGAGGAGCCATGTAGCAGGGTTGTAGTCAAGACCACCTACCCAAGACCAAGTCAAGACCAGCACCCCAGCGCTACGTGACACAAAAAATTAAGTTTTACTTATCAAAATTGCTTCTCAAATTGATCTTAAAGATCCACATTCCCATAAAACACCTAGATATTAAATACTTAGAGCTGAAATAAATCAGTAAAGATCCGTCCAGAAGAATCGGATCGTTCCTGAATGTCATATCAATGCAGACTTTGGTCACAGCATTGTCCCGTATTTGCGACACCTCAGTCAACACCTCCGCGTGCGAGTAAAGGGGGAGGCGATGGATGACAACAAACACGTAAGACACGTTATTGCTTGGATTTTACAGCGCCACCTTAAGTCCCTGAACATGACATTTTAACAGAAAAAAAGTGCAATGTGACTTGGATGTAACGAGTAACGCGACAGTTTTGTAGAAGTGTAGTGAAGTAGAAAGTACAGATACTTACTGTAAAATGTAGTGGAGTAAAAGCAGAAAGTATCCATTATTAAATCTACTTAAGTAAAGTACAGATACACGGAAATTTTACTTTTTCAGTAACAAAGTACTTGTACTTTGGGTTAAGGGCAGTGGTGGGAAGTAACAAAGTACTTGTACTTTGTTACTTCCCACCACTGCCCTTAACCCATCAGAAGTCCTTTGTCTCATTAACCATTTAGCCGAGTCAACAAACAATTTTCTATTTGGAAAAAAAATCCTCTATGACCACATCCCGTTTTCCTTTTGTTACTTCCAAAAACCTTCTAATCTGCTCTAGACTGTAGCCATTAGTATTCTGGCCATCAGGAATAGAAGAATCAGATTCTCTATCGCTATCAGAATCAGATAAAGCCTCTGTATCACTTTCTTTCCCACTCTTTTCTTTCAACTGAATCTTTTTAGGTCCCTTTAGGCTCCCGACACGATCTGACGGTGAAGTGACAATTCCTTCAGCAACACATCATCACTGATGAAAGGTGGCAAATTAGACAGGATGATATTTTTAGCAGGGTTCATTAAAGGGAAAAGAGTAGTTTGCGTATTTCTCAAAACAATTCCTCTCTCAACTACGCTGTTCACCTTGTCAATCGAGTCCAAAAACATAACCACTGCATTATTCATCCTGGATGTTGCCTTCACACTTTCACACCCAGCAAGTTCCCCAACAGCCAAACCACACCCCTCAACCGAAAAATCCACGCCAACTGGTATTTTAATACCATGTCGACGTGAAAGGCTCCTAAAGCCTGCAGCACCGTAACTTTTCCCAGCCATCGCACCGAGCTAAAAGCTTGGTGCGGCCAAAAAAAGACACTATTGAAACACCAGTGAAAACAGATCATGTTAAAGTGCAAAACAAGTGAATCACCACTGTAAAAGGTGAAGTTCAAACCTTTAGAAAACCTCACACTTGTTCTCCTTCCACTCCACACATGCAGCAGACGCTCACACATGCGCACGAGAGAGAGAGAAAGAGAGACTGATTTGGAAATACTCATTTATCCACTCAGTAGTGATCCATATGAACATCTAACACAACTTAATTTACTTAAATTAACAAATTCATAAATGAAAGTTCATTATTATTTAAAGTAAATTGTAAGTGTGGCAAGCTCTCACTAGTCTAGCCCCTTAAAGCTCTTTTGTATGCAACACATTTCTTTAAAAAAAAAAGAGAGATCTTGAATCTGATGTTCATCCTTAATAAGTCTTTACTGAACTTAAAAGGAAATAAAAATAACAAACAGATTCAAAACAAATATAAAGTGATGGTTAAAAGACTGTTACTCTCAAGGTGCCAGACCTCTACAATGAGCAGGTACTTTCATTTTTCATAACCTAATTAGTCAGCAACCAATCAAAAGGCACCACGTAATAAGCTTGAACTCAATACATTTACAGATGCTTATCATTTTCCAATAGCAGAGTAAAAAATTAAACTCATGTAAACACAAAATAACATTTTGTATTAAGTTCCAAAAATGTATATATGGCTCCTACATAAATAAAACGCCTTAGTAATCCCAATTATTCTGAGAAACATTTAGTTAATCCAATTTTAAATAACATCACTCTTACTCTAACCATACTCTTAAAAAGCTTTACGCAATCAGTATTCTGTTCCTTATTAATTTTATATTTTCTACTCAAATAAATTGCCGACTTTGCTTGACCAAGAAAAAAATTCAATAACCGTCCAGTTTTCCCTTTGTCATATGTAAAACCAAAAATAAAACTGTTATGTGAAACTTTCTCCAAAAGATTTCCAAATATCCCTTAGTAATGTCAATAAATCCATAATTCTGCAATATTATACAAAACAATGAAAAATAGTTTATCTTGATGAACAAAAGGGACATTTATCCGAAACAACAGGTCTAATAGCAGATTACCTGCAAAACTACCATACAAGATTCTCCACTATAAATCAGCAATATTTTTAGTCAATGTTGGCTTATAAAGTAACCCCCATCAAGGTTTCACCTCAAAACCAATTTTTAAAAAAATCTCTCTAAGGAGTATCTTTTCTATCTTTCAATTTTAGTTTGTTCAAATCTTTAGCACATCTCATAATCTTTCCATTCACAGAATCCAAAAACGTCCATTCATTTTTATTCTTCTCTAAAAAATAAAAAGTCCAGGACATTCAAAGTTTTTCAGTTTTGGCTTAGAACACAATTTAAAGAAAATACCTGCTTTATCAGGTGCTAGAAGTCCATTAAGCCATCCCTTTATGACTCTTTTGTCAGCCTCTGATAACATTTGCTTAAATTTTGCCAGCAATATGCCTACAGTTCAGAGTGATTTTCCAATCTTTGAGCTAAGGAAACGACATCATCCATTTCAGTTCCAACAAGTTCAAGCAGATGTTTCAGCATAACCACGCCCATTTTCATCAACAGTTCAGAAATCAAGCCATATTGTCCCAAGCTGAACAAAGATGAGATCCCTTGAGGACAGGTTCCAGTATTAGCCATTTTAAAGATGTGAATGTTCCAAGTCTCTTTGTTTCCATGAGGTTCCAAGATTTTAATACACAAACAAAAAAAGTGAAAAACACTTTACACTATATTTTGAGTAGTCAGAAATAAAATCTAAATTACCAACTTTTGAAAAAATAAAAAAAACATCCTGTAGCCTGTCTCCACAAAATATTTTGATCGCCATACACAAAACTATGTTAGAATTGTAATCTGAAGGATGCGTTCCTACTTTCTAAATGAATCAAACTTTGCCCTCCGGCTTCTTTTGGTAGGAACAAAGCACTCTGCATGACTCAATGCAATCTATCCGAAAAGAAATGTAAAATAGTTTGTAATTTCACCGAAAGACTTGGTGGGTGTTCCAAGATAGATAAATGATGCCACAATGTTGAAGCAACAAGATTAAGTGTATGGCCTTCAACCTACCCTCCATCAGTTCAATAAAACCTTCCCAATTTTATATGATCTACATTTGATCCTAAAAGTAAACACCCAAATATTTAAAACCATTTTTCACTCATTTTAATTCATCAGGTAGTTTATGTTCCTATTTTGTCCACTTACCAACTAACAAAGCTTTACTCTTGCTCTAATTAACTGTGGATGAAGAAATAATACCAAAGCATTCAATAATTTCAGTTAAAGTAGCGGTTCTCTTTAACTGGGGGGCGTTCAGAGGACGGCAGGGGGCGCTGGTGGACATTTTTACAAAAGGGGGGCGCTGGGATGCCTTTGGGGGGCATTTGGTCGAAGGTAAACTTTACACCTTAAATGCACAACAATGCCAGTTTAGACTTTGAGCAACTTGGTAAAACTGTATTGTGTAACATTAAACCATGCTTGGCTGCAACTGTATTGATGGCAGCTCTTCTATTCAGTGTTTGTTAGCTTCTGTTAGCGTCTTGGCGCAGCTCCGTTCTCCTGCTACTGGTAGCTAAAATCACGATACCCTCACCGTGTATCCCTCTGAAAAATGAACCCATTTAAATCAAGAAATCCCTCCATAGGTGATGCCACGATAGAGAGCGTTCATTTTATAGTGTTAACACTGATGCTGTAAGTGGTCCGCTATGAAACGGGGGTGACAGAACAACACAGCACTTTTAAATTTCAATAATCAGAATGCAGAAATTGTTTCCGTTGTTTTAAAAGGTTTATGTCAGTCTGCCTTTTCCCCATCGATACGCTACCTGGATAAAGGCTAGGGAGGCGCTGGCCCAAAAAAGGTTGAGAAACACTGAGTTAAAGTAAAGACATCTGACTCTCCTGGTATAGCTACATTAATGTCATCTGCTTATGCAGAAAGTTGAAAATGTAACAAAATTTCATTTAATTTTACACCCTGTTTGGTGAACAACCTGATCCATCACCTTTTTCAGTTTGTTTGCCAGAACCTTTGACAACAGGTTATAGTCTGTACACAACAGACACACATGTCACCAGTTTTTAATGTTTTGAAGATCACCTTTCTTTGGCAGCAATGTGAGAACTGCTCTCCTGCAGCCTTGAAGTGAAAACCTCTGGCAAAGCTCTCCTCAAAAACCCCCATAAAGTCAAGGCAGAGGCCAGACCAGAAAGCTCTGTAAAATTCACTTGGAAGTCCATCAGTGCCAAGTGCTTTCCCTCCTTCAGTATGAATCTCATCCTGAGTAGACCACTGCAGAAGTTATTGAAACTGTCTTCATCCTCCACGTATTCAGAGCTGTACAGATCAGCATAAATCTGCTGCTCTGCGCCTGATGTCACCATCTGCAGTCAGAAGACTGCAGATGTCACAATCAATCATGCAGTTGATTTCAAACCATGCATGAACTTGCCCTGTCCTTGCTTCTTTTTTTATCAAGGAGAAGAAAAACTTTGTAGGAGTGTCCTTTAAAGCAACTTTCTGAAATCTGCATTGAACCAGCACCTCCTGTGTTCTGTAGCTACTTGAGCTATTTGCCTGGTTATTAACCTGTCTCTTCCCTACATGGAAGTTAAATAATTTAACTTAGTTTCGGGAGCAGGGCCACGCCCACGCCCAAACCACACCTCTAACTCTCCAAGCGGCCTATTTATACTCCGCTCACCCACTCTACCCAGTCTGTCGTGTTTCGTCAAACGTCAGACCCATGACTTCCGCTACGATTACAAGCCTACAATTCAACTCACCACTGAAAGCGACATGGCTACCCAGCTCTTCCCTTCAGATTCAGACGATGTTCTTCAATATTCCTTCCGCCCCGGACATTCTTTTCCTCTTCCAGCAATTAGTCAGCTCCAAGTAGCAAACGCTGCATGCTCTTTCATCTTCCGTCTTGCACCTCATCAGCCGTTCCTACATCAGTCTGAGGTTCGCCCTCCACCTCCAACATTCCAGTTCAGCGAATGCAGAAGGCCAAGAGACGCCAGACAGCAGGTTCATTCTTCCGGGGCACCGCCCAGAGCCATTCAGCTAAACAACACCAGCACTTCCTCACCGCAGCACTGCATCACAGGCGCATCAACCCATCCAAGTCTCAATTCCTCGCCTCCAACGCTCCCTACAGGTGAAACTAATCCTTTCAGCCACCCAGCAAGTTCAAGTCTGTTTCCTCATCCACGATCCCCGGTGACGTCATTTCCGACGCCGGCTCAGACCTCCACCCGAGTGCCAGACTCTTCTCGGATCACCGCGAACGTCCAGAGCCTCTCAGCCAAGCTTCACAAACATATCCTCACTTCAGCGTTCCTCCTCCGAAACTCAACAGTCAACCACACCACCACCACCGAAGTTCAAACATCCCAGGCTCCCGCTTCGTCCAACAGCATCCTCGAAGACGTCACCTCCGCCTTCACTCGCTACGATTCGGACCTCTACCTGCACCGACAGCTCCCCTAGCGGAGCCAGGTTGTATCACACTCTCTGCCTGCATCCTCTCAGTTCAAAGACCCTTTCTGCATCGTCATTTCATTACTATAATCCCAAGCTTCTCAAAGTTCAAATTTATATAAAAAATGAATTAAAAAAAAAAAAGTAAAGTTTGTCCACTCCATAATACCTCAGCAGGTCAGTAGTACATCTTCACTTGTCTTTAAGTACACCGCTACCAGTCTGAGTAGTAGCGATTTACATTAGGTTTCACTCTATTTCCAAACCGACTACCATTCGCCCTCTGTTCCCTTCTTCTCTCTTCGTTCTTCATCCCTCTTACATGCATAATCAAAGCTCCCCCTTCTGTCCCTTTCATGCAATAACATATCAGAACATCCCTCTCCCGCTTCACCATTATTTTCACCATCAAATTCTAACGATGTTGTCGTACCTTGGCAGGAAAGATACTCCGTAGTGATCCATCCAACACAAATCCGAAGAAACCTCTAACCAAGATGCTCGGCTTTCTCAGGCCGGGGATCATGCGAACATTATTCAAATAACCATCCCAAAGCAAATCTTTACGTATTTCGGCGTAAGCCATTCAAGGATCATAAACTATTAGCAGGATTCTTAGTTTACTCTCTGAGCTTCAGGGAGCCAGAGCAGAGACCTTAGAACCATAGCAATGTGCTCTATATTTTAGGTTTTAGCCAAACACAAGCAGAGCATTTCGGCTCAGCCAGAGCCATCCAAATTATCTCTAGTCTTCTACAGAACTGAACCAATCTTCATCAGGCCGTCGAACTACTAGGTCCCCGACTCCGATGCTGCCACCCCAACAGACGACGGCAGAAGAGACGACTCTCTCAACAACAGAATCGTAGAGGACGTCCACATCTCGCCGCATACCTCAAAGGAACTTCACATCAAGTATCCAGGTCCCAGCCCAGATATCAGGTCGCTTTCTACCATTTTATCAAGGGCCATACCGGACTCTTTCAACCTGAATCGCACGTCCGCATTCACCCCTGCATGTCTTTCTCGCAGTTTATGCGGCACTCCTCTCACCCAGCAACTACTCGTACCATTACTCTCCCTCTCCATCCTCGTTTCAATCAATCCCTCCCTCCATCCATCCATCCCTACATCACCCATTCACATTCCTCCATCCATCCATTCACCCACTCTTTGATCTATTCATTCATTCATTCATCCACCCTTCCTCATATCCATCCATTCATATCCCTCCATCCACTCATCCACTCACTGACTCATTCATTCATTCATCCCATCGATCTATTCGTTCATTCATCCACCCATCCTCATACCCATCCATTCACATCCCTCCATCCATCCCTCCATCCACTCACTGACTTATTCATTCATTCATTCATCCCATCGATCTATTCATTCATTCATCCACCCAGCCTCATATCCATCCATTCACATCCCTCCCTCCATCCACTCATCCACTCACTGACCCATTCATTCACTCATCCCATCGATCTATTCATTCATTTATCCATTCATTCATCCACCCATCCTCATATCCATCCATTCACATACCTCCATCCACTCATCCACCCACCGATTTATTCATCCATCCATCCTCATCCACCCATTCACATCTCTCTGTCTTTCCCCAATCATCCATTCATCCACCCACCAAATTATTCAATCATCGATTCATCCATCCCTCTACCGTCATCCATTCATCCATTCCAGATACATCCGTCCATCCAACCATCCAGATCTGCTCATCCATTCACATCCATCCTTCCCGCCCTCCATTCATCCACTCAGCCATCCATCCTCATTCTATACCTATCCACACTCATCCATCGATCCCTTTCTCTATACGATGAGAAATGGCTATCCCCCACCGCCCCTCCCCTTCACATCAACCGAAAACTCAGACATCCATCTTTCTCGAAAGCCCATCAACTTCCGAGGGCACCGACAATTGGGTCACGCCGTCCCATACCCGGGGGCAAGATGATCTGCAATACCTCAACGATCCCGGAAGCTCAGGCTCCAGCTGCAACCCGCCGCCCACCAATCCACGTCAGCTTCCTTGCAGGATTCTCCGACTCCTCAGTCCCAGTCCTCTCCCAGCTTTCCAGAACAATTTCTTCACTTCAAACCAAGGTGAACGCACTCACTCCTACCTCAGACATTATCCTAATGGAGAGTTTAATTCTCTCTTACGAATTAATCCAAGGGTTTCTCTCCCGCATAGACATTCCAAATTCAATCTCTCTCCATCCATCCATCCATCATCTACCACCCTTCTCATCTCAATCGGCTCCTAAGCCCTAACTCAGTCATCTCACTTGTAGCCACGGAAGCCAAAAGTAGGCTAGATAAGATCACCATATTCATTCGCTCAGCAAGCCAAGACAACAGGCTCTCTAAAGCAGATATCACCCGCACTTCAAAGTCCTTTTCATTCACCCTGATTCCGACGTTATCAGCACGTCTCAGGAAGGAGCTTCCAATTCAGTTTTACTTCACCTCCGTTCATTACGTAACCCCAAAACCACTTATTATTAATCGTACCCACTGAAGGACATTTCCAACAGTTCCATGAACCATGCCATTCATATCACTCCTCAGAGAAACCCTACACTCCAGTCAACACCCTTCTCCTTCAAGACCCACTCATCCTCAATTTCTCTAGCAAGGGCAAGGTTTCTCTCCTACAATGACTTCTCTCCAACCCAAAGACATCCAACTCCCTCCGACGCTTGGCAGCCATTCCAGAAACAAACAGACGAAACAAACAGCCTAGAATCCATTTCACTTCTCATTCAAATTCATCATTACGGCAGCAAAACTTTGGGGACACGAACAGCGTAAGAAGCTTACTTTTTTCTATTCAGACTCATTCAGGTCTCAGTGCAGCATCAGTTCCAGGTTTGAGCAGCTCACATTCCAGTAACTCGGAACATCCCCAATGTTCCATCATTTCCTTCAAATTCCGACTCTCCACTCCAGATTTAGAAATTAACTAATCTCCGATTCCTCAGTCGTCTATAATGTCCAACCAACTCCCCTGTTCCTTTCTTCAAGCATAATTCTTTATCCACCCGTACTCGTCATGTATTCGTCATAACATTCAGATATCAGTCTTCAGAGAAGTTAACCGATCAGTTCGCTTTCTCTAACCTACTTCATCTCTTCCATCCTCAACCTATACGAGCCGATCTTCACATTCAAATCAGAAATTCAGCAACCATTTCTTCTCAAGGTCCACGCCTCACCTCAGCATCCCGTAATTCAGTCACTTAAGTCCAGCTCAAGCTATTTAAGTCAAGTCCAGCATCACCCTCACACCTTATTCTGCCTATTCTTTCAAGTAGGAGCCTCCTCTTCAACATCTACTCAGACTATCTCCTACGAGACGGTTCAGGTTTTAGTTCACCGGTCATCTCAGGCGTACCTTTCATGCATCCATATAACCTCAGTGAGTTTCACAACCCATTCTTTTCTCATCTCAATGCAATCAGACACTTTTGGGGCTCCTATGTTGGCTCGGGAATAAATAAGAGGAACCGCCTCCCGAAGACATAACCCCACATCCCAAGAGTGTCCACATCCCAAGCCTTCCATCATTCTCCCAGACGACCGAATCCAGATCGTCCATCCCTTCATACTTTCATCCCTTCATCCTTCCATCCTTTCATCCCTCCATCCCCTCATTCCCTCTCCCCTTCATCCCTAACGCATTCATAAATAAATCTTTAAACGTACGGGTTTGTGGCGTGGTCCTTGCTAGTGAAGTGGAAGTTAAATAATTTAACTTGGTTTCGGGAGCAGGGCCACGCCCAAACCACACCTCTAACTCTCCAAGCGGCCTATTTATACTCCGCTCACCCACTCTGTTTTGTGTTTCGTCAAACACAACAGACTCTACCCAGTCTGTTGTGTTTTGTCCCTTACCCTTTACCCCTTTCATTTAACACTTCTTTATGCATAACCGTGCATTGTTTTGTCCTTCCGCTGCAGGTTTCGTCTGGGGGCTCCTATGTTGGCTCAGGAATAAATAAGAGGAACCACCTCCCGAAGACATAACCCCACTCAGAGTGTCCACATCCCAAGCCTTCCGTCATTCTCCCAGACGACCGAATCCAGATCGTCCATCCCTTCATACTTTCATCCCTTCATCCCCCCATCCATTCATCCCTCCATCCTCTCATTCCCTCACCCCTTCATCCCTCGCCCCTTCCTCCCTCTCCCCTTCATCCCTAACGCATTCATAAATAAATCTTTAAACGTACGGGTTTGTGGCGTGGTCCTTGCTAGTGAATGTCCAGTTTCCCTTCCTGCCCCCAATCCTGACCTACTCCACTGAATTTGGACCTCCTGGCTTTTGACCCTCTGTCTGTCTGACCCTGAGATCTGGAACCGACTGACCTGGATTTGGATCTGGCTCTGACACTGGCCTGTCTGACTGTGAAAAAGCCGATCCCTCAATAAACACCTGTTGTGTATTCACTGCTCAGTCCCTACATCCATCAGTGCCTGGATTCTGTCATTCACTCATCTACCTTTATTCACTTCTTCAAATTAATATGACTCTGGTAAAAGAAAAATGAATAAATTGCAAGTCGCTTAGTAGCCTGGCTTAAATGACTCAAAAATAATTCCCCCCCTCTCCCATTCTCTCCTCAAATCTGTCTCATTTAAACAATCACTGTGCATTTCTTGGACCATCAAAACATTTATATGTTTTAAGTTAATTTAATCAAACACGCTGACTCGCTTCCTCACATCTCTGGCCCAGATCAGATTTAATGTAGATTCTCAGAAGTGGTTCATTACAAAATATGGAAGGATTAAAACCAAAAGAAAATACAGATAGTTTGCAAACTTCAGACTCATCATCTCCATTAAATTCTTGCTTAAGTTTTCTGTTTTTAACTGGTAAACTTCTTTGTCACTATAACCCCCTTTTCTTTTATTATTCAGATGAGATCTCATATACGGTAGAAAAAGTTTCTTGTCAGGAAAAGAATTCTCTACTTTTACATTTTTTATGTTCTTTGTAACTTTCAGAAAGTGTTTAACATTTTGCACACCATAACTTTTCCTCTGCTGACTGTGAACAAGAAATTTACAAGATAAACTGGCCAAACTGTCTTCAGTCCAATCTTCATCTTCACCTTCTTCCTACTACTTTGCTTTTTGATTCTAGAACCTTTCCTGAACATTTCATTTCTGTATCTCTTTCTTCATTTTCTGTTTAAGAACTAACACACTCAGACTTTTTCTTTTTACAAAAACTTCAAAACCATCTTTCTCCATTTTTGACTGCTTCCCATATCCTCTGTTTTGTCTGTTTGTTTTTCTCTGATGAGACATTAGTAAACTCTGACTCTGTCCTTCCAGTGTTATCTTCCTGCCTCTCCTGTGAATCTATCACCGTTTGACGTTTCAGGATCTGTTCCTTAGACACATTTTTCATGCACTACTTTTTCATTGTAAATAGTCTTCTCAGAAGTTTGCCCTTCTGCTTCATTTGTCACTGCGCTCCCTGAATCGTTGTCCTCTTGCTTCTGCGTTTTTGAAATTCAAATTTGAATTCAAAAATACTTCATTAATTTGTTATTAATTTAGATTCTTCAAAGAGTACAAAGAGGCTGATGGCTGTTGGCAGGAAAGATCTTCTGCAGCAGTCTGTACTGCACTGAATCTGAAAAAGCCTCTGACTGAAGATGCTCCCCTTCCCAAGACAGTGAAGAGGATGGTCAGATTTTCACCTCCTTCATCTCGAGTTTGCTCCGAATTATTAGGAGGGGGGATTATTTCCAGGACACACTCGAACCAAATTACCAACTTCCACACAACCAAAACACACCATAGTACCTGAAGTTACATAAATAGTGTGATCTTCACATGGGTATGATGGATTTTCCCAAACTTACATAGTTATGTTGTCTTGTAAGTTTGGAAAAATCAATTTCCGACATTTTGCATCAAAAGGCAAAATGCCTGTTGTTATGCACAGAAATTTAACAAATTACTCTTAATCTAACACCACAAGCACAATAATCTAAGAATAATACCCAGAAAAAATCATGAGAGATAGAAAAAGCAAAGTTAGAAATTCTCAATCTCTCAGTCCACTCAACACGCTCCTTAACCAACCCCCAGCACATGCTGGAAAGAAATGGTGAGAAAGAAAGAAATTCATGTATAAATAATAATAATAATAATAATAATAATAATAATAATAATAATAATGGTAATAGCAGAAGTAGTAGTCGATACCTTAGCTCTACATTTTATGCTAATTATTGTAATAATTGTCATAACAGCTTTGGAGGTAAAAAAAAAATAAAAAAAAATAAATGCATAGATTGTAGAATAGATTTTGAGTAGAAAATAATTTTATTGAAATGCAAAATAAAAAAATCTTTGCAAAGTGGATTCATGTTCCAAGACTAGAAACACAGTTAAAAAAACACAGAGCTTTGCCTTTCTAGAATGCTCTAAAGTAGCGGTTCTCAACTACCCCGAAAGTAAGACGTATATGAAACACGGGGGTATTGCCGCCTCCCTCTCATCTAGCTGCGCGCCGCCTCCTGCCCACGTCCGCACCGTCCCCCTCTCCATACGTCACCGCGCCGTCCCCTGCACTTCCTTTTATAAAACTGTTTTGTGGTGAATACAATACTGTTCAGGTTGTTAATAAATGTTAATTTTATGGTTAAAACAAAAAATTCGACAATTTTTTTCCAATATAAGACATACCCCGAAAGTAAGACATAGTGGGGTTTTTGGGGATAAAAAGAAAGTAAGACACTGTCTTACTTTCGGGGAAACACGGTAGCTTCTAAAAGGTAGATTTTAGTTCAACATCACGAAAACTTGAATTTGTCCTTTTTTTATGGTAGCCAGTGCCATAGAAGCATCCCCACCTCATGTTCACTTTGAAACATCTGTCTCTGTCTTCTTGTATCTCAGGCTCTGCAGCAACCAGGGAGGGAGCTCACCTCACACGGGTCACTCACTCTGAGGAATGAGAGGAAGGGAACAGAAATCTGTTCTGCACAGGCATGAATATTGGGATGAATAAATCTCTGTTGTTGCACCGTTAGTGAGTATTAGTGCAACAGGAAATAAAGGGTATTAGTTCCCAGGATTATCTGTAGGACTTTCCCTGCTGAATAACAAACAGTCTCTGCCAGGTTTGCACAGGAAAAGACCCATGTCAAGTGTTTGCTGGCTCAAACCAACCAGCGGTGTTAAAGAGAAAAAAAACAAGATTTTCCCATAACGGCCTCATGGGGTTCAGATGATCAATCTGGCCTATTGTGCTCAGCTGGGGGTGAAGCTTTTCTCTGACACGTTGATGTGATATCTTAGTCGAAAAATGTCTCTCTCTTCCTGGTTTGTCAAACCAGTAGGAATTAGACAAAGTACTAAAAATGTGTTTGCAAACCTTCAGCTAAACTATAGCGTAGCCCAGTTATACCGCTTTAAAGTAGGTAAGGACCCCTAAGTTCATTAAACCCAGTAACTTACAAATAATAACTCTTAATACACTCTCATGTTTAAACCTATATTAAGTTTCACTCACCTTAGCGTAAAAATACACCAGTACTTTCCTTTCTCATTTCTATCACACTGCACAATAACTTTCTGTCTCTCCACTCTACTCTCCTATCCCTTCCAAGTACACCTCGCTGCAGGCTGCAGCAATCAGAAAGGGGCGAGGACCACTGTCAGTCTCATACCTTATTTGCAAACGGGACCATTGCAATCCGGAAGTGAAGGGACGCTATTTCCTATACTTCCATTTTTATTTTCTTTTGAAATCTGTGATATATTTTCACCTTTAGGAAGGAGTTTCACTCTAAGAATGTATTTGAACTTCTCTCTTTAATTTACTTCAGTGCAGCTCACAGTTTTTAGCAATTCTGTAGCTTTCGGTGTACTTTGGTGTAAATCTGCTCCTTAGTCGCATCTTTTCGGGCTTGCTACTGCCTCTAATGGCGTGGGGGTGGTAACACAACTAATATAATTACATTACTAAGTCAGAATATCATCCATCCATCCATCTTCTTACACCCTTGTCCCTTTGCGGGGTCGGGAGGGCTGCTGGTGCCTATCTCCTGCTAACGTTCCGGGCGAGAGGCGGGGTCACCCTGGACAGGTCGGCAGTCTGTTGCAGGGCAACACAGAGACACACAGGACAAACAACCATGCACACATCGCTAGGGACAATTTAGAGAGACCAATTAACCCAGGGATGTCAAAGTCAAATACACAGAGGGCCAAAAAAACAAATTTGCTACAAGCCGAGGGCCGGACTGGTTTAATGTTTATTAAAACATATTGAAATGATTGCACATAGCCTATTGAACCAAGACCTAACAGAGTGTATTATTTAACGATTAAATGAATAAAGCAATATTTTGTTATGGCTCTGTCAGTAACTTCAAGGGAAAACATTTTTCAAGAGGCAAACGGCAACAAATTTAATTGTTTTTAAAAACAAAATATGTTTCTTAATATCAAGATAAATGCATAAATCAAAGTGCATGCATTATAAACTGAAAATGCATTACTGTGCTGCTCTATGATCCTACCGATCACTGCTTTCAAATAGTAAAGTAAAAAAATAAATCAAATCAGTTGTATTCTTTCTCATGGCTCTTATCTGCAATTTTACCTGAATCCATTCAACTGAAAAATAAATACAAAAAAATAAAATAAAATACAAAAATATATGGCACACAGACAAAACAATACTTCATTCAAAGAAAAATCACGTCTTGTAGAAACAATGTAAAAATTTAACTGAAACTTATAAACTGAAAATACGTTACTGCTCTGTGATGCTCACTTGTCTGAGGCTGAGCCTGATACTTGGAGGTGTCTCATCTTTTGTACAAGTTCATCAATGTTCGGGGTGAGGCTCTGAGCTGATGAATAATGAAGCCGTTTGGGCGCGCTGTAGTCACTTCGCGGGCTACCGTTGCATTATGGGAAATGTAGTGTTTGCAGGCAAAACACGAGCGGGCGGCTCTGGCTTGCGGGCCGGTTCTCATAGTAATTAAATATCATTCAGGGGGCCATAGATAATTGATTTGCGGGCCGGATGTGGCCCGCGGGCCTTGACTTTGACATATGTGAATTAACCTGACAGTCTTGTTTTTGGACTGTGGGAGGAAACCGGAGTACCCGGAGAAAACCTACGTATGCACAGGGAGAACATGCAAACTCCATGCAGAAAGACCGGGGCCGGGAATCGAACCCAGAACCTTCTTGCTGCAAGGCAACAGCTCTACCAACTATGCCACTGTGCAGCCCAATCAGAATACCACAACGTCTTTATTATTTACTATTAATTCTGACATTACTGGCACCATAAAAGATAAATTATCTTATAAAACAACGTATTTTTTCATTTTCTTAATGATGTAGAGCTAATTAAATGACAAACAATACTCTCATACATTGTAAATAATAACTATATATCTCCATCAATTATGGGAGGAACAAAAGACATAAGGAGACATGAAAAACAACATGATCAACTATAATAAAAATACTATTCACAGTGTGTACATAAAAAATTTAATTGATCAAAAGTCAATAACAAACAATGAATTAGGTACAGAAGAATAACAACCCAGGTTGTTATAACTAGGGTGGTTAAACAGATATAAGCAAAAATTCAAATTTTTGTTTTTACAGTGCCATGTATATTATTGAGATACTTTTTGTTGGTAGAGTCTTATATATAGAAAAAAAATAAGATGAAACTACTTAATCTATCAACGAGGAAATTTTCCTTTGACTCTAAACTGATAAATCATATTTATGAATCACATTATTACATGGCCAATTTGTGGCGACGATGCAAAAAAGTAGCTTCCAGAAACTTTATGTTGCATACAATGATGGCATGAGGCTACTACTCAAAATGTCTAGGTGGAGAAGTGCTAGCCATATGTTTGTACATAATGCTGTTCCCACATGTGCAGCTGTGCTCAGGAATCTTATGTATTAATGCATGTGTAGATTATCTGTGTCATGAAATAATATCATTGCAATTGTAGTAAATCCTGCTTTTAGTACTGAGATTCTCTTCAAGATTATGGAATCATTGGCGGCATCATGTATTTGTGACTCGGTGAATATCATGTCATGATTATTTTTATTTTATTTTGCTTGTTTTTACCTTTTTCTATGGACGTTTTTTGTGTCTGGAATAAAGATTTGATTGATTGATTGATTGATTGATTGATTGATTGATTGATTGATTGATTGATTATCAACAATTTGTGAATAGAGCAAAACACTGAGAATGCTATAGGTAAATATTATTTAGTTTGGTTAAGATTAATTATTGCACTGTCAATAAATGACGTCTGTAGGAGCCATTTATTCTTTCTTGGGTTTATCGCCACCAGGGGGCGTATTTATTTTGAGTTCTGAGTGTCTGATGGGGGATGGGTTATTTAAGGTCAACCATGATTCTGTTCAGGTGTGGTTAATGGGTAGAGGCAAACAGTTTTCTACTGTGCTTGATTTTGGATGTATGTCGAATTTATGTGGATCTAAATGGAAACGGTGAGACAATGGACATTTGTACTGACAATAAATGACTTTATTTATGTCAAACGAAAAGATCGGCATCCTGAATCTTAATTGAGCGCACGTAAAACCAACGCCTTTCAACAACAACCACCAGTAGTCTAAAATATAGGATTTTAGCCGCTACATTTAGGTAGAAAACTGCCTCGTTTGGAAAATCCACCGATCCTTCTGCTTTGGGATTCTACGCGGCGGTAAAGTAACGCCGCACAGAACCAGGCTATTGGAGCCGCCGGGTAAAGTAACGGCACAGAACCAGGCTATTGGAGCCGCCGGACAAAGTAACGCCGCACCAGACCCGCAGAGGAGCGATCGGGACACCTGGCGTCGGAACCGGACCGCACAGGAACGATCTGGACACCTGACGTCGGAACCGAGCCGCACAGGAGCGATCGGGACACCTGACGTCGGAATCGGAGCCGCACAGGAGCGATCGACACCGCACGCTTGGGAACAGAGCTGCATGGATCGAGCTATTGGAGCTACTGAGATTCGTAGCAGCGGACATCGGAACGCCGATCATCAATGCCGGCCAACGCACCATTGGGGTATGTGAGTCAGCGCTGATATCTATGAATGGCCATTATTATTATTATGTGCGCACACAAAGCTTAAATCCAATGCATTGGTAGCAGACTGAAGACTGCTTAAAACAAAGAGAGCTCTCTATAAATAAACAATCTACAATTTGCGAATAAATAAGCTTATAAACTGTCGGTCATTATGGCAGAAGAGGAAAACATTGACCTGAATCAGGAGGGTCAAAATAACATTGTGGATGAAGAGGAAAGTCTTCAATGGGAGTCTGAAAAAAGACAGGTGAAATTAACAGCCAAGGCTTTGTTGGTGAAAATCAGTAACTTAGAAAGTGAAAGAAAAACAAAGTTAAATAAGCTCACAAAGTTAAGACAAACTATTACAGTGTTGAAAAATGACAAAGTGTGTGTGAATGACATTGAGGGAGAATTTAAAAGGTTTTTGGGTTTGTCTGCAGAAACACAAAAGGTACACCAGGTTTTGTTGGGTTTACTGCCTGTGGATGAAGCACAGAAACATGATGTATGGTTTCAAGCTAAAATGTTGAATGTTAATGAATTTGTTGCTGCTACTCATAAGTGGTTGACTGAGGCTCAAGGTTGCTCAACTGGTGTGCCTGATATTAGAGAAAATGAGAGTAAAAATAATAAGGAAGCTGAACCAAATGCTGCCAGTGATGGCACGATGGAGGAGGAGCTACAGATTGAACCTCATGACAGCATTTCAAATGTTTCCATAAGGTCTTCTAGAAAAGCTAGGAGTCAAAGGGGTTCTTCTGTAACAACCAGCAGATCGTCAACACTTTCTGAACAAATAAAAGCAGAAGCAGAAAGGGCTGCACTCCTGGCATGTGCAGCTGCTTTAAAGGAGAAGCATGCATTGGAGGAACAGGAATACCTGTTAAAGAAAAGAAAGGAACAGCTTGAGATGGACACCAAAATAGCTGCTGCTAATGCCAAAGTAATGGTGCTAGAGGGCAGCACTAAAGGCAGCATTGCATCCAAGCATTCTGATGGAATGGATTCATATGTTAGAAAAGGTGCTAGACCCAAGATCAAGCCTACTTTACTCCCACAAGCTTCACAGTTGGTTACCAAACATGCAAAGAAGCTTCAACAAGATGCTGGACTACTGTTGGGTAAAGAGGTTGAGTCAGATCTAAACACAGCCTATGAAAAGCATGAAATGAAAAGCAACACTGTTTTCAATACTTTGGTGTCACAAACAGTTCCCTCTGTTGTTCAAAAATCTAAAGCTACTATCTTATCCAATCCCAATGTTACCACTCAAAACAGGCTGCTTCCATCAAATCAAAATCAACCTTCTGGAGATCTCTACAACGTGTTGAAACAACAGAATGACATAACAGCTCTTCTGGTTCAAATGCAATCAAGCCAGTTACTGCCACACCGAGAAATTCCCATCTATGATGGAGATCCTTTGCTGTTCAACTCATTTATGAAAGCCTTTGAACGTTGCGTGGAAGCAAAGACCACTTCTAAAGGAGACTGTTTGTACTACCTTGAACAGTACACCAGGGGGCAACCAAGAGACCTCATACGCAGCTGCCTTCACATGACTGCAGAAAGAGGGTATGCTGTGGCCAAGCAACTCCTCAAAGAACATTTTGGCAATGAATTTAATGTTACTGCAGCCTACATGGAAAAGGTCACTGGTTGGCCCAACATTAAAGGGGAAGATGCTAAAGCATTAAAGGCATTTGGACTGTTCCTTCGTGAATGTTGCAATGCAATGGAGGAACTGCAGTATTTGGATGAGTTAAGCATGCCAGCTAACATGAAAATCTTGGTTCAAAAGTTTCCTTTTAAACTAAGAGAAAAATGGAGAACAAAAGCAAATGAGATTTTTGAGAGAACGAGTCAAAGAGCATGTTACAGAGATATTGTTACTTTTATTGAACACCAGATTAGAATAATCTCAGATCCGGTTTTTGGAGATATTCAGGACTTACAACCTGTTAGGCGGATCATAAGACCTAGCAAACCTCAAATAAAATCACAGTTTAAAAGAAACAGCTTTGTCACCCATGTTTCTGTTAATGATGACTGTAACATGCCTCCTCTCAAAAATGAATTGACTGTTAAGTCAAATTATTTATCCTGTCTGTATTGTACACAGGACGGTCATGTATTGGAACAATGTCAGCAATTAGGAAATAGGTCACACAGGGAAAAACTAGACTTTCTAAAAGACAAAGGTTTGTGTTTTGGTTGCTTGAATACAGGGCATTTAAGCAAAAACTGTGTTAAACGCATCACTTGCAAACACTGTAACCAAAAGCATCCCAGCATTTTGCACATTGGACAGAAGGAAAAAATCCATCAGAAAGAGTTGGATCAGGCAGCAAAGGGCTGTAAAACCTCCTCTACTTGTGGTCATACTGGGGCTGGCCACCATACAGGCATTCTTCCCATCCTGCCTGTGAAAGTGAAAAGTTCAAAGGGAACTAAAATCATTAAAACATACGCTTTTCTGGATCCAGGGAGCACCGATACATTCTGCTCTGAAAGACTTCTTAATGAACTCAACATTCAAGGTCAAAAGACTCAGATTCATCTCCGGACAATGGGTCAGAGTAAAACGATGACGACCTCTATCATTAAAGGTCTGGAGATTTCAGAAATAAATGGAAGCCATTTCTATCAGCTTCCCATTGTTTTTACACAAAAGGAAATGCCCGTCTCCACCAACAACATCATCAGTGAGGAGGAACTGTCTAAATGGTCGTACTTGAAGGACATCAACTTTCCTCGTATACATGCTGGTGTAGACCTACTAGTGGGAACCAATGCGTCTAATTAATGGAACCTTGGGAGGTGGTTAATAGTCAGGGTGAAGGGCCCTATGCAATCAGAAGCCTCCTAGGATGGGTCGTAAATGCTTCAGCAGAAGATTACAATGATTTTGAAAATGGCTACCCTTCAGTTCAGGTCAACAGAACTACAGTTGATAAAATTGAAGAGCTTCTGATCAGTCAATACAACTATGACTTTAATGAAAAGTCATTTACAGAACAAGAGGAAATGTCAAGAGAGGAACAAAAATTCCTAGACATAATGGATCGCTCTGCACAGATGGAGAATGGACATTACAAGCTGAAACTGCCTTTCAAAAGGGAAGAACTCTTTATGCCAAACAACATTTCTGTTGCCCTGCAACGCTTACATGGGTTGAAAAGAAAATTCAAAAAGAACAAAGGTTTCCATAAAGAGTACACAAACTTCATGACTAATGCCATTAATAGTGGACATGCAGAAAGGGTTCCACAGCATCAGCTGACAACACCAAAAGGCAAGGTGTGGTATATACCCCATCATGGTGTATACCATCCACAAAAACATAAGCTGCGTGTAGTGTTTGATTGTGGAGCAGAGTATAAAGGGGTCTCTCTTAACAGTCAGCTTTTACAGGGCCCAAACCTAACTAGCTCATTGGTGGGGGTTCTAGTGAGGTTTCGGCAGGAACATGTGGCATTAATGGCAGACATAAAATCCATGTTCCACCAGGTTAAGGTGGCTGAGGAGCATGTGGACTTTCTACGTTTCATGTGGTGGCCTCAAGGTAATCTAGAACAAGACCTTGAGGAATACCGTATGACTGTCCACTTATTTGGTGCAGTCTCCTCACCGAGCTGTGCTTGCTATGCTCTCAGAAAGACTGCTGAGGATAATCAGTCTAACTTCTCAGCAGATGTTGTACTAACAGTCAACAAAAACTTTTACATGGATGACCTCTTAAAAGGTCTGCCATCAGAGGAAAGTGCAGTTATCATGGCCCAAGATCTTGTAGCTATTTGCAGCAGAGGAGGGTTTACGCTAACCCAATGGATTGGTAACAGCCGAGAAGTTCTCCAATGTATCCCAGGAGAGCTCAGGTCCCAGACTCTTTGTGAGTTAAATCTGGACAGTGATGAGCTACCACTAGACAGAGCACTAGGTTTACAATGGTGCACAGAGACAGACAGTTTTAAGTTCAAGCTGAAAGTCAAAGAAAAGCCTTCCACTAAAAGAGGTATGCTGTCTACCATCAGTTCCATTTATGATCCGCTAGGATTCCTAGCACCTCTTATTCTTCCTGCCAAACTGCTGTTACAAGAGTTATGCAGGATGAAGTGGGGCTGGGATGATCCTATACCTCTAATTTTCCAGAAACAGTGGAACCGGTGGCTGACTGACTTGGAAAAATTGGCTGACTTCCAAGTCAGCAGATGTATCAAACCGGAAGGGTTTGGAGAAGTCATTAGTGCCCAGTTACACCACTTCTCTGACGCTAGTGAGAGTGGGTATGGTACAGCTACGTATGTCAGAATGCAGAACGGCAACAAGAGAGTTCATGTATCATTCTTGTTTGGCAAAGCCAGAGTAGCTCCACTCAAATCTGTGACTATTCCTCGTTTAGAGCTCACAGCTGCTGTTATGGCCGTTAGAATGAATAACATGCTTCAGTTAGAGCTTCAGCTGCCATTGGAGAAGGCTTGCTTCTGGACTGATAGCACATCTGTTCTAAAATATATAAAAAATGAAGACAGAAGGTTTCAAACATTTGTTGTTTGAAACCTTTCAACAACAACCACCAGTAGTCTAAAATATAGGATTTTAGCCGCTACAACGTCTAATAGATGTTCTTGTTGCCAGAAGAACACAGTAACACCTTCATGAGCTCAGAGGTTCAAACTGATAAATAATGAGGATGGATGCTCCCTGCTAAAATATTTCTTGCCATCTTTCATGTTCTTTCAGCAAACAAGAGTTGTCTTTGGTTTCACCACTATTTACTTGCTGATATACCTGCCATTCAAACTATTCTTAAAATATTCTGTTAGTCTGCAGCTCATGTTACCAAACCAGCCAAGGAGATGAAAAGTTAAAACTCAAGTTAAAATGTTGCTTTAACTTGAGATGAGTTAAAACTCAAGTTAAAATGTTTAGTTTTAACATTTTTACTCAACAACCTCTACCTAGCTAGAGGTTGTACACAACCTCAAGTTAGGTAACCCCAAGGTCTTCTTAAAAGGTAGAGTCTTTGAGAACGGTTCTTAAAAATATAGTCAGTGTTTTCAGCAAAGTTAAGCTGACAGTCTAGGAAAGACCCGAGGTATTTAAAATTTGCCACAGTTTCAACAGGTTGGCTATCAAGTGAAACTAGAATCACTTTCAGTTCTTGTTTATCTCACTTAATTAGCTCTACTTAAGAAAATGAAAAGGTATGTTCTTTTGTGAGGGAATTTATCTTTTACTGTTCTAGTTATGCCAGAATTAATAATAAGTAATAAAGACTTTGTGGTATTCTGATTTAGTAATGTAATTATATTAGTTGTGTTACCACCCCCGCGCCACTAGAGGCAGTAGCAAGCCCGAAAAGATGCGACTAAGGAGCAGATTTAGAAGCACACCGAAAGCTACAGAATTTGCTAAAAACTGTGAGCTGCCGTGAAGTAAATAAAAGAAAGAAGTTCAAATACATTCTGAGAGTGAAACTCCTTCCTAAAAGTGAAAATATATCACAGATTTCAAAAGAAAATAAAAACGGAAGTATAGGAAATAGCGCCCCCTTCACTTCCGGATTGGAATGGTCCCATTTCCAAATAAGGTATGAGACTGACAGTGGTCCGTCCTCGCCCCTTTCTGATTGCTGCAGCCATAGACATAATATTAAGGATAGACGCCTCATGGTCCGCTCTCGCCTACTGCCGCTAACGAGATTTAGGGTGGCCATCTTGGAGCGGTGCACCACTCCACTCAGCGTTATGTGTTTAGCAGGCAAAATGACGTATCAGCGCATGTAATCGATCATAACACACTTTTTTGTTACTGGAAACCATATTGAAACATCTATCAAAGCTACATTTATGAACAATTGTATTATTTAAGTATGTTTAGTTGGACTGTTTGATAGTTTAGCATATTTAAATATGCTTAGTGGCTATAACAATAGAATAGGAATGGGATATTCTGATAACGATGTATGAAGAGCGTATTACAAAGCACACAGCCGTTCATAATTTATTTCATAAATAATTTAGTAATACCAATACATATTTATATAACTACCCAAACACACAAAAAAAAGATTAATAATGGCACAAATAAATAATGATTAATACTGACTTATATATATTGGATAGATGTTTATATGTATATACATACATATATATAGATATATGTTTTTCAGCCGACGAGTTCTAGCTTCAGAGTGATTCAGCAGCTGAGATCGAGTCCAAAATTCGATGTGAGATTCATCCGTGCTGCAGTGAATCTGTCTCTCTTTATAGATATCTTCCTCTTCTTCCTCACATCGTGTCTTTATGAAACTTTCAAAACAAAAACGGAAGAGTTGGGATGTATCTTACTAGTGAAAGAATTGCATCTAAATAATAGTCTTTACCACCTGTGTAAACTTTGCTGGTGAATGTTATAACACATAATATAAGTTTTAGAATATGTGTTACATCATTTCTAATATAGGCTCTTGTGTCAGATAATCTAAGTCAATGTTAGAGAATAATTATTTTTTTTAGATTTACAGAATCTCAGTTAGCCTTCATAGCGGGGCTGAACCCCGTATTACACTAAGCACTGTAGCTAATAGCTGGTATCTCGCCAGTGGGCATAAATACAGTAAAGTAATATTCCAATCACAATATATACACAATAATATGTCCATCTTACTTGTGAAATATTGTCTGTGGAGCCCTCATATCAATAGTCCATCGATCAGAACAACAATATCCCTCAGTGCTGAGGCATCTTCTGCTGTTTTGATTGAACAAGGTAGGAAGGAGTACCGCTCCAAGATGGCCGCCGTATTTCCTGCGCCGGAGCAGCCAATGCGGGGTCTACTCTTATAATATGTCTATGGCTGCAGCGAGGTCCTTCTCATCCCTTCCTGATCCTCAGACAACCACGGACCAGTACAGTGGGGTATATGCCACGAGAGGTGGTGACGTATTTCCGTTTGAATTTATGCCACATAGATTGGTTCTGAAAGCAAACTTACAGGTACTTGAAGTATCATATTACTTCAAGTACCTGTAAGTTCATCTTTTTGCTAACACTTATTTATAACAATTTTAACATATTTAAACACATGTTTAACACATTCTAAATTATTATACTTTCCATGAACTTTACTCAATACAAAATATCTTTATTTTGAACTGGGTTACAATAGCAAGGAGAGAAGATGTTTCCTATGTTTAAACTCGCGTTTGGAAAACTCCATGCCCACCAGAAGAGAGACTCTTCACCAGCACATGGGACCTGAAAAAACTGCTTAATTAGAAACAAATAATATTTAGAGAATTATTGATGGATTGAGAAATTGCTAGAATGTGAAAAGGTGCACCTGTGGACTTCCTGTACAACTAATGATTTACTTAACTGGGGTTTCTTCACTCATCCTTCTATGTTTCATTGGTTAAAGGTACCAAGCAAATCCCACTTTAATCCAGTCATCCACAGTCCATGAACACTTCTCCTCTGCCCACTGACGGTGGGGTTATTGATGACTGCACTCTGGCTTTTATGGACATTAGTCCCACTTACTTCAGCTGAAATCTTGCTCTAAGAGAGTTCCTCCTGTCATTGCCCCTGTCTTTCTTTTTTTTGTCGCTCATTTCCTGTGTCTACTGCAAATTGCTTTAATATCTCTCTTCTATCACATTGAAGCCTTTAATTGTCAACTTGTGTGTTTCCATTTTACAACCTGAACAAGTTTACTTTCAGACACTTCAAATTTTTCACACAGGAAAATGTACATACTTTGCTGTAGTTTTAGAAACCTAACTTTTCAGTTTTATTATCATACATCTCTCTTATTGGGACCATGATTCCTGCCAATCAGACAGTTGTGACATCTACAAGCTTTCTCTTGTAACAGCAGAATCAAACAGATGAAACACAAATTGCAGGCTGATTCCATAATCTTTTTGTCTACTTGAGTTAGTAAATGGATGTCTCATTATTAAAACTATCATTTAAGTTTTGAGGATATGTGTTTAACAAAGTCAAAATATCCAGCTGCTTTTGAATTAAATATGTGTCATATGTTTTTTTTAGCGTGTTTCTTTTTGTTACATTTTCCCAGGAATTATTCCATACTTTTTACCATTGTTTTTATTTATCACATGCACGCACACACACCGCATCACACACTTACATGCGCATCACACACGCGTACACGCACACAAGCCCACTTTCTCGCTATTACTTCACTACGAAACTGCGAGAAAGCAGGTGTTCATACAACTTTTGAACCTTTTCTGTTCCCGTGGGAAAATTACACCCATACTAAGTGGACACTCAGCAGAAGTTGGGGAAAACATAAATACTTTCTGCATGACTCATTTGTCTTGATTTTAATCAGCGGGTCAATTTGACACCAAACAGTACACGTGTCTCAAGTTCAATTATAAAGATCACCTCTTAAAAAAAAAAAATCAAAATCTAATATTAAAAAATTACAAAAGATCAATTTCAAGAATAATTATTGTTTTTTGTGTGTAGGTCTTTTCAGTGGACATAAAAAATGTAGTTTACATTTTCTACATCCAAATGACTAAATGAGTAAGTTGTTGTCATTGATCCTTTATTTGTGAGAAATAAAAATGCATCATTGCACAAATATTGATTGAAATGGATAGTATTGAAATTAATAATCAGATATAAAATGGTTTGGATGATTTTTTTTGGTTTCTGACATTGCATGATTAAACACTCCACTGGTCAAATTGACCCAGGAACATTATTGCTGTACTTCAGAAATGAACATAACAGGAAGGTTAATAAAATATTTTTTTAAACCCAAGTTAACTTTTTTAAAAAAGCAAGTTTTAGCTTATGGACATCATTGAGCACAGAAAAAATTCTTAAAGAACAACAGCAAATAGCTGTGGGCACTGATGTTAATGAATTTTTTAACCTTTGCTGCTCTCTCAACATTCCTCATACTGTAAGAATGGCAGAATCTGGAGACAGCTGTCACCTCTGTATTGTACCCATGTACAGGGTGCAGCTTGTAAACAGTGCATGAGAGCAGCTATGCAAATTCTCAGACTTTCCACATTCACACAATCATCCATTGTTACAGTCACATTATGCACTGTATGCTCTCTAAGCTGACACATACTCACATCTCGGCTGCTCCTTTCTTTCCGCTCACAGCACAGCTGTGGTTGGAGATGTGAGCAGCGATGACTTCTCTGGCTTGGATGCTCCCATCATCCTCCCCCGCACAGTTAGCATCCCAGACACAGTCAACCTGGACGGGGGCCAGGTCCCAGCTCCGTGCACTGGGCTTGACGAGGCCTGAACTCATCCAGGCCTGGAGGATCAATGCATCACTTTCACTGAGCTTGGTACAAGAGTGGGCCTTTTAAAAATAGCCCCATGTGATGTGTAATTAAAGACACTGTGAATGGAGCTGGGTCTAAATTTAAAGGTTATTAGATTTATTAAGGGCTTGCACAATTTTCCTTGCATTAGACAAGGATGAAAGATCATTTGCGGATTGCTGCTAAGCAGGCAGAGGAAATAATCACAGTGAACACGGCTGCCTTTCCCTGACTGCTTAAGATAAAAGTAGCTAAAAAGGTCACAGTGAAACTGGTTTAATTTTCCTGACAGTGTTATCCAGAATAAGCTTAACAAATCCAAATGGCATTGGGCCGCATGGGAGATAAGACAAAGCATCAGTTCACACAAAAACAAACAATTAATGTGAAACAGCATACAAACATAAAGAGATTATTTGGTTTGTTTTATTTTCCTGTAGAGTACCATCCATTTTTTAATTACCCCTGTCAAGTTTCACTAGAGGTGCATCTGCAAGATGACAAACCGCACGGTCTGCAGGTAAGGTCAGAGCCAGCCTTCAGCGCCGTCCTGCATAAAGGGTGCACAGAAGCTGCTTGTGCTTGGTGGGAGGATGGTCTGTGTGGTCTGATTAAATATTTAATTACACATTTAGACTCTTTGGCCACGTGCTGAATTAGTCATGTCTGATAATGGTGTGCCATGCAGAAGACAGGGCACAGCAGCCTCTGGGGGAGTACAGCCTACCAGAGTCCCACACAATAACCTGCTTGCCTATATAACTCAAGAAGAAGAACATTTTGAAGAGAATTGATAAACAGCTAAATGTTTGATAATAGCAGGAAACGTCCTCCTTTGTTTTAACAGCTAGTCACTAATGAACATTGATAGCAGCTACATTGTGTGTCCATAGCTGAGAGAGCTTCAAGGTAAGTTTAATAGAACTCAAGAAAAAAAAACAGCCAAGAAACAAACCAGAGGCAAAGAAAGCTCCTTCTTTTCATATCAATGCAACAAGACATGTTAAGTCATTTTTTTAGTCCAAGTCAAATCTAAAGTTTTACTCCTCATTTCAGGTTTTCAGGCAGGTATTAGTGACACCCAAAATCAGAGCTCTGTAGAACACACATGAGATTTTTTTTATGATTTTATGTCTTTGTCACTAAATGATCTAAAATGACACTTCCTGTTGGGTTTGGAATGTGGGTCCAAGAGGCTTTTTTGTTGCTCTATATGTGTTGTATATGTAAATTCAATAACTTCATTATTCATTATTTTCATTATCATTTACCTATTTTTAAATTCGTGTCTGTATGCCTTCTGTGTTTTTAAGTCCATTGATGTCATTTTATGTTGTGCTGTATGGTTTACAACCTACTGAAAAACTAATTTCACTGAACTGAACTAAATTAAGCAAAGAGGTAAAACTGGTCAATATTCATAAAATTAACATCCATATATGTTTGTTACTATAATAACATCAGCCTCTGTCAACTTAGTGCAGACTAGATCAAGTATGTGAAAAACGTAGTAAGTCATGTTGCAGCGACTGGACATGCAAATTCATCAGGCCCAACGTACAGACACAATGTAAAGCCACAGCTTTGGATACAAATCAATACTTTGCTTGAGTTATTTAACAAGTAACCTCAATGTATTATGTCTTAACGAGTTTGAAGTAGATTAGGGATTTACACGAGTAAAAAAACTGACTTCCTTTTTAAGGAGGTTGGGATTAGGATCGATTAAAACTGGGCTGTCAGTGATTTCTGTGCGACTGTGTATAATTCTGTGAATTATTTCATGTTTCATTCTTATACATTTTGGTTCTGCTTTGTGAGTAAATTCATGCTTTTTGCTATCAACTAATCTTAATTAGTTGACAACTAATCAGTCTAGATAAACCTGATTTGTCAGTATTTACAGTTCTTGCTGAACAGTGAATATTACATTATTACATCATTTTTTTAATCGGTTAATGGTTCTATTCTCTTTGTTCAATGTTATTGTTTTACTTTTTGGCAGTTCATCAGTTTTTATAATTCTTTCATTTTTACTCAGTATAGTTTAGCTGAGTGTTACTCAGTGGTGGAGAAAGTACTCAAAAAATGTACTTAAGTAAAAGTGCAAATACACAGAAAAAATGTACTCAAGTAAAAGTACCACATTAACATTTTACTTAAGTAAAAGTAAAAAAGTACTGGCTTTTAAAAATACTTAACAACACACATTATGCTAGTGATTCTATGGAGAGCCTTACATCAGGTGGAATTCAACTTCTGGCAAATAAGTGGGTAGTTCTAGAACGTATAATAACCTTACTTACCACCTTTAATAGCTAAACAGCATGATGATCACAGGCTGCTGTGCTCTGTCACCACTGGCTAATGAAGAAAACACTCAGACAGCTCTGTGCTGAATGCCAGAAGGAAGCCGAACACTGATTACACTTTTGTTGTCCGCAATCTTCTAAAAGACAGATGTTGATTAAAAAAAGTCCACAAAAAAGTGTTCACCCATAGCAAACCTGCGAACAACAAACATGAACTACAGTGATAATTACATAACATATGCATGGAAGCAAAGCAAAACATTGCTTTTGTGAAGTCCTGAAATCATGTCACAACATGAAGGATATTTGCAATTAAGGCAATGTGGCCCAAATTACAGCTTCATTATGGCTGAAAAATAGGATGATGGGAAACATTTACTCTGCTGCTTTTATTCTACTTTACATCATGTTGAGTAGCAACACTCATTCATACTGAGTGTAATTAATTCCAGGAAACATAACAGGCACTTACTCCATGTCACTGGAAGGCATTAGGGGAGGGTTTATTTTTCTTTCTTTCTGATATTGGCTCAGCTGCTCATTTCAACTTCACCCTCATTCTCATCTGCCCATCCATTTTGTCCTCTAATGCTTTAGTTATACACAATTCCAACATAAAGGGACTCCAGAAATACACTCAGTCACATGTAAATGCAGTTCATGTCTGCACAAGACTTTGACTTAGTGAGGAACTGGAAGTATTTATGGCTGCGCCAGAGAAAGAGGACAAATAAATGTACTGCCCTGCAGTGTGAAGACAGGATAACCCAAAATATATCTGATAACTACATGAGACATCACAGTCATAAAGAAAAGGTTTTATAAACCTCAACTCTTCATTCATACAACTGATGCCCAATATGAATTATTCATGTGAAACAGCTTGCTCATACGTAAATTTGACAACCCTGTTTGCTAAGTGGTCCAGAGATGCCTTTCTGCATCCTTTTGTGCTCATCTACATGGCCGTGTACCCTTGACTGAAGTCAGGACAATGACAGTGATGAAGGAAAGATGAATTTGTTTGTGCTCTTGCATCCAGAAGCCTGTCAGATCTTTCTTAGTTTCAAATCAAAGTGGGTTCCCAGCTGTGTACTTTCCCCCTGTAGCAATGCTCGCTGTCTCCATGAGTATGTTTGTGACTGGCTGGGCAAGGGACAAGGCTTGAGGACATTATGTGCATTGTAAAAAAAAGGTTGAGACAGTGCGGACAGATTGAGACAACACTATCCTTACTGCTTGTCCATAAGGATTCAGGGTCAGTGTGCATGCTGCTCCTCCAACCCTGGAAGCTTAAACTGAGATCTGTCCAGATTCCCAGAGATCCAAAACTACCAGCTTGTTTAATGCAGTACTGAAGGACTTGTCGTTGGGATTATTTCGCACACCTGCTATATGGTTTCTCTTTTGCTGCAAATTAAAACATTTCAAAGCTTGTTGGTTTATCAACATCAAAGGCTTTTAGTCTGACTGGGTAGTTGGCTCCAGTTACACTGCAGTCAAAAGGGGCCACAGATTGATAGCATGCATATAAACCCAGAGTGTGTTGTTACCCTTTGATGCACAACATTGGTAAGAAGTGACCTGGTTGGGTTCTTATGTTCTTTACAAAAAAACATTGCATCAGTCGATATTCCAGGTTCTATTTTCTATTCACCTAAATCTTGTTCTTGTATGATACCTATTTGACTGAAATGTATTTTTCCTTCTACTCTTGTTAGTATTCAGTATTTTAACTGAATATATATATATATATATATATATATATATATATAGAGAGAGAGAGAGAGAGAGCAAGCCCCAATAACCATCACTGTGGCAGATGTCCAAGAAAGACTCTCAGGTATGAAAAACAACCTGTCTCTCTACAACATGTCATGTCAGGCGTCATAGCGGCTAAGATAAGCGGGCACATGGATAAATACATGAAGCTAAACACAGAAGGGCATCGGCATAAATAGCAGAAGAGCGTTCATTGCGAACTCTATGGCGCTGTGGAAAAGCACACTTGAACTGCAAACCACTTGCACAAGTGTCCATCGAATGCAATCAAGATGGGTCCACTTTCAGTCACCTCCTCTACATGGATGACATCCAGCCGTACGCCAAGAGCGAGCGAGACATCGACTCACTGATCCACACCACCAGGATCTACAGCACTGACATTGGGATGTCATTCAGACTAGAGAAGTGTGGTCAGATGGTTACAAAGAGAGGGAAGGTCGCCCACACAGAAGGGGTCTCACTCCCAGAAGGAACAATAGCAGACATTGAGGACAGTTACAAGTACTTGGGAAAACAACAAGCAAACAGCCACCTTGATGAGGTCACAAGGAAAGGAGCCACGGCCAAATACCTCCAACGAATAAGACAAGTCCTGAGAAGCCAGCTCATGGCAAGAACAAGATCCGTGCAATAAACAGCTATGCCTTACCAGTAATCAGATACCCTGCTGGAATAATTTGCTGGCCAATGGAGGAGATAAGGCCACTGATGTTAAGACTCAGAAACTACTAACCATGCATGGAGGGTTCCACCCCAAATCCAGCACCCTGAGACTGTACACAAGCCGCAAGGAAGGAGGCAGAGGACTAGTGAGTGTGAAAGCCACTGTCCAGGATGAAACATCCAAGATCCATAAGTACATCAAGGTCAAAGCCTCAACAGACGATGTGCTCAGCGAATGTCTCAGACAATGGGGAACAGAGGACGAGGTGCTGGAGTTACAATCATGGGAGGACAAGAGCCCCTACATGGGATGTACCACCAACAAATAACTGAAGTGGCTGATATCAGGAAATCCTATCAATGGCTGGAAAAAGCTGGACTCAAGGACAGCACAGAGGCACTCATCCTGGCTGCACAGGAACAGGCCCTAAACACCAGAGCAATAGAGGCTCAGATCTATCACATCAGACAAGACCCAAGGTGTAGATTGTGCAAGGAGGCCCCTGAGACAGTCCAGCACATAACAGGAGGGTGCAAGATGCTAGCAGGGAAGGTGTATATGGAACGACATAACCAAGTGGCGGGCATAGTGTACAGAAACATCTGTGCAGAATATGGACTGGAAGCCCTGAGATCAAAGTGGGGAACACCCCCAAAGGTGGTGAGAATGACCGAGCTAAGATCCTGTGGGACTTCCAGATCCAGACAGACAAAATGGTAATGGCAAACCAACCGGACATTGTGGTGGTGGATAAACAACAGAGGAAAGCCGTTGTGGTCGATGTAGCAATACCAAATGATTAGAACATCAGGAAAAAGGAGCACGAGAAACTGGAGAAATACCAGGGCCTCAGAGAAGAACTGGAAAGGTGAAGACCACAGTGGTGCCTGTGGTCATCAGGGCCCCTGGGGCAGTCACCCCCAAATTGGAGCAGTGGCTAAAACAGATCCCAGGAACAACATCAGACATCTCAGTTAAGAAATGTGCAGTTCTACACTGTAAAAAAAGTCAGTAAATAAATGGTAAAAAACGGTAAAAGACCAACAGTTTTTGACCGTCATATCCAAAAACATTTCATTACCGTAGAAGCTAAATGGAACTACCGTAAGTCAAAACTGCAAAAAAAGTCAGTAAATTTACGGTAGAAAATTGTGAAACACCAACAGTTACTGACCGTAATATCCAAAACATTTCATTACCGTAGAAATTACATGGAACTACCGTAAGTCGAAACTGCAAAGAAAGTCAGTAAATTTACGGTAACAAACGGTAAAAGACCAACAGTTACTGACCGTCATATCCAAAAACATTTCATTACCGTAGAAATTACATGGAACTACCTTAAGTCGAAACTGAAAAAAAAGTCAGTAAATTTACCGTAGAAAATTGTGAAACACCAAGAGTTACTGACCATAATATCCAAAACATTTTGTTACCGTAGAAAATACATAGAATTATAATAACTCAATAAACATATATCCTAAGTAATTTTGACAGTAATTTTCTGTAGAATTTTGATATTTCTACAGAAATATATTTCTGTAGAAAATACAGAAATATATTGTAAAAATATAAGTAATTGTAAAGTTCATAGAAAAATAATGTAATATTGCCAGCAGTTAATTACCCTAAACTTAACAGTACTAATCAGCCAAAATTAAAAATGTTCTGATATTTATATCTACAATGTAAAACCGTAAACAAGACTGCAAAAGTAATTTTTACAAAGAACAGAATGCTGGTGTGATATTTTGGTTTCTTTTTTAATAATGCCTTTAATCCACCAAACTGAAATCTCAGCAGTAGACCAGGCATCGATCTGGCAACCCACCGATTGCAAAGCAAACTCCTACAGCCATCATTTATGAGAATGTTTGGTTAAATGATGCATTTGAGATTAATTTTATGCCAACCATAGATTTCTTATACATTAAGAGAACTGTATGTTAGCCCCTCTTGCTTGGATGAAGCTGAAGTTGGTTTCCAATTGCTGCTTCCAATTTGGGAAATGGCTAAAGGGCAATTCCACCTAATTTTTCACTACCATCAGCGTCTTTAATTTACTCTAGCTTAAAAACTACAACACCTAGACTCTTCAAATCTGGGCTAGATTATTCTCAACTCATATTTAAAACCAAGTGTGGGATTTGTGAAACCTTTATCTGATTTGTGAAACTTCAATAAAGAACAATTCTAGTGTTATCCAAAATCATAAAAGTTGTGAAGTCGCCCTTCATTGAAGTTTCATAAATCCCACACTTGGTTTAAAATATTGTGCTATTAATAGAGAATACTCTAGAGAATTTTTCATTTTGTTATTGTGATAAATAGCAGGGTTTACAGTAAATGGAGACTGTTATTTGTCATGTAAACAAATAATTATGGGCTGTACAGTGGCGCAGTTGGTAGAGCTGTTGCCTTGCAGCAAGAAGGTTCTGGGTTCAATTCCCAGCTGGGGGTCTTTCTGCATGGAGTTTGCATGTTCTCCCTGTGCATGGTGGGTTTTCTCCGGGTACTCCAGTTTCCTCCCACAGTCCAAAAACATGACTGTTAGTTTAATTGGCCTCTCCAAATTGCCCATAGGTGTGTGTGCATGGGTGTGTGTCCTGTGTGTCTCTGTGTTGCCCTGCGACAGACTGGCGACCTGTCCAGGGTGACCCTGCCTCTGGCCTGAAACGTTGGCTGGAGATGGGCACCAGCACCTCCTGACCCTACTGAGGGACAAGGGTGAAAGAAAATGGATGGATGGATGGACAAATAATGATCTAGTTTGTATTGCTGCTTGATCCTTCAGCATCAGCAGCAAGTTTCTTTTAACTCTGTTCCTGTAGTTGAGTGTGGCTCAGGAAACTGTTGTGTCCTGAACTCAACACAGTAAAGTCACAGTGCGCTAGCTAAGGCTGCTAGCAGGTGCTAGCTCAGGGTGCTGAGAGCCAAGTAGGCCTGATCTTGTCAGGATGCGGCTACTGTCTTTAAAATCAAGTTTCTGCTATTTTTGCGCGTTCAGGAGGAGGAGAAGGAAACACATTTCTGCATCACAGGTGAGCTTCTTTCACGGTTTTAACTGATGTTAGCTAACTTTAACCAACTGATAAAGAAATATGTAATTTCTGAGCCATGCTGTTTATGTACATGCACTGCAGCTAGATATTATTTACTATATGGAACATTTAATTTTCTCAGATGCATCACTTCCATTAATGTTTCTGTAGGAACGACTGCATAGATATATTTATATTTCTGGTCTACTTTAGACTGCATGTGCTTAAAGTTATTGTTAATGGCAGAAGCAACTTTTTCCAAGTTTGGTTCAGTAATTAATTTGAATTAATTTGAGTGTGAAATGTTCATGCATGCAAGTTAAATCTGTGAAGATCACGTTAGCTTTTGTTTCAATACTTTGGTAATACTTGGAAGTATAAAGCTTGGCATCAGAGCTAATATTTAATATTTTCCTATGACCTCTTGACTCTCACCCCCAAAATACTTGCACTAAAGTCACTGGGTCCATGACAGTTGAAGGATTTTAAGATAAGAGAATTTAAATATTAATATTTTACAGTTTTTCTCAGTTTGGGTGCATTTCTCAGAACAGAATTGAAATTCTTAAAGCTACCTGTTCAATCTTCAAATTACTGTGTCACTTCTGCACATCAAAAAATGAGTTTCTCATTCCTCTTGCAAGTTTTGCTTTTGTACATCATGTAGCTGATTATGTGCACTTCTCTGCTTTTCCACCATTGTAATTTGCTTTAATTATGTTGATCAAAATATGTTAAATGTGTCTGTGTTGAATTCTCAACTTCCAAAACGGCATAAGTTCATTGTGTAAGTCTTAACATGCAAAAGTCTTAAAGTTGTCATAATGTCAATCATATTTTAATTAATTTATAATTGGTTCTTTTCTAAATCTGTCCTAAATTGGTAAATTGTTCCCAAGGGAGTCCTGAGTTTCTCCAACAGGTCAAAGTATGAACCATTAGCTCATCCAACGATCAACCAGTTTTCTGAAACAGATTGAAGGTGCATCTTGTGAACCATCAGTTGGCAACAATATGGTCTATATAGCCACAACACAACACAATGTTACATTTCTGAGAACTGATGAACAAGTATCTGGACAGAGTGAACAGCCAGAGAGAAGAAGAGGAGTGAGGCTGAGGAGGAAACAGTTGGGAGGGAAGCAGAAGAAGAGTCAGAAGAGGCTGAAGACATCTGCCAGTTTCTATCAGTCCAACATCAGGATATGGCTGCAACCCACAACATGATGCTGATGGATGTTCTCCCACCGTACTGTTCATTCCTTAACCCCACTGAGGAACCTTGTCAGCATGACGATGGAAATTAAAATGTAATGTAATTATGTAATTTCTACAGCACTGTACAGTTTTCCATGAGGAGATTGTCCTGTGGTTCCTTTTCTACTTTTTTTGTTCTCTGCATTTCTGTCTTTTTCTTTCTGAATCACCATCAATGAATTACAGCAAAAGCGTAAATGTGAATTTTGTAGACTCTTCCCATGACTAATCAATTCTTATCGTAAGTCTTATCTGTACATAGAGAAACTATAACTTATTATTTTGAGTCACTGATGTTAACTGACAGAATTTTGAGAGCTGAACTAAGGATTTTTTTCAAGCAAACAAATGCTATTTTTGGTGTTTCTACAAATTGTTTTGAGAAATGCGCTTACCGTTTTGTAAATGCCAACAATGACTTGAGAATTGCACCAAAAGTGACTGAGAAAAACTAACATAGCATAAATCGTCTCAGGTGTATCTATTTGTTTGCCTGTATGAAAAGTGTACACATTTACTGAATTTTTAAATAGAAATTTTTTCTTTAAGTGGATTACTCGTAATCCGTATTTTTGTTTAATTTTAATTTATTTTCTTTATAACTTTCTGTATAGAAATGCTGACATGTTACACTTCCTTGTGTGTTGTACTATAATTTATGGTAAAATTTTGGTAAGAACAGTGACCAGTAATTTACCATGAGGTTTTTTGGGGGTTTTTTACAATAAAATGTCAATATATCATACAGTCTGGCCGTGTTTTTCACTTATGTAGATACTATGCCTCAGGCAGTATGACCGTATTTACTATGGCAAAACCACATTTTAATTTTTTATTTAACATATTTTAGGAAATATGGTATTTTACCGTATTTGGGAAATATGGTAAAATACTGGCAGTTTTGGTTTCCAGAATGTTACCGTATTCTTAAAAAACGGTAAAATTCTGCATTTTAAAAATACAGTAAAAAACTGGCAGTTTTGGTTGCCAGAACTTTACCGTATAAAGACGGTAAAATCTTTATACATCAGGCGAGCTGCGGGTCAACTCCTGAGATTTCTCCATCTGCAGGTTCCAGGTGGCTTGGATCCACTCTCAAACATCCTGGAAACAGGATCTGGATCTGCAGGAACACATCAGAAATGTGCTGAAGTCATGTCTTGGTGATACCTGATGAGCAGACGCAGATATTATGCCCCCGGTGATGCCTATGGGGGAAACCCGGGTCTTTGCAGTGGAGGGATGGTTAAGAGGCTGTGGCGCACCGCCTGTCTTCAGCCTCTCAGGAGACCTCATCGCCTCTAAATGAGTTATCATTCACATTCACCGTCTTCTTCTGCTTCCATGAGCCTCCCTGGAGTCTCCTGGAGCTGGAGTAGGACTTCTTAGCCTGCCCAAGCTGTGGCACTCACAGCCAGCAGAGGAGGCAAGTTTGGAAACATTGCAGATATTGGAATTCATATCAGTCTAATAAGAGCTGATAATTCCTCTTCATTGGATATTGGAAAGCAAAGTCAATAAAAAACTGGCAACAACAGCTGCCAGTTTTTTACCGTAAATTGAGGCCGTTTTTTTTACAGTGTAAATACTGCGCAGAACCCTCAAGCTCCCAGGCCTCTGGTAGAGGACCCGAGCTCAGTGGATGAAAGAGACCACCCGCAGAGGGTGAGAAGGGATTGATTATATATATATATATATATATATATATATATATATATATATATATATATATATATATATATATATATAATTTTTTTTTCTTCTTCTTTTTAACAGAGACCATACTTTTTACTTTTCCTCTCCAACTTTGTGACAAAGCACTGCTTTTCTATTTACACCACATATACACAGGAGTGTAAACAGTACACTCCTATGTCACAGGAGGGACACTCCAACTTGGAGTGCAAACCTGGCGTTTATACTCTGGATTCTTGTTCTAATAAAACTAGGTGTTACTTTCTAAGTTTGTTCTAGATTTATATACTATGCCTTCAGAAAGTCATCATAAAAAATGGTTTCCTCATTAAACCTTTGCCAACGTCCATTGGAGCGTTCCACTGAGAAATACTTCCTACATTATGACACGGAGCTCAAAGAAGTTGATTTTACATAAAACTGTCCCTATAAGTTATTAGCAGCAGATGTAGTATTCTAATCTTAAATATGTTTTCATTAGCTGTAAGAACAAAACCCATCATAATCAACCAAACATCAGTCTGTGTGTAATTAATCTGTACCATGTTTTTCATTTAGTGAACTGAACTACTGCTATACATCAACTTTTCTGTTATATTCTAATTTGTTAAATACTGTCTGTGGAGCAATGAATCCACAGAAGCTTCTACAAACAATTTTACAAAAACAACATTTTTAGTAAGCAAAGTTAGAAATTATTACAATATAGGTTCACACAGTTATTGCATCAAAGAGGAGTTTTAGATTAGTCATAAATGCCTTACTTGTACTCTTATAATTAAATAGTAAAGTTATTAGCACAGCCAGTCCTCTTAAGACTCCAGTCAGTGAATTCTCAACTGTTGTCCACCGGTTCTGAAGGTAACAACCCTGTTGACCTTTGACTCTGAGTCAGATTCTGCTTGGGGTTTCTCCTGTTATTTTTCCTCTCCTCCATCACTAACTAATGTGGTCTGTGTTTTCTGACATCTTTCTACCAGAACTGGCATTAACTTCCTTAGAAGTCGTTAGCACTGATAGATAAGAGCTGCGTTTTGGAGATACTCTGACTGAGGTGCCTACCCACTGTGAACTAGTCCTTGTCAAATTCATTCAAATCCTCACTAACCCTATCCAGCTTCTAACAGAATAAAATGTTTTCCTAGTGGCTAACTTACCCTATCGTCTGCAGACGCCTTGATGAAGAGATAAATACAATCAAAGTCACTGGTCATAGTCCTCAGAGCTCTCTGGAAAACTAGGCATTATTTATTAGGAACATATTGTCATTATGTGAGAAAGGTGGTGCCACAGCCCCAACACGATTTCAATTGACGCAGTTTGACTCCAGAAGAGGGGGCTGATGGGTGAATTTTACACTGAGAGGAAACCTTTTAGCTTTGAACACAGTAAAGACACAATGTGGCAGGAAAATGGGCGATTGGGCTTCAAAATAAGAGTATTCCCATGAGGAAAGTGGAATGCCTCAGCTGGACTTTGGTGTGTCTGCGTTCGTGTGTGTGTTTGTGTGTTGTGTTTGTAGCTTACATTTAGAGAAAATGAAGGCTATTATTATTATTATGTGACAATGCAGGGCTTTCCCTTCCTTCTTTCTTTCCTTTGTTATTTCTTTCTTTCTGTTAATTTATTTATCACTTTCATTTATTCATTCTTGCCAGTGGAACTGGTAGTACTGTATCAATATTTAGGAATTATTTACCCCTATACTTAGGTGAAAATGTAGTTTTGTCTTATTTTAAGTGTACTAAGATATTCACAGTAGAATAGACAAATACTTGATAAGAATTTCTGTTTCTATGGAGTATACTTATATATATATATATATATATATATATATATATATATATATATATATATATATATATATATATACAGTATACCTATTTGATCATATAAGGAAATATATAATTTAACAGTGTAAATATTTTTTTTTTTTACTTGCTCAAGTATTCTATAAAGAGTCTGAATAATTAGTGTATTTATTGCATACTGACTCTTTCCCGAGGTTTACTCAAAGAGATCCCCCTCCTGCTTTATTAAACCATGTATTTATTTTGAAAGATCTTCCTGGAAGTTATTGTGGTGTAATTTGGCTCTCTTGATACCAGCGCGAGCCCCGGGTTTCCAAATAAGGAATTTGGCTGTCGCCGCGCGGACACACGGACGGACAAGGACGCTCCAGAGCCGCGAGCTGGAGACGGCAGTACCCGAGACGTGCGCGAGCTTCCCTTAGATCTGCGGCTCTGTCTGTCGCAGCCCTCACATTCACCTGGGGGAGCGTGCGGCGTGCGTGCGGAGAGGATTTCCAATTTCAAAGACCGCCTAACTTTTTCCAGACAAATAGGCTCTAAGGATTAAAAACAAACAACGAACAAATAAAACAAGACATAGAAGAAGACGAACTGAAGTGAAATAAGGATATTTCTATCCGAAGTGAAGAGTTTGATTTTGGAGCAGTGGGGGAATCAAACAGGGAGAACAGGGAGCTGAATGCGTTTTACGCACTGGGCGCGCATCCAACAGAGAGCCTGAACTCCTGACAGTTTCTCTGTCCTCTTCGTCCCCGAATCGTCACTTATTTAGCTCAGGGTGAGGCGAGATTTATCAGAATAAAAACGCATTTGGAGGACTTATCGCAGGACTTACCCCTTCTGGAATTGTTGAACACGCCGCGAACGCACCGACCGTTGACCACTGCCATGCTTCGGACGAAGTGGTAATTTACTCGAGGTAAATTCTTTATTTTATTATTCGTATTATTTCGTCCAGTTCTCTGTTACCGATGTATTAGGAACTGGTCCGGTCATCTCAAAGTTTCCTGTGGCAACATTTTGGGACGCGGTGCCCTTGTTGTTTTGGGAAATTCATATCTGACTAAAGGGCAGAAAATACCACAAAGAGGTCAAGTATTAAAATATGTGAGCTGTCGTTTATTCAACAACGTGGTGATCCTGGAGCCAGGCCAGGAGACATCCGAGTGATTCCCAAAGCTCACACGCCCAATCGCTTTGAGGCTCAGGGCGGCTCAGGGCTTCGTCCGTCCCCGGGGACGCAGCACGGCGCGGCTTTCCGGGGATGCGGTGTCGCCCGAACCCAACCCTGCTCAAAACCAAGACAGCCGAGCCATTCTCTGTTTTTCTGCTGAAGGTAAATAAGAGCAACAGTGTCCTTCAGTAAAACAGAGAAGAAGTGAGTCAACTATACGAACTCGCTCGCTGTGCACCGCATAACTGGCTCTCTTACACGTTATTTTCCCATTCACTTAAATTGCTCATATTTTTTCTTGAGAATGTGAATACTTTAAAATAAAATGCTGGACTATACCCAGCTTTTCTCATGCATATTCAACCAACATATAATCGATCGTTTACCGACGCAGTTTGGGTTATTCTGAAAATAATAACGGCGTGGGGAAGATCAGTGCATCGCTCCTGAATTCCTTATTTATTTATTTATTTATTTATTTATTTATTTATTTATTTATTTATACTTTAAAGTAATTTCCTAACATGTTTTCATTTATTTGTATAAACAAACAAAGACGTAAATCAGGCGAGCTGCGGGTCAACTCCTGAGATTTCTCCATCTGCAGGTTCCAGGTGGCTTGGATCCACTCTCAAACATCCTGGAAACAGGATCTGGATCTGCAGGAACACATCAGAAATGTGCTGAAGTCATGTCTTGGTGATACCTGATGAGCAGACGCAGATATTATGCCCCCGGTGATGCCTATGGGGGAAACCCGGGTCTTTGCAGTGGAGGGATGGTTAAGAGGCTGTGGCGCACCGCCTGTCTTCAGCTGATGGCCCTGCCTCTCAGGAGACCTCATCGCCTCTAAATGAGTTATCATTCACATTCACCGTCTTCTTCTGCTTCCATGAGCCTCCCTGGAGTCTCCTGGAGCTGGAGTAGGACTTCTTAGCCTGCCAGAGCTGTGGCACTCACAGCCAGCAGAGGAGGCAAGTTTGGAAACATTGCAGATATTGGAATTCATATCAGTCTAATAAGAGCTGATAATTCCTCTTCATTGGATATTGGAAAGCAAAGTCAATATTTGATCTTCTAACCTTTTTTAAATATGGCTAGCTCAAACTGTTGGGGGCGCTATAGAACACCCATTCTTTCATCTGCTCATTTAAAGCTCCTGCACCAGTGCGTTGCAGTCTGAGGTGGTGACTGTTGAACAAATAAAGGTTGTATGGCCTCAGAGCTAAGATTTCTGACCAATCGGCCTTAACCCCTTTCAGTTGGCTTTAACGTGAGAATACAATTTAAAATTACAGAATCAGAAACTGGGCTTAGTTTTTAAGGTCAATGCAAACGTTTTTTGACTTTCTGTTTTGACATTGCATAAACGTGTCGCAGCACCTACTGTTGAAGGGATTAATGGAGTTCTGGTTTGGAACTCATTAAAACCTCCAGTTGCAGCCGGTTATTCAAAGAAAATGAATGATTAAATTAGCGTCTTATCGGAAGAAATTGTGCCAAAGGCTTTCTTGAATTTTATTATTATTATTATTATTATTATTATTATTATTATTATTATTATTATTATTATTATTATTATTATTATAATAATAATCCATTAACAGTCTTAGTTACCACATGATCTAAATGATCTTTCTGAAGGCCGGAAAGAAATGTGTTACTGCAGCTAAAACAACACAGCGTACTTACTGAAGGAGTTATAATTATGTTTCATATAATTACATTATATGAAATTTTTTTTGTCCTTAGATTTAACCATAGACTAAATATCCACTAAATGTCATTGCATATTATAAGTTGATAAAATCTTTGCTCTTTATAAAGACTCTGGTACATTAAATAAACAAATACTACTTGCCCTTTAGTAGGAAGAAACCACATTCTGCTGCTTACAGACATTCTATTAAACATTGTTACTATAGTGAGAGTGCTGGATGCTCTTTCCCAGTTTGTGTTACATTAAAACGAGGACGAGTTGTAGTGGCCTTCTGTAAGCCTGCTGACCAGCAGTGTGCAGCAACAGCTTGAGGGGGGAGAATGTGCAGCATTACTACTGTGAGAAAAATCTGTTTAGTGGGGCTTCAATGTTCTGTGGCACCACTTTAAACATTTAAAATGGTATGACACTTTTAATTTTGAAATCTTTGGTACTCATGAAAGTACAAACATTTATGTGCTTTTATAAAACACATAATGATGAATTTCATGCCAAATGAAAATGTGAAAGTCTATGTGTTTAAGTAAGAAAAATATTCTATTAAGATTTTTGATTTTCTTGTTGGAAAATAAAACTCTTTTGTAGCAAAGAATTTCAGTAACGCAACATTGAATGTTTTTATTATTATTATTATTATTATTATTATTATTATTATTATTATTATTATTATTATTATATAAGCCATCTAGTCACTGATGCTTGATAATAAGACAGCAACAAACCTCCAGCCAAACAGTTTCCACTTCACATTCCTGAAGAACAGAGAACAAAGGATTCATTCATGGAAGATGAATGAATCCTTTTCTCAACTGGAATACTTATTTTCCTTGGCAGTTCTGAATCACTCACTAAATGACATGTTATCAAACAGGCAGCTATAGAAATACATAATTTGTTTATTGTGACTGCATGATGTTATCTTTTGAGCAATTAAATGGGGATTTTTAAAGACTAGATCATTTCTTTATTCCCTGTCTGCTCTATGCTCCATGCAGGTTGGAAAAACTATTTTTTTTCTGGAATGTCATTGAAAGAGATTTAAAAACGAGGAATGGTTAGATTGAAGGAGTTCTGGTTTGAAACCTCAGCCTAGTGACGATCCAGATGACACACCACGATCCAGTGATTGATGCAATATTAAGCATAAAAGTGTTATGTGGAACTTTTTGTCACAGCAAAATTATTTCCACATCAGGCCGATGACAAGGCTCTGAGGAGAGCCCAATATGCAGGACTTGTCAGATGTTTTAAGGTCACAAGCATTTCTGGGACGCAGCCAGGTTTAGGGTCTGACAAGCATCACCCAGGCTTCCCTCGGTACAGGTACTGCATGTTAGCAGTCACTGTTTTATCTCCAGAAAGAGAAGAGATAAGCGAAGGGAAGTCAACAGTGGAGCCCTGACAGGCACTGCTGGCTCCGAGGCGCAGGGAAGAGACAAGCCAACAACGCAACACTGGCCTTTTCAGAGGCATTCATGCATGTTTTTTTTAACCTAGATGTCCTCTTTTGTTTCTGCATCCACAGCCTCCCACAGCTTCAGAAAATACCCGTACTGTCGGCTCGCTCGCCCTCCCTCTGTCTTCCCATCCTCTGATCACTCCCTTATCAAACAAGGCCGCAGTGTCCAAGGCTGCGAGCCGTCAAAGACACTCATATGTGAATTTGTAACATCAGAGGGACCAGTATGAGACAGTGAAGGGAAACTGGGGGCATCATTGAAAAGGAGGGAGATGAATGAATGGACGGGCGACAAGGAGACAGTGAGACGATCAAAGATGGATTAGAGGAGGAACAGTGAGAGAGCATACAGGATTCAGAAGATGTGCGTCTAGGAGGCCCTTGAACTCTAAACACTGCCTTACCCTTCAAGCTTTGGAGTAAATGGCCAGCAATCAGTCTTACCAGACAGGTTATTCTTACACTCCCAAACACAGGGACATTAAAATAAAAACCAACTGTGATTCTGTGTCCCACGTTCCTGTCAGCAGTAATGTGGGAAATGATTTTTCTTTTTTTGCCTGAAGGGACCTGGAGGTCCACCAGATCCAGTAAAACTATTTGTTTCCCTAATTTGGGACAAAATGAGAGGCTTGCGAGGGTACTTAATGAGGCTTGGCCGTGTGGGGACAGAATCAGGAACTCAGTTATTCTACAGTTGGAAGGTTTTACCGCAACATTTAACAAGTACTGACTAAAGTGGTTCCATGTGTCAAACGTACTGAATGTCATTAGATGGGACTGAACATGTAAGTTCATTTAACAGGAAATTTAGCGTAATTCCCAACCTGGCTGGACTGGTGCTGCAGCAGGTGCTAACGTGACAAACTATCATGAGGTTTGACTTCATGTCTTGGTCGTCATGGAAAACCCCCCGCTAAGTTGCAAGAAAAATACGAATTATAAAAACTGAAGTTCCACAATTATTCTCTCCATAATTCTCTCATGAATGAGTGGAAGTTGTGACCGTCATCTTGTGAGAGCCAGTAGCGTCTGATCACTCAATCAGTCCTGTTGCTAAGGTAGAAAAGGAGAACTCCGTCTCAGCTATTTTATCTGGAAACAACAGCGATCAGAGCAGGAACAAAGAAGACCGCCTGCTTGACAGGGGTGTTTATAAGCATAAAAATGCAAATGTTGTGTAGACAACACAATGTAGAACGTGACCCTTTGGAACAGATAGTGTTTTATTCTCTGCTCTAGCATCAAGACTGGATTGATTTCCTTTAGGTTAAACTGTATTACTTTGCATTGTTCTTCTGAAACAAAAATGACCTAAATGCTTTTTCATAAACCAAACACTGTTAGAGCTTAGATCATAAACTTCTTAATTTGCCAAAGCCACACTTCAAATATATAAAATAAAATACCAGCTGTGTTACATTAGGTATACATTTATTAATCAATATTTAGTGTAAGGGCATTAGGTTATTATATTTGACTGTTGACTTCACTGAACAATTCAATTCAAATAGACTTTATATGAAAGGGAAATTAAATGTCATAATTCATATCATTCAAGTCTCTTCAAAAGAGTCATTGCGGATGGTGATACTGTGGGCAGGAAGGATCTTCTGTAGCAGTTTGTCTTGCAATGAATCAGAAGAAGCCTCTGACTGAAGACGCTGTTGCTGTCTGACAGTACCATGACTGTCATGACAGCTCAACATCCAGGCAGCAGATATGATATTCTACAGTAATATTTCCTGATGACATCATCAAAAGCTCTGCTAATCCAGCTCACTTGCTTTCGCTGCTCCTCTTTACATCTCTGTCTGGCTGTACAGTTAGGAAGCAGAGAGATGTTGGAGATGAATATGATTCTTTCCCTTTAAGATCAAGAGAGGAGATGGTTTAAACTTCCCTTTGATCCCACTCTGCATCCATGATTCCTTATCGTCTCCTCAGGGACTCCAGATGTCTCCACACTACTGACCAAGCTGAGCTAAGAAGAGTTATGACTACTGGAATATCAGAAGAAATCTTTTGTGCATGTTTGTATTACTAAATCTTATCCCATGTGTATATGTAAGGCTAGACACCACTTACTGTGTAATTTTGGTCAAGTCCAGATTTGCATGTTAGCTAAAGGTACGACATGTTGAGAGATTATAGAATGTACAACACTGGGTTCACAAGCACCAGACACAACTTTAGCTATATTTTAAATAAATTCTATATCGTTTATTTCCTCACAGAGTAAAGATGTAGAATAATTCAGTCTATATGTTTCGGTTTATATTGTTGTGTAAATCTAAAGTGACCTTAAAGCCATGATAACACATTTAAGCATTTACTCAACATAATTTTCATACATCTCAAAATCTCTTCCTTTTAAAATTATTTTTAAGTTTGGAATTAACCTGTTCAACTTTGGTTACTTTCAGTATGAAATGATCAAATGCAACCAAACTGTAAAATAACTATTTAAAATAGTGCAGATAGGGAGCTTCAGAGCAGATGCTGACATTAGCGCTGTTTGTGGTTAATGGTTAGCCAGCCACAGTGTCCTCACAGTAACTACTTAACTGTGCAGATCAGGCAGAGACTGTTTAACTCTTTTGTTGCTTCTTTTTCCTACTGAAAGGTGAGGGGTATAGGCATAAATCCCGGGGGTGTCCGGACCCCCCACCCCCAATCTTGGAAAAGTCTTGAATTGCCCCCCCCCCAAAAAAAATTCATAAAAGAAACCCTTGTATTTAAACAATATCAATATAAAAAAGGCAATAGAAGCAAATAACTAAGTAAATCTGCCATTCATCTAAGAAAAAAAAGAAATTTAATTTTAGGTCCCCCCCACTATTGTTTAGAACAAAGGTTCAGTCCAAAGTGAAGGGGGAGCACTTCACTTTGTGAAGCGGCTCTAACGGAGACTGAACGATACAGTCTCCGTTAGAGCCGCTGAAGTGAGGAGCTTTCCGTTGTTGTGGTTCTGCAGCACAAATAACAAACCCTCCAGTAAGTAAATACTTAAAGCAAAAGACAACACGTTTTATTTACTTTCACTGCTCAATAGGAAGAAACGCATTGACAATAAGCAGTTCGTTATTTCATTACTTTGGCTGAATCATGATAAACTGCTTTGTTATGCCTTGGAAATCAAAACTAGCAAAACTGCAACATTGCTTTCATAGACTTAGGTCCTTTTTGGTCAAAGGTAGCCAATATTTCAATTATATTTAGCTCTGTAACTCTTTAACAAGAAGAGTTTGAAATGGGAGGGAGCAGCTGAGCATTACAGCCATCCATGACATGAAAAAAACCCATCAAAAATAAAAGTTTAAAACAACTTAAGTTATAATTTAAATTACACATGACTTGTATTGAGAACCACTGCAATAAATCAACAATTATGAGGAATTTTATGAAGTGGATACTTATTAAAACTTGATTTTATTCAGAGCCAGGGGCGCCGCCAGGAATCATATCTGTTAAAGCTGTCACGATGTCGTAGCAGTTTGTTATGAGACAGATAATCTTTGAAAACAATCAATCTCCTCCATTTCCTTCCTGAAGTACTATTACTGGTTAAAGTAATGCACTGTTCTGACCAAAACAACCAATCAGAACAACTAGGACGCTCTTAGCATTGCCAATTAGCCTCATTGACTCACTGCTAAATGTGCTAATGGCGGAGAAATAACTTATCTTTACAAGAAACCGTTTATCTGCCGTCATTGGTAGCTATGCTAACTAAACTGAGCATTCACAGTTTGAATTTGCACAGCTCTGTGCTATGCTAGCTGCAGCACGACACAAATCAAGGGGGAGGAAGGATGAGCAGCACCACACGAGATTGTGATTGACAGCGCTAAAACTCTCCTGCCACTGACTGGTTGTTTCTAGAGAACCATAGGAGATGGCAGAGGAAATAGATTTTTCACAGATTACCTCTCACATCACTATCTACTCACTTCTCTTGGAGAAAAACTGGGTTATAAATTAACACTCTTGCCTTTAACTCTCTCTCCCTGTTTTTTTTTTTTTATATAACTTTCTTAGCCTCATAGTATCTGTGACAATTGTTCGTGTCTTCATTCTGAAGTGCTCCAAAACAGGAACGAACCATTTAAAGCAGAAATGGGGATGTTCAGGGCAAATATGGATGCGTATTTTTTGATCTGGGAGTGGGAACATTACATTTTTACTGCTTTGAAAATACAATATGATTAATTTTGTAATTGACAGGGCCCCGATTTTTTTATTTTATTTCTATGAACAAAAAATAAATAATTAAATTGTGGAGAGTCTTTGTTTGTTTGAAATGGAAAAAAATAATAATTTCCACATATCTTCAGAATCTTCAGACAACACCTCTGACCTCTCACTGGATTAGACAGCAGTTGAAAAATGATGACACTTGGCTCTGATTTGTATGCCAAGGACGGGTTGGTCGTATTTTTATGGCAGGATCAATTCACTACCTGACATTTCTTTATAAGGCCATCCTGAAACTGTCTATATTTTTTATGGCCTTAATCTTTACGTCTTCCTATGATTCCTCATTTTCATATTTTTCCTGAAACTGCAGGAGAAACCAAACATCTAAATCTTATTGATCTTTATTTGATTTCTTGTGAGATGACATACGGCATCCTACTGCGGCTCCGTCCCTTCCTGAGCAGATCTTTGATGTCAGATTCCATTTTTAAGCTTTACGCCGTTTAGACATTTAGTCTGTTCTGAAAATAAAGCTGCTCAGCCAGGAGCTGCAGCCTTCAGGTGACTTTTAGCACCTCCTGCCAGAAACACACGCTGCTCATACATCCAGAAGAATGAGCTTTTGTCAGTGTGGTAATAGAGTCTGCAGCTCTGCTCTCTGTGTCTGTTGGTTTTAGGCAGGGAAAGGATTTCATCTGACTTTTGGGTGCAGCCTCATATTTCTGGAGCCCCTGAGTGCTAGCAGTAATAGTATGGTAGCATCTGAGGTGAGTGTCTGTGAATCAGGGTCTTTAATTAACAGGGTTCTTATTTTTGCTATTTTTGACTCCATGTTAGCACGTTCTGAGAGTGAAGCAGAGGAAACACCTTCACACCTCAGTGTGCTATGACGAGAGAAGCCATCCTGACTCTATATCTGTTTTAACACTGCACAAAATGTGAAGCATGACCCTTTTTCAAACACCCTTTTCTGTTGGAGTCATTGCAGTTGCATTATGTTTTCTTTTCTTCTTCTATTATTATTATTATTATTATTATTATTATTATTATTATTATTATTATTATTATTATTATTATTATTATTTTTACGGCAACTAGAGCTTTACTTCAAATTTTATGTAGCAGATGTTTTTATCCAATGTGACTTACACAAGAAGTAGAGAAAAGCCTGAGGGTGAAAATATCAAACATCACATAACAAGCTGACGTTTTTGGTTTGTTTCTTTATGACTGGAAATGACAAATACATAAACTACTCTACTCAGCCTCCGACGATAAAAACCGCTGTAATAAAATGTGTCTGGTACAGAGATGTGCAATAACAGAAAAAAAATCTTCACAAGTAAAACTGAATACTATATTTAACCCAACCATTTACAGCATGCACAGAAACATAGACAATGGTTTAAAAGCCATTCACATATTTTAAAGCTTTTCCTTTAATGATAATAATCCTTTTGTTTTTGTTGGTCCAGATGTTGGACAAGACATTGCTGACTTTGCTGTAAAAACATTATAGTTTCATTATAAATCACTTACACTAAAAATGTAAACTAGATGGAAAACCTGCCATAAAAAGAAAATTATTTAACGTTATGTTGATGAGAAATGATCTCAGACAATTTGATTGGATAAAAAAAAAAAACGAAGTTTGATAAAAGCAACTCCAAGTGGAGCCACAGAGCAAACTGAGCATCTGAACAGAGGACAAAGGGGTTTAAATGTGGCATCGTGTTGCCGCTCACCAGCGCTACATGGTGAGCGGCAACACTTAATAAATGGAAACCCCTTGTTGAGGTCAGAGGAGATCCAGGCCGGAGACTGGGTTTACCAAACTGTTTAACTCATTCTGTGAAGGGTTCAGATGCCATCCATCCATCCATCCATTTTCTTCCGCTTCATCCGGGGTTGGGTCGCGGGGGCAGCAGCTTCAGAAGGGAGGTCCAGACTTCCCTCTATCCCAGCCACTTCTTCCAGCTTCTCTGGGGGAACCCCAAGGCGTTCCCAGGCCAGCCGAGAGACATAGTCCCTCCAGCGTGTCCTCGGTCTTCCTCGGGGCCTCCTCCCGGTGGAACGTGCCCGGAACACCTCACCAGGGAGGCGTCCAGGAGCCATCCTTACCAGATGTCCGAGCCACCTGAAGGAGCAGCGGCTCTACTCTGAGTCCCTCCTGGATGATCGAGTTTCTCACCCTATCTATAAGGGAGATCCCAGCCACCCTGCGGAGGAAACCCATTTCAGCCGCTTGTATCCGTGATCTCGTTCTTTCGGTCATGACACAAAGCTCATGACCATAGATGAGGGTGGGAATGTAGATCAACCGGTAAATCGAGAGCTTCGCTTTTTGACTCAGCTCTCTTTTCACCACGACGGACCGGTACAGCGCCCGCTTCACGGCAGACGCTACTCCTCCACTTGAGGCAGGACGACCCCCCTGACCCGGAGAAGGCACAATACCCTTTTCCGGCTCAAGACCATGGCCTCGGATTAGGAGGCACTGAGCCTCATCCCGGCTGCTTCACACTCGGCCATGAACCGCTCCAGCGAGAGCTGCAGATCCCGATCTGATGAAGCCAATAGGACCACATCATCCGCAAAAAGCAGAGATGCGATCCTAAGGCCACCAAAACGGATCCCCTCAACACCTCGGTTGAGCCTAGAAATTCTGTCCATGAAGGTAATGAACAGAATCGGTGACAAAGGGCAGCCTTGGCGGAGTCCAACTCTCACCGGAAATGAGCCCGACTTACTGCCGGCAATGCGGACCAGATTCTGACACCAGTCATACAGGGACCTGACAGCCCATATCAAAGGGCCCGGTGCCCCATACTCCCGGAGAATCTCCCACAAGGCCCCCCTAGGGACACGGTCGAACGCCTTCTCCAAGTCCATAAAACACATGTAGACTGGTTGGGCGAACTCCCATGCACCCTCCAGGACCCTGCTGAGGGTGTAGAGCTGGTCCAGTGTTACACAACCAGGACGAAAACCACACTGCTCTTCCTGAATCCGAGGTTCGACTGTCCGACGAACCCTCCTCTCCAGGACCCCTGAATAGACCTTACCAGGGAGGCTTAAGAATGTTCAGATGCTTGAGGATAAAAGATAACTCAGAGAGCTGCTGCAGTAGATTACCAACGGGTTTTGAGTCACTTGAAATATTTTTATGGCATCACTGTTCATGTATGTTATCTGATAAAAACACCATACTAAGTATGTTTCATAAATACTTTGTAAGCTTCACATTTAGGTCAACTGGTTTTCTTCCAAGCAGAGTCTCTTTCTGCTCTTGACGTATGTGTTTTTTATTGAATATGCAAACACATATTCCTGAAAAGCTCAAACAAGGCTCTCCAGCCATTGCTGTGTCATAACTTCTTTTTCAGCAGTTACCATGGTGAATCAATATCTAGAGGATCTACTAATGATTTATGTACATCATTTGAGGTAAACATAGCTCAGGGCTATTCTGAAGCTATTATTTTCAGCTGACCTGGAGTGAAATTTGAGCCTTCCTCGTTCAGAATTATCTAACCCATATTTTGCAAAAAAACTCTTGAGTTTGTTAATCCCCAGATGCTACTACTGTTAGCAAAAAAACAGTAAACTGAGACTACGGTTCACACAGGCTCACCATAACGAGACAATAACAGATTGTAAAAATGTTTCTTGGTTTCATGAGTCTTTATTTCTGCTCCAACATTCAGATGGTGCGGTTAGAATTCAGCAACAAATATGCAGCAATCAGTAATACCAATATGATTTAAAATCAACGAGGAACATTTCCCACAACTTGTGTCAGGGGCGTGGTATAGGAAAAATGATGACAATTCTAGGGGCCCTGACCAACAGGGGACCCTCCACAAATTCATTATTTATTTTTTGTTCAAAGAAATAAAAAAAATCGGGGCCCTGTCAATTACAAAATTAATCATATTGTATTTTCAAAGATTGTTTTTAGCAGTAAAAATTTTTTGTTCCCACTCCAAGATAAAAAACACGCATCCATATTTGCCCTGAACACCCCCTATCTGCGTTAAATGGTTCGTTCCTTCTTGGAGCGCTGGAGAGTGACGCTGTACAGCAGCAGTCAGTGGAAGACACGAACAATTGTCACAGTTTCTATGCTGCTAAGAAAAGTTATAAAATCAGGTTTTCAAAACAAAACAAAGGGAGAGAGCGAAAAAGGCAAGAATGTTCATTTATAACCCAGTTTTTCTCCAACAGAGGTGAGTAAACTGTGAGATTATCAACCATTTAGCATAATTAACTTAGCTACAGACTACTGTTTGCCTCCTTTTCACTAATGAATTAAGGAAAAAAATTACCAACTTATTCATATATTTAACTTGTACTATACCTTTTACCACTTAACAACAGACGAGTCAGTCAGCAGCAGTTATAACCCACATCCCTCCTGACCCGTCCTCTCCTGAGTGAAATTAAAGCTGAAATGTCACTTTTATATAAATATTTTTTTCACATATTTTTTAAAATTGTCATTATGTTGTGACAGTATGGCATGAGAGGTAATCTGTGAAAATTTTATTTCCTCTGCCTTCTCCCAGTGCTCTCTTAAAATAACCAGTCAGTGGCAGGAGAGTTTTAGCGCTGTCAATCACAATCTCGTGTGATGCTGCTCATCCTTCCTCCCCCTCAATTTGTCGTGCTGCAGCTAGCATAGCACAGAGCTGTGCAGATTCAAACTGTGAATGCTCAGTTTAGTTAGCATAGCTACCAATGGCGGCAGATAAACGGTTTCTTGTAAAGATAAGTTATTTCTCCGCCATTAGCACATTTAGCAGTGAGTCAATGAGGCTAATTGGCAATGCTAAGAGCGTCCTAGTTGTTCTGATTGGTTGTTTTGGTCAGAACAGTGCATTACTTTAACCAGTAATAGTACTTCAGGAAGGAAATGGAGGAGATTGATTGTTTTCAAAGATTATCTGTCTCATAACAAACTGCTACGACATCGTGACAGCTTTAACAGATATGGAGAACACATCTATTTTTTAAAGTTCTATACTGCAGCTTGAATAAAATGCAACTACATAGGATTTTTGAGAAGTCTGAATTGCTTTATATGTAGTTGCACGTTGCTTTAGACTGTTGCTCATGGGGAGAGATATTTCAGTAATCTAAAACTAATAGAAAAAATGTAAGCAACCTACTTGCATACTGGATGTGGACTGTTGGATGTTAAATTCATGAGCAGTAAATATTGTGCTAATTATCAGTATTGAACAAAAGAAAGCAAGGCAGTTGCAGGCCTTTAAAATTATGATGTTTTTTATGGGTCAAATAGACTCAAAAAATTGTAACAGCAGCTGCGCAGGGGGTCAAACAATTTTTTGCCCGGGGCCCATGATTCCTGGCGGCGCCCCTGACTTGTGTTGTTAGAGATGCCACAAGGAATCAAGGCAGTTGTGAAGCCAAGATAGTTGTACCTAAAAATGTGGCCGGTGAGTGTTGTTTGGCATATTTATTTGATTTTGAGGACATATTACAACACTTCTCATCGTTTGGATCTGAGTGAGTGAGTGAGTGAGTGAGTGAGTGAGTGAGTGAGTGAGTGAGTGAGTGAGTGAGTGAGTGAGTGAGTGAGTGAGTGAGTGAGTGAGTGAGTGAGTGAGTGAGAGAGAGAGTGAGAAACATGTAAAATCCTGAGCAAAGTATAGTACTGTGCTCTGTTTGGGAAAAGGAAACCTGAACAGTGATCAAATATAGCTTCATTTTGTCTTTTCTTTTCTGGGAATGCACTTCAGCATCGTTAAATGGTGTCATATTCCCCTAATGGAAGCACCTACATTAACTTAGAACACAAAAGTTGAACATAATATGAGCATTTAGCGTGAACTAAAAGAAGCTAAACTTCTCTCCAGCACCACGTCAATGCCTCTCCTGTGACTCGCTGTTAGATGTTGAAATACCACAGAAATGAGCCAAATGCACGTGGGCATGTTCATGGCATCTCCTCCGCATGCACATACTGTACACACACACCTAGCTTGTGAATTCACAGATGGTTCTCTCGGCTTTCTCCACAGCTTTTTCAGTGGTGGCGTGACCCTCTTTTTGGCTGAAAGCGTCACTTATCATCAACACATTATGGAGTAATTGCTGTAGTTTTATTCTCCTGGCACTTTGCTTATTTCTTCAGTAGCCATAGGGACATGGATGGTCTACAAAGCATTTCTAGGAACATTCTGTGAGTTATTGTGGCTGCATAAATTGATGGCCATATGCGCAGCAGTTGCTACACACACAGATGCGTGCTGTTCTATTTGATACTTGTTTGTTTAAATTGGAACAGTTCTGCTGCTTCTTTCAGAAGTATCCCAATAAAGCAGGCACAGGTAGTTTCATAGTGCAGGGTGAAATTATCTATTCTTGCTCTGCTATGATGAGTCCAGGGAAAATCTTTGATCTGGAGTGTCTGGATAATCATCCGTGGCGGAGCTCTGATTTCCATCTCTATTCAGCTCTCCCCTGGAAGCTCTATAAGAAGCCATCAACACTGGAACTAATCAGGGTTATTACCACTCTCCCTATTGAACGACATACTCCTCCAGATGTGGGCTCTGCCTCTCCGCAGAGCTTATTCTTTGTGTTGATGTTTCACACTCACTTAATTCTATCTGCTGATGCATTATGGCCAATCCTGAAATCGTGTCGGACAAAAATGTAGATAAATATTTATTTGCTCCCCACTTGAAAATTCATTGCTGCAAGTTTTCTGAGAGATTCTGGCATTCTGTAATTTCAGGGTCAGGAAGTCGGAGACATTCAATTTACTGACGTTTTAGGGCTTTAAGGGAGAGTGGAAATCATTATGTTCCTTTTCCTGCATGTTTGAGGTAAATAGAAATGCACCTGATCTCCAGCTTCTATCTTTGACCTGTTGATAAGTTCTCTCTGAAAACTGTAATTTCAGTAGACTTAACCCTCCCGTGGTTTTAGCGCAACACACAGGAAGAACGCAGAAAATGTCACAGCATGAAAGCGAAGGAGGTTGTCTCGACGGTTATTTCTTTTACCGGGTACCATATGTACCTGGTAAAAGCACACATGGGGTCAGTGTGATCCCACTGGACCACACACAGAATAAAAAACTTGTGGAGTCTAATCAACCCCATCTCTTAAGATTACGAGAGGGTTAAAAACAGAATTTAATAGTCATGTTCAAACAAAGACAACTTGATTTGGAGTTGACTAATCTGTCTTTCTTCATACATGTATGATTAGCAAGGTTAGCTTCATTGACAAAATAGCATTATTTGTGTGTATTTCTCAAAGAATGTAGGCCCTTACATTCTCTCTGACATTTCCAAAAGATTGCCAATATTTAAAATATTCAACATGTTAAATGATTGACAAAAGTTCACAGCTGAATATCATTCAGTATATAAACTGCTGCTTCATGTCTTCAGTCTTTCTCTCTCCTATCAAAGCAGCTTGAACAAATAACTGACATGCCTCTGAAGAAAAAAAACTTCTAAATAGCTTTTGACATCTCTGTCCTTCAGCCGGTTTCATTTTTGCTAATGCTAATTTTGTGTCTTGTTTCTCAATAACTACCTCTACACTGAAGAGTTTTGCTGTTATCGCAACCTGATAACACTGACACCACCTCCTTAGTGGGTGGAGAGCCAGTGGCTGTCATAAAAGTGGAAATCAATAGCCCATAATTGTCCTTATGCCTGTAGTCAAAATAAACAGAGTAGGAGAGACATAAAAAAAAAAAAACACCGTCCCATATTCTCCCATTCCCCGCCCAGAAGAAAAAAAAATCTAGATAAGGCCAAAATTACATATTTCAGTTGGTTTTGGCTTAATTTTTAATGTTTCTAGTTTGGTTTGGTTTAAAGCTTGAAGTACATTTAGAAATCTATATGTTCAATCACAAAATTTTCACCATAACACTGGGATTAACCTCTGAGTGGGTGTGAACCATTTGCCCTATGATGGTTTCCTTTCTGGTTGACAGAAAGTCGTTGTTAGCTCTGGTCATCCATAACCAGCTGAATAACAAGAAATATGCCTTCTGTTGGGAGGGACGGCTACTCAAAAACGTTTGGCGATTCATGTCAGAATTTCTAAATGCCTCACTTAACATCCAAAAAAAGTACACTAGTCATCAGTAAATGGCTTTTTAACGCTTGTATGTCGAAATGGGGTCCAACCGACTCCACCCAAGTTAAACCTGTATCATTTTACATAGACCTCTATGTTTGCGTCAGTCCTCGCACGCACAAGGGTTAAAAGTCACTAAAGGTATCATGACAGATCAAGCTAAATATCAGTCAATTCTCATCACCAGACAATTTTTCTGTCTATGTCCAGTTCCACAAAGTCCAAGTCAGATACCTGCTTCCAGGCTTCCAAGAAGATTCTGGTTACTTCCAGATGGTATTTCCTGAATTTTCTATTCAGAAATTAGCAAGGAGTGACTTAATTTCCTGTACAGTTTCATACCTGCCTTATTTCGTTTGACTTTTGACAAGCCAACGCTCATAAAAACATGTCTGTCAGATCTGAGATGCCACCATTATAAAACTGCTTGGCTTTCCTCCAAATATTGATCCACAGTCGTCAGGTGGCGATTTGTCTTATGTGTCATGAAAGTCTTTGTAAAGTTTTTGTCTCCCTGAAGAGGAAGCCATGTGGTTGTGAAGTGCTGACTTTCCAACGCACTGTCAGCCGAGTTGTACAACAGTTCTGCTTAAGTGAAGCATTTACTTGTGACCTCTCTGCACTCCACTTCATTTCATCCATAATATTGTTTTTCCTCCACTCAGAGGACATCACAGCTGGTACTGAACATAGCATATTTTGCCAACTTAAGCACTTCTTAATTTGCTGTTTTGCTCTTGCATCATGAGCTAATGATGGATGAAAACAAATTGTTAACAAAACAGGCAATTTTTGCATCGCCTTATATTTTCTCTCAAGCAATAAGTATTTCATTTTGTATCTACTTCTTTATTGTCCTCTCTGGGCTGGTTTTATTTCCTCTCATGGTTTACATGGTTCTTCTCTACTCTGGTCCTCTTTTCCTGTCTTTTTGAATATCTCTTCCTCTTAGTCCTCTTCCTCTCTGATCCTCTCTGTTTCCATTTTCCTCTCAGATCTTCTCAGCATGAAGATCTCCTTAACTTTCACACTCTCTATTTTATCCCAAATAAATCTTTGTTTTTGTTCTCCAGCAGTTGACACAAAAGTGTCAACACAAACTCCAAAATATTGAAAGAGTCCACATCACTGCTTTGGAAATATGGATGTATATAATTAAAAAAACAGTAAGGGAATTTTCCTGCTGGAATCTTAAGATAAACAAAATTTAATTTAAGACTGAATAAAAAAACCTGCAAATTTAAGATGACCGTCACTTTATGCTAACACACAATAAGATGGACACATGAAAAGCAGCAGAATATATTTCATTGAAACTAAAATGTTTCCATGCTTTGAACCAGGTGAACAAAATATTTCAAATATGAAAGTGAAGCTCTTGTTCCATTTGCTTTTTATGCAAATATCAGAATTAGGGTTGCTGTGAATTGTGTAATCAGTGTAACTGATGGCGATGATAATAATAATTTGTTGACTTCAAGACTTTTTTAGCTGACACAATTTTTAGTAGATTAGTTTTGATTTCTTAAGCTTTTTTTAAAACTAATTGCTTTTCTGCACAACGCTCTGTGTGTGTGTGTGTGTGTGCGTGCGTGTGCGTGTGTGTGTGTGTGTGTGTGTGTGTGTGTGTGTGTGTGTGTGTGTGTGTGTGTGTGTGTGTGTGTGTGTGTGTGTGTGTGTGTGTGGGTGCGTGTGCATGTGCATGCGTGCGTGAGTGTGTGTTTGCTGCAGTCTGTAGGCATCCTGGGTATGGCTCCGCTGCATATCTCAGCATAATTTGGCTCCACTCTTTGGATCGGCTCGGCTCTGTAGCACCAAAACAATCATGGTGGATGAAGCATTTGTTTCAGGGACAAATTTGCCAGGTAAATAATATAGTTTTAAAGTTATGAAGCTCAGGGGAACATTTAAATCAGGAGGTAATCAATGAGGATCTGAACACTGCAGATTTTCTTACTTCAACACAGACACAGCACCATGTATGTGCTTCAGAAAACTAAATAATTATAATCAGCTTTTTAAACTTCTAAATGCTCTCTAGTATTATGTGCTACATTTTATGTTTGAGGAAAGTTCAGACAAGAATCTGGACTCTCATTGGATTGGTCTGCCTTTGCTTGTTTGTGTTGATGTGCAAGGTTTGGAATTAATTAACAACAAAAAAATTACATTTTAATCAAAACTTATATTTCTATGAATTAAGCAACATTTTCACTTCAGAAACCATTTTTTGCTGCTAAAATATTGAATAAACAGACATATCAGCATATTAGGACAAAAACAAAGACATGTATTGCTTTAATCTGTTATTTGGTGCAAGGTGCTATTCTATCCATTCATCTTTCCAGTGTTTCACGAACTCCTGATTGTTCATCAACTTTAGAAATGTGTACTGTGGAAGCTGACATTAACATTGGGGACATATGTGCTGCTGCTGCTACAAGTTTAGCACTAAGATGCTATTTTAGGCTTGAATGGCTTTGCTGATAAGCTAATTCCTTTAAGCACAACTTGAACACAACAATAGGGTTTCCCAGCGTCCCATCAGATTTGTTTTGAAGCAGAAGTGAGCCCCCAGAGAGCCAAGGAAACCGTCCGTGTAAACCATCTCTGTCTGCATATTTCATTTGTGTGTCAGGTTTACTGTTGTACCAGAAACACAATAAAAGGTTCCAGTTGGGGACTATTTCATGTACAAAACAAAAGAAAGTGTTAAAATTTTCGATGCAAGACTACTTTTTGACATGATGACATGTTAGCTGTGTTGGTTAGTGAGTGTGCTTAGAGTCAGCAGCATCGCTGTCTGTTGGTTGCAGTTGCCTTCTGCGCTCTCTGCATGCTGCAGAAGGCAGTGCTAAAGGAGTACATTTTGAGTAATATTCCTCACATTAGCTTAGCTACAGTGGAATTGGATAACATCACCAAATTAATATATATAAAGTAGTATCAGTTGTAGGCTGTTACTATGGAGAAAAATAAAACGTTGCACCCCTTTAAATCCATGGTACCCTTAGCACTTGCCTGTAGACTCTGGATTTTGGAAAATCCAACATCAAGTTCTGCTTCGGTCCACATTTGTTTGTCTACATGAGAAACCTTAATGTTCTCACATAGGAGAGTTTAGTGAGTACCAGGGGATCCATTCTGTTTTGTAGCCGTGTCACTTTTTAAAATTGTACTGCAGAACATTGCACTTTGCATTCAGTTCCACCCATAAACATCCTGCATGTGTTCAGGTATGAAACGATGCTATATTCGTTGGGTACGAAGCAAAGGGACAATACTGGATGTGTGCACCCTACTTCACAGCTTACTGAAATCCCTTAGCACATGTTGAAAACAAGTGTTAGCTGTTTACATGCTCATTAAATGACTAGTCATTTGGCTTCTTTTAATGGCAACATGGTCGCAGTGTCACATTAAGTCTTCAATTAACATTTGAAGGTAAACGAGGGCTAATTTTTAAATGATGTGTTGCTTCTTTTTCAGCAGCTTTGTCCATTTTGTCGCTCTGACATTTAGCCCCAGTCTGCTTTTAACCTCTGATAGTGTCATGTCTGTTTGCTCCAGATGCTGCAGAGAAGCACTGAGACACTCCAAATTTGCATAGAGCAGAATATCAAGCTGCCGAAGAGCAGCCTGTTTGAAACACAGCCATTGTTTGGCTTTGGCTCCAGGTCAAAGTGAGAGCAGTAGGAAAAAACTGACAGACAGATACCAAATCAACAGTCTGTACGTCCCTCTCCCCCCCTCACTGGTGTCTAATGAAGAAGCTAAATGTGTTGGAAGGGATTTTGTTGTTGGCCTTCATTTCATCCTCTCCACCATCTGCCCTTGCTGGAATCTCTGAACGCTTCATCTCTGCATGTGCCGGAGGAGAAGATTAGATGTTTTCTAATGTTGATGAAATCTGAGTTTCTGCAGCAGGCATTGTTTTCATTGTCTGTTCAGCTACTGCTTATCTCAACTACCCAAGTCTTTCACTTGTGCCAAAGAAATAGGAAACAACATGCCTCACTTGCTTTGCACCCAATGATTTTTCCTGATAGAAGAATCCCAAATGTTAAAATTTTTATGAACTACCTAAACTTTCCATCAACATGAGAGGAGCAAACAGACTGTAATTCACATGAAAATGCCACAGTCCATTAATGTCTGGATATGGAGTGGAAATAAAATGCTGCCAGAAATAATAGTTTTAGTCTGCAACAAAAAGCTTAAAAACGTAGCTCTCTTTAGAAAGGAAATGTTTTGTGACAGGAAGAGAGGATCAGGTAGGCACCACAAGCTCAGTGTACAGTGATGAAGCGAACCTGTCAGTGTGTGTAATCAACCGTGTACACAGTGGCCAGTCACCAGGGATACAGGCTGAGGGGAACACAACAAACACACACACACGCGCACGCACACCCCCACCCACACACACACACACACGTTTTCTTTGCAGATATGTGTATTGGTGAGAATCAATTAGAATGTCTTCAGATGGAACTTTTGTTTGTAAAAAAAAAAGCAATACAAATTCCAACATGTTAAAATCTATGTAATGAGTTAACTGAAATTAACGATTTAAAGTCACGGCCTTATAAGATGCGTGCATATTTTTCTCTCACTGTCTGAAGTTAAATCTGACCTCTTATTTTAGGTCAATAATAAGTTCCTAAATTATTTATTTTTGCTGAATGCCTGAAAACCTAATGAGAGCTAAGTCAGGCTGCCTTATTTTGTTGGAACAAGTAAAACAATTTCACAGCATGAACATCTCCAATATGCTTCTACTCAGGTGTCATAGCAAAGATCCCAATGACTGTCACTTTTCTGAAGTGACTGTAACAGGCAGCAGTTTGACCTTTTTTGGTAGATTCAACTAATTATCATCTGACCTCCTCAGGCACTTTGTAAAGAATTATTATATATGGAAAATATAAAATGAGCCTAAGTCACAGGAAAAGTAACAGCCTGCTACACAGCCTAGGATGCTATAAATTACACACACTTTATCCCAGTACACACACTTATTGTATGGACCAGAGACACATCATAAGCGACAGATGCACTGCATAGAGATGACAGCAAATGATGTTTTCAAAAATGCACTTCTTTATTCACGTTCAGGGCCTCATTGATGCACTTTAAGTCTGCCACAAACAAGATAAGAAAAAAATCACATCAGCTTTGCATGTAGTGACATTAATGATGAAGAGCATCCAGCTGGGAGATGATGAAATACACTTACATATGAAAAACACATTTTAGGAAAACCCACTTGGATTTGTTTTTTATTTTCTTCGGTCTGTCTTACAAGAAATTCCATGTTCATGTCCTTTCATAAGGTTTTACAGAGAAGGTGTAGTATTTTGTAATACATGAGAGATGTTCTTTGGACATTGTAATGACTACAATTATGCTTTTGCATTGCTTGATTGGATATATGACAGATGCAGCACACATAAATCTTTGAAATCATCTCACAGCTGACACATCACAAAGAAGGCACTGTACATATTTCAACATATTCAAGCATTATAATCAAAACCTGCTTTATTTTTTTGTGCATTTATCAGAACAGCAAAAGTCTATAAGAATCCAATAACTGTTATTCTAATGTGTTAACAAAAGTCAGGCAAGGTTAAGTAACAAAGTGCTTAAAGGGCAGTGAAAGACTGGTAGAATGTAAGTTAATGGTACATTGCAAATTACAACTCATTACCTTAAAGTGGATCTTAGAAACATTTTACCACTCACAGCCATGTTCAGCAAAAGTCTCTGAGTTAATCTAAAATAAGAATATGAGTAAAGATCCCACATTTCTTCTGAAACAAAATGCAAGCATGCTTTTGAATGTCTTCACAGCTGCAGTCAGACATTGTGTTGGTTGTGTTATGCTCCTGCTGTTAATGAACACTTGAACTCCATTATGTGACAAACAATCCAAGTACTCCTGGGGCATACAGCAGGACAATATCACAACAACAGGCCAACCAGTAGCTCAACAAAACAAAGACAAAAGTAATTTAAGAGTAGCCTAGTCAAACATCTTAAATGACTTAAAGCCAACTGAGATGTTTTGGTTTGCCCAAAAACAGGTGATGTCTGCTGGAAAATCCTGATGTATTCCTGGATTTCTACAATTATGTAAAAAAAAAAAGAGTGGGCTGAAATTCCCCCACAGTGATGTAAGAGACTCATTCTCACTCAGTTGTAGTCTTTGCCACTAGGGGCACATGCAGATTAGGGGGCAGGCGCTTTCCAATGATCATTATTTGGTCTTAAAATTCATGTGATCTGAAAGTGTTCTTTGGCAGAAAAAGAATGAATCTTACTTTACTTTGGGGAACACAGAGGTACTGTGCCGACTCTCCAACCCAATCCTTTGAGCAGTAGTTGGAGATGAGCAGCAGTAGTATTTGTTGGCATTGAGTAAATGTACCCTAAAGGCCCTTCTTTTTTCTCTTCTGTGCAGAGGGATCACAACAACATGCCACAAGGGTTTAAACAAGTGTTGCTCAGATAGCAAAGGAAGGGAAACAGACAAGACACAGAGAGAAACAGATAGTGAGGAGAGGAAAGAAAGAAATGCTGAGAATCTTTTGTCATGACAAATTAAAACAAAAACTGCCAAGCAACTGAGCAGAAGCATTCAGTTTTCCCCCTAGTGGTGAGACCTTGGAGGACAGCTGAGGTTCTCCTGATCCTACTGTGGACTAGTAATACTAGACTAAACTGACTTTTTTAGTCGAAATTAGCATTTGTACATTATTTGTCCACGAGAGTCAGGATGTAAGATCCAGGCTTCAGGTGCTTTATCATACAGCACAAATAGGACTAAGGTGCAGAAATAACCTAAGTACAAAGAACACTCCACATGACATGTTTCTGCAACACAAGCATCACTGCACATTCCTCTCTTTGTGTGCAGCTTTCAGAATGTCCAGAAAACTGCCAGCAGTGCAAACAAAAAACGTTCATCAATACAATCAAAAACTGTTGCAATATCTCTTAATTAGCAATACTTACACACAATACTTCCAAAGGCTATATAATCCTAGGTCATCAGTTGAGAGCTATACATTTCCCTCCATTGATTTGTAGTATATATGGATTGTTCTGCCTCCTGAAACCACAGACTAAAATAAGCTTTGTTTTGGTAGCTTATGCACTTGTAAATCTGTCTGTGACATTTTGATAGTGTGTGACACAGTGCTGGGAGAGCAAATATCATTAGAAGGGAACAGAATTAAAATCTGTCACCGCAGAACCAGTGTATGGTGACCAGAACCAGCAACAATAGGAGGTCCAGACAAACAAGTGATGAAAAAAAGAAACAATGGATGAAGCAGAAGCAAAAGTGGACATGAGAGAAGGAAGGATTGTGAGGAAGGGTCAGTCAGGATGTCCCCAGTGAACAAAGTGCTAAATATTTTAGCCGTCATGGCTGAGGGTAGGCAGCTGGTCCCTTTGCATGGCAATGAGGGGAAAGGAGCAAGGCCTTGTTCAATAGAGCCCTTTAACCGTGGGAAATCTCTTCACATTATCACACACACACGCACACACCCACAAACCAGCTGAGTAAGAGCCACAGGACAGTGATGGTCTGTGCTGCCTCGATGGACTATCTTTGCTCCCAGAGTCAGACTCGATTTGCATCACAGTTCAGACCTTCAGAATGATGCTCGCATTTTAAACCACCATTGGTTCTGCACTAATTTTCTTCATTTTTAAGTTTTTAATAACTACAGCAGATCACTTGGTGCTAACCATATCATTATTTATGCCTGGCGATTTTTGTTGTGGGTGTAGAGATGCAAACAAATAATCGAGTTATGGTTAATTGTCAAAAACAACTAACCTGTAAATGTTAGCGTTGAGCCTAAGTCTTGCAAAAAACAGTAACAATACTGTCTATGAAATATATCTTTGACTGACATATTGTGTAACCAGTCTGTAGAATATTGATACTAATTGTAAACCCTCAAAATAAACTCTTGAAAAAAAATTGTTTTGATTGTCAGACTATATTAAAGTAAAGAGAGAGCAGGATAAAAAGCACCTTCTTTTTTTTCTTTGGGTTACTTCCTCTCCCTATAAAATATCATATTTACTCTAAAAATAACTTAAGATTTGCAGTAGATCCTAATCTGATCCTTTTAGATCCTTTTTTGTTATTGTTTACTTTTATTTTACTACTGACACACACATGGTAGAACTCTTTTCTACAGCTCAACCACACAGGCTTAGTGTTTATTGTTATATGTTAGGTCTTACAGCAGGGGTGTCCAAAGTCGGTCCTCGAGGGCCGGCATCCTGCATGTTTTAGTTCTCTCCCTAGTGGTTGTAACAACCTCCTCAGCAAGTCAATGTTCTCCTTAGGCCTCTAATGAGCCATCATTTGATGCAGGTGTGTCAAACCAGGGAGAGAACTAACACATGCAGGATGAGGGCCGACTTTGGACACCCCTGTTTTACAGTAATAGCCTGGATTTAAAGCCGTTATCGCCATGCTTGAGCATGATAGGTTAGAGCAGTGGTCCCCAACCTTTTTATTACCGCGGACCGATCAAGACTTGGAAAATTTTGCTGCGGCCCCGGCGGGGGTGGGGGGGTGTTCCCGCCAAATCCTGAATATACCCAATTTGGGTTGTCTTGGAGTTTTTATCGCAACTTGTGGGTTTTTTCCTGTCTGGGAACGAGAATACGACCTGCTGAATGTGACAGGTAGCCAGTCAAAGAGCGCGGTGACGTAGGAACAGAGGGGAATCCCAAACAGCTGACATATCGTGCAACTGAGTTCCGTGGATATCGGAGATGATATGTGGAAATGTTTATTATTAAATCTAAAGGTCATTATTATGTTTATTCAGTTGAAAATGAATGAATGAAAAAATATAGTCACCTCCAAATCAATAGTGCAGCAAATAGAGCGGCTGCTCCCGTCGTCTTTTATCCACCGCCTTTTCTTTTTGTTACGTCTTTTATTCAAATGACTCCACAAACTATCACTATTGCTTCTACATTGTCATCCGTGTTTGGTTATTCTAAATTACCGCTATGTTGGGGGTTTTAGTGGATTATCCTCTGGAAGGGGGATGTTCGTGACTGGAATCGGTTCGTGTTGCTCCGGCCTTGGACACACGAACCGATCGAACCTGTTGGACTTTTATCAGCTCTGTGGTCACAGAGGTTTGGAGAATCGGCCGACAATTCTTAAATCTTTCCGTCTAAACCAGACTTAAGACTCAAGCTCTACTCATCTCCTCTCGACCACTGCCCAAACGCTCTGACTCTGGTCGCTATGGTAACGTTTACATATCCCTTCAAAATAAGATACAGATGCGCCATAAAAAACAAACATTTTACTTTCGTGAAAACTTTAACTCACGATACTGACTAACAGAGCCCTGAGCTTGTTTCTCTGCAACGAGACGGTCCGATCTGGGAGTGATGAGAGACAATAACACCCGAGCTGTGTTGCTTATATCCACAGCCTGCTTGGTCTCTACGTGGCAAAGCAGTTTGAAGCTTCATTGCCTCATTAGCAGCCGGTCGCCGCATGTTACGCAGAGCGGGCTTGTAATGTGGGACTCACCTACCGGTCAGGGTTAAATCCATTCTCCTGTCTCTGGGCCTTTTCCCTTTGCAAAGAAACAAAGACATCTGATCTGTTTCTTACTCATTTTGCTGCTTGTGGCCTCAGTGTTGGCACGCAAGTAATCGAGAGAATCCGGTTAAAGGATTTTCAAAATAAAATATCCTCCAGACTCAAATAATACATAAAACGGAAATATTTCACTATTTCTTGCGCGGCCCGGTATCAATTGGTCCACGGACCGGGGGTTGGGGACCACTGGGTTAGAGCTGTGTCTCAAACACAGAGGTGTTTCTGCATTCACACCAAATCTGTGTTCCCCTTACAGTTAAATGTATGGCAGCTGACGGTGCAGTTAAAGTCTGTGTGAATGATTAGGCTAAAAATTATGCTTATAACATTTCAATAAATTTGGTTTAGTTTTTAGTTTATTTCATTTTCCAAATCTAGTAAACCTAAAAGAACAATAGCAATTTATTGATCTGTTCATAAATATCTTGCAATTTGAGAATTTTGGTGAATATGAAGGATCTGTAGTAAGTAGAAAATTATATTTAAGAGTCTGCATTTTACCTGGCACTTAAAAATAGTCAAAGATAAATAAAATCCACTCTAATTTAACATAATTTAAAATAGCAGATCAAGACTGAGCTAACTTATGTGTTTACCTCCCATTCTCCACTGGTCTGTCATGATCCGTGTTTCTGTGTATTTATTTTTAGGGTTTTCTGTGCTCAGTTTCCTTCCTGTGAGTCTCTGTCTCTGCGTCTTCCCCGCTGATTGCTTCCCAGGTGTGTCTCATTCCTTGATTATCCTCCCTGTTTATTTAAGTCCACCTGTTGTCTTTGTCTTTTGTCGGATCGGTGTTGTATGTTAGTTGTTGTGTGTCGGCTCTCCAGTTGAACTGTTAAGTCCTGGTCTGCTTAGCTCTCGTTTCAGTCTTCAGTATGTCAGTTGCTACCAGTAACTAGCTGTGTGCTATGTTCTCTGCCGTGCCGCCTGTATCGGACTGACTGAGCGTCAATATTAAATTCATCATTCCTTCACAACCTGGGTCTCTGCGTCACTCCTCACCACCACCAAATTAAAAATTCCTACAGACAACGTAGTGATTTGATGACCAAGTCTATACAATAAGATTTAAGTCTTTGTATTTTATTGAATATTATATGTTGTATTATGTCTCATCTTCAGTTACATTTAAATATATATTTGAAATAGTCAATAAAGAATGTGAACATGTACCATAAAGTGAAAATTTAAGTGAATGTGTTTGGAATGAGGATGCATGGACTGTGTTTTCCCACACATTTTTATTTAAAAAAAGTTTTTACAACCTTTTGAAATTAAGCCTGTTATGCTTTTTTGACAAAACTTCTGCTGTAGAAAAAATTAAGTAAACACTACATTTACACCAAACCCTTGTTTTTCTTAGGGGTTGCGTTCCGAAAATAACCCATGATAGGCGAAATCCGTGAAGTAGTTACCTTTTATTTTTTACAGTTATTACACAGCCTAATTAAATACTCTACATTGAAACCAAAGAACACAACCCGTTTTCAGGTCAGCGGATGTGCGTGTGCATCAATCGGGCCTTTTTAATGTGATCCACAGTCGTGTCATTAAAGCGTTTCCTCCAAGCTGCTTTGCGAGATTCACAGCTGTATCTACGGCAGAGCGACGGATCTCACCAAACGAGCCTCCGATCGGGTTTTGCGCTGCCTCCATAGATGACATTGTAAAAGATCAAGAATTTGTTTGGCAAATGCTTTTGACAGATTCGCTTCCTTATAAACACAGTTTGACATCCAGTGTCATTTCGAAACAGTTCCTGTATTGGTCACGTGACTTGCTGAAACCAATACGCGCACCGGCACGGGTGTTAGTCTATGGGCTTGATGCATGCGCCGGCGCGTCGGTGTTGCTGGACCCATCACTAGTCTACATGATCAGTGTATAAATGCAGTTCATCATTCCAGTCTTCAAAAAAATAAAAGAATTGCTATAAAGATCTTAAGATGAAGTTGATGTTTCCAAATGTTTTCAACGTGATTGTGCTCTGCAAGAGAACATTGGCTTACATAGACTGGCCAATAAATTAATGCAATCTAAAATGGGATTAAGAAGTAAGGTGCATAGAAAAATCATGTCATGACAATTTCCTCTGCAGAAAAATCCTGAGAAGATTAAACATGATTTAACAGTTACAAAAGTAATCGGGAACTGAGGCTGGTACAGTGGACTACATTAGTACATTTCTGGTGGTGAAATAATTCCAATTAAATGATGGGTTCTGCTATAAACGAGATGAAATGTTATCTCTCAAGAACAATTAAGCAATCAATAATCTGATTGTAATTTAGGTTGCTAAATTTAAGATTTAATACCTATATGTAAGATGACAAAGTCAGACTTTCAATAAGCAAGTATCAATTTCACACAGCCGGTTTGCCCATTGTGATTCTTCTCTAAACAAAATAAGGATTTATGAGTAGTTGTGAGATTCCATCTTCGTTAAAAGAGCAGTTTTTGAAGTGTGATTGTGTCCGTTAGGCATCTTCCATCAACTTCGAGTTCCTTGCTGTCATTCATTCTCCATCTAAATAGAACAATTTCAAAACCCCAGGAAGACTAGCTGTAAAAAACTGATTTTAACATTTGAATAGTCTAAGGAAGAATTCAGCCAGAATTGCTTCTCAACACACAGCTTTGTTCTCACAGACTTCTTCATGCTGCCACGAGTGCTTTGACGCGTAATGTTGTCAAGACACGCTGAAAATCTCTTCCTCAAATACACACACACACATGTGTGTATTTGATTCCACTAACAGTGGAATCACAGTGTGATTCCACTGTTAGTTTTTCCTCGCACTCATAGTTTAGTTCTTTGGTAGTCATACTCATGTGAAATTGATATCTGTGAGGCAACATGGGGCTCAGTGGCAGAGCAGCACACCGTTACGCTGAGACTAATATTGTTGACTCATAGTTTCCAGGTTTGATTGCTGATCCTGGCCCGTTTACTGGCATTTCTTCCACTTCTCTCTCTGCTCTATTTCCTGTCCAGCTTCTAATAAAGACCACAAGTGCCAAAAAACTTTTTGATTTTAAAAATACACAAAACCATATGTGACTTTGAATTATAAGCTTAAACCTGCTATTGTCGGGTGGACAAAAAAAAAATGTTGTACAGTTCAGTATTTGGTATCAACATATTTGATTTTCAAGAGAAGATTACATTTCCAAGGTGTACCCTACCTGTTCACCATTCATTGTTGGAGATTTCAGAGTGGATTTATGAAGGTTGAGATAGATCTTCTATTTGAAGGTCATTTCTTAAAAAAAAAAAAAAGTTAATATAACCAAACTATTAAAGTCTTTCTAAGAGATGTAGGTTGCTATTTGGTTTAAAAGAAAATTAATTAACAAAAAAAGTATTTGCAGATACATAGAAGCAGGGTTGGCCCAAGGCATAAGCAAATTAATCAGCCGCTTTGGGCCCCGGGGCCGCTTGGGGGGCCCCCTAAGTGGAACAGATTTTTTATTTTTATTTTTTTTAGTATGTCTACATTAACAATTTAGTTCAACTAACTTCTATTTTGTCAGTTTGAAGTGATCTGAAGATCGGTTTCATGTAAGTATCGGCTGATCACCGATCCCCCTAAATTAAGGAAATTGGCGCCCAGAAATTGACTGGCCGATAAATGTATCCTATATGATACCTGCATATAGGATATAATGTAAACAGCACTGTCAAGAGATTCAATAAGTTTATAGTAGGTGTGTAAATGATCCAATAATCTGACTGTTGATTGCAGCCAATCCACATTATTAGCAGAACCAGAGGGCCCCAAAGCCACATTTGACTTAGGGCCCCATGGAGGTTTGGGCCAGCCCTGCAAAGGAGGACTAATTAATGCAACCCAACATCATTCCAACTGATTTATTGTTATTTTGAATATAAAGCATACTATTAAAACATAAGATATGCTGTTGTGGTTCTGATGAAACACATCATCAGCAATGACTATTATTAAGAAGCATCTCAGAGGCGTCTGTGTGTCTGGGGTGTGACCACTTCATCCTCTGAGATCATTTTCACACTGACTGTTTCTCTGACACATCAGTGTGTGAGTGTGTCTGCATGTGTGGATAATTCTGCATATGTTTCCACTGGAAAGTGATTAGTAAAATGCATCTGGCATAAACACGGACATCATGTCAATTTACTCACGTAAACTGTTAATGATGAACGTGTAACTTACATTTTCATCTCCTTGCTTGCTGAGTGAAAACTCACTTTTCATGGCGACTGAGGAAATGCAGCATTGGACCACTGAAGGTCAGAGAGAGAGGCATGCTGTCAACAGCACAGAACGTTTTCAACACGTATCCAAGACTAATGTTCCATTCTTGCAGTGACTTTGCTTTATTTGGGTCTCAATGTCTGTTAACCTGAAATTCTGCTGCAGAAGAAGGAACGTCTGCCTTTGCCTGTTTTTTTTTATTTATTGTCCACCGCCCACATTGAATAATCCATTGAGGAAATCACATTGTTGTCACTTCCTTAAATCTGTTTTCAAGTCTAATAGTAATAGTTTTTCCAAAAGGGAAAGGTGTAACGAAAATCACCTGCATTTTCTTTTAAATATTTTAGATATGTTCTGTAGAAAAGTCAGAATTATCCATGAATATTTTGGAATTTGTATTAACTCACAAAATCTGCAAATACTGAACTGTGAATAGGTGGGGATCAGCCATATTGACATAGTAAACAACAAACACAAAACTGAGAGAAGTTATGAAACTCTTTATGAAACAAAACTAATGCAATTTGTTACAACTAAAGCATAAATTGTACAGATATGCGCACAGGTACTATTTATGTTTTAGTTCTAACAAAATTTATTGATGCCACTAACTATAAGATTGGCTGGTTTAAGGTTGTGTTACTGATAAATACTAATGCTACCACACAGAAATGTTACTGCTGTGTTTATTTTATATTAACGTGTTTGTTAATGTTAAATATTTTTAGTTTACGATGTATTGAATTTGATGCACAGTTTAAGTCTAAGCTGCATGATGCTGTTTGTTGAATCAGATCCATTTCAAAACTTTTTCACTCAGGAGGCTTTGCCACATAAAATCATATAACCTAGCTTAATATTGTTCTACCAGCAGAATGAAATAAAATGAGAACTTCATTCTCATTTTACTTTAGTTAGAATGAGAAAGAAGTTAGAAAACACAAATTCTGGTTTTAGGACCTTATTTTTGGCACACACTCCCTGCCTCCCTCACTGTTTTGCTAATGTTAGCTGACAGTTTTCCACATCATCATCCCTCTTCCCTCGGTCTGTCTTCCTCCTTGACTTATCAATTTGATCATGACAAGCATTTTCAAACATTTGCTTGGGAGCAGTTGAATTGTTGTAGTTATTAGTTTAAACAGCAGAGGATGCTGCAGATAAAATAAGTCTGTATTCAGCAACTGGAAATACCTCAATTCAGTAAATAAACACAATTGAATTGGTAACAGAAGAAGCGTCTAGACCAGTGTTTCTCAACCTTTTTCGGGCCAGCGCCCCCCTAGCCTTCACCCAGGTCCCTCACCGCCCCCCACCAAAGAATTTGCAGGCTACTTTGCACTGACTATTATTTTATTATTTATATTACTGTCACTATTGTAGATGTTTTGATTTTTATGCTTGTTTCTGTATTTACTATCAAAAATAATTTCCCAGAGAACAAATAAGCAATGTGAATAGAAATTATTTTCACAGGTGTCTATGAAAAATGCAATGAACATTCAAGTTAAAATCAGTAGGCTTAACAGCAGCCAATCAGAGTGGAAAAAAAATATTATTCTTTGCCATTTTCCAGTTGTTAAATATTCCACAAAATGAGCAGATAAAAGATGTTCAACATGCCAGTTTAAACTTTGAACTATTTGCAAACGACTGAGCTCTGCAACATTAAAACATGGATAGAACTGTAACTACATTAATCATAGCTCTTCTTCTCTTCAGTGTTTCTGTCGGTTTCTGGTGGTGCAGCTCTGTGCTGCCTTCAGGAGAATGGGACATCAGAGTATCATCCATACAATTTCACCCACATGGCATTTATTGTGCAAACCAGAGCTTTCAGTGGAAAAACAAAAGTTCCAGATCCTTTTAATGCCATGCAAATATGAGACAGGAACATGGATTATATCTTTATATAGACCTGACTATTGATTATAGATTAATAGTTTTACTGGACAGAAATTACAAAGAACAAATCTGGCTCTTAATCAAATCCTAATGAGTCAAATTGAAAGTGTCATGGAGTCATCAGCCTCATGACATTAACACTGACATGAAAAATAATATTGAAGAAATAAATATATCCAATCTAATTAAAAACATAAATAAGTGATCAGTTCTTTACTGTTATGGTCTATAAGATATATTTATTCTCAGTACTAGATATGGTCTCAACAAACCCATGACATTTCAACAATATTATTTTACCTTTTATCTGGAAATGGTGTCTGTTTATTCTTGCCATACAGTCTCTGTATTAATTATTGCTCGAAAGGTCTTGCCATACCAGTTTAATCCTCTGCATTTACTTTGGTTTCTTAGTTTATTCTTGCATTTTGTTCTTCATTCATTTCCATTTAGTTTCCTTTGATTAGTATTGTCCTCTCTTGGTTTATTGCTATGTCCACTTTAGTTTCTTTCCTATTGCTAGATTTATTTGATCGTTTATTGACCATCAGTAATCTTCACTCATCACCTGCTGAACCACCTAATTTTCATTTGTTTCACATCATGTGTTTATTTTTCACTGTTCAGCGTCGGATTCTAGGTTTTAATGCCATAATTCACAACTAGTTCATCGCTCCGTTTTATGTCCCGCTTCTCATGTTTCAGAGTTTTGCGCAATGTGCGCGTCGTTTTTTTTTTAAATGATTATTATTTTTACCCCATGTGGTGCACAGCAGTCGGGAAGCATATCGATGGGGAAAAGGCAGACTGACATAAACCTTTTAAAACAACGGAAACAATTTCAGTAGCTATTCTGATTATTGGAATTTAAAAGTGCTGTGTTGTTTTGTCACCCACCTTTCATACCGGACCACTTACAGCACCGTGTTAACGCTATAAAATGAACGCTCTCTATCGTGGTATCACCCATGGAGGGATTTCTTTATTTAAATGGGTTCATTTTTCCGAGGGATACAAAGTGAAGGTATCGTGATTTTAATAATTACTTGTTTATAAGCGTGATTTTCTGTTGTCCTTTCATGGAAGCGGGCAGCTTTCAAACGGAAATAAAACACTTTTTAATATAAGTTGCTGCTTTGACATGATCACAGAACTGTCAAAACATATGTACATAAATACCAGACAAAGTGAATCACAGCAACGTCACTTCTGGAACTGATGCGGTGAGCTACCAGTAGCAGGAGAGGAGCTGCGCCAAAAGCTAACAGAAGCTAACAAACACTGAAGACAAGGAGAGCTGCCATCGATACAGTTGCAGCCAAGCATGTTTCCATGTTACACAATACAGTTTTAGCAAGTTGCTCAAAGTCTAAACGGGTATTGTTGTGTATATAATGTGTAAAGTTTACCTTCGACCAAACGCCCCCCAAAGGAATCCCAGCGACCCCCTTTTGTAAAAATGTCCGCCAGCACCCCCTACTCTGAACGCCCCCTGGGGGGCGGTACCGCCCACGTGGAGAACCGCTAGTCTAGAGGAAGTATTTTCCTCTGTGAACTACAGACACACTTAACTATGCATATACTTTATATATACCAGCTTTCAGAGTTTGGTGACACTCTTATGCTAACTTCTGTAAAAAAATTAAATAAAAAAAAACTCTTCTGGAAACAAATAAAGTACACTTCTGGAGCTAGTCGGATTTGGTGACAACAAAAATTATGAGTGTGAGCCTGGTGTTAACCTCTACTGAAATGATGAAATAGTAAGGAACCAGGAAACTGGACAGGGAAGACCTGATTGTGGAAGACCTGGAAATCACTTGAGTTCTGCTATTCTTTTAAAGCAGTTTTATATGCAGACGTTGTGCTTCTTGACTTTGGTTTTGAATGTTACTCTTCTTGATAAACTGCTGGGGACTTGGAATGAAAGCTTAAAGAAAGGTAAACTCTGTGGACGTGATGCTAGCTAAGCTAGCTGTACAGATACATGTTGCATCTGCGACGAAAAAAAGTTGTGACTCATGCGCTGAATTATTGTGTGGAGGTGTTGACTGATGTGTCGCATATATGGGACAACGCTGGTACCAAAGTGCAATATAGTGGTATGATATTCAGGAACGATCCGATTCTTCTGGACGGATCTTTACTGATTAAATTTATTTCAGTTCTAAGTATCTAGTTTTTTTATGGGAATGTGGATCTTTCAGATCAATTTGAGAAGCAATTTTGATAGGTAAAGGTTAATTTTTTTGTGTCATGGTGCTGGTCTTGGTCTTGGGTAGGTGGTCTTGACTACAACTCTGCTACTGGCTCCTTGGTTGCCTGTCCTCCCCCACCCACCTTCTTTCCATCCCCTTTCTGTTGGATTTCTTTAAAAATAAAAGCCACTAGTGGCAAAAAAAAGTGAAGTTCATGTTATGTTAGGACAGGAGACAAGATGTTTCCATCCCTGAAATTATGATGCATAGAATCACATATCTAAGTCTAAACTATGTTACAGAGTAAACACAATAAAAACATGCTTTATCTGTGGCATTGTTCATTAAAATGGCATATTTCTGATGTATTAAAATTAAATACGATCGGTTCACTTAATGATATTAGCGATTAGGTGATGCATTCAGCGAGTACTTTTATTTTTAATACTTAAGTATTTTTAAAAGCCAGTACTTTTTTACTTTTACTTAAGTACAAATGTTAATGTGGTAGTTTTACTTTTACTTGAGTACATTTTTGTCTGTGTATTTGTACTTTTACTTAAGTACATTTTTTGAGTACTTTCTCCACCACTGGTAAAGTGTGGGAATCTGACGTAGGAAATGCGTTGGGAGAGTTTTTAAGTGTCATTTTGTTCTCTTAATTACCGCCACTTTGTGTTTGCAACAGTGCATTACAAGCAGATGCAGTCAACATGAGGTCATTGGTTCCACAAAATGTTTGAACTTTGTAGTGTTGATCTTTTACTTGCAGATTGGCATAAGTATTCCCAAATTCTTCTTTAATATTTGACACCAAAAACCAGTGATGTAATTCCAGCAATGTAATCTGCCCATTCACACTAGCCATGTTTACACCAACACATATACTCCTGTTGTGAAGCTTTTAGACTGGAAGGCCATTGCAATTTTGGGTTTTTGAATCCAGCAGTGATGAACAAAGATAGTTTCTAGTGGCTATAGTGGTCAAAGGACAACATTTTATACACCAGTGCACTTTAATAGATTTTATTATTATAACATTTTATGTTGACACAAAGCAGACGTCTGCTCCCCTGTAAACATGTTTATGTGCGCTCCTGGCTTGCCTTTGGAGTAAAGTTGGTTTTTGGCACATGTGGACTGGCTTCATGTTTTCCTTTCTGAGGATGGTGTTTTTACATCTGCCTCCAACCAGGAAAGGAGATGTAAATGAGCACTATAGCAGACACTATAAGGTTTAATTATACATGATTGTCCCCTGCTGTGCCTGCACAGTAGGTCATCAGTATGGGGGGAGATGCACTTGTACCAATTATTGGAACATCTTTCAGAGAGATTTATAATCAAAACTGAAGCATTCTCTGATGAAACGCTGAACACTGTCACTAGATGAGGGCTGCAGTAGGAGGGTCCTGCTGCTTAAAAAAATTTATTAGTGCAGGTTTAAACAAATTCTAATTTTATTTGCTTTCTGTGACTGTATATTGTAATGACAAAAAACAACAACAGAGAATGTGTTTTTAATCTGTCTGACACAAACACAATGGGTTTGCGTTCTGAAGGCTTTCAAAGGTTTGAGCAAAGTGTATTTTACAACTGGATGGATCAGCATTTAAATGCAGTCAGTTGTATATGATGTTCTCTTTCAGTTTTAATCCTGTTTCCTTTGTGCAAACACATAGCTTTTCTGATTAACTCATTTTCATTTGAATGCAATCTGGCTTGATTTGATTTGCCATCCAAAGCAATTGGCTTTCATATTAATGCGATTAGGTTGTAGAACAAAGTGGCCATTATGCAGAGACTTATGGCGCAAGTGGAAAAAAAAGGACCATCACATTGCCATCAGTATCATCCCCACTGAGAGATATGGGCATTAGGAGGGGAAGATAACACACACATGCAGCGCCACATGCATCTTGACTCTAATCTTGCTTTGCCTTTTGTCATGGCTGTGAGCAGAGCTCGACTGCACAAGTGTTAGATGTGAGAATCTTAATGTGTTTGTCAAACTGCTTGTGATCTGCTCTCTTTATGCAGCAACACTATAATCCAGGGTTGCATATGTTGCAAATTCTCGTCTCAGTGAAATCCAGTGACAGTCATGTTCAGACCTGCATCCACTGGAACTAATCCATGGTCTGTTGGAGTGACTGCTCTGTCACCATACTTCTGCTTTGTTTCTCTGACTGGTGGACAGAGCAGCATTTAGCTGACAGAATAAACAGTCTGTACAGTTAACCTAATAATAGCCATGTTCAATTACACTCATGGGGTTTTATGAGCTCAAGTGTTGGAAACAGTGCTGACGTCTGTTTGCTGTCTGCAGCCTGCGCTGTGGGCTTTGACTGATGAACACTGACAGCATCACAATTTTTCTGCTCCACTAGCAGCTCAGGGAGGATAACACTGTTGGTTGAATGCTCTCTCCGTCCCACACATTTATCTAGACCAAGACACCTTAACAAATTTGATAGACTAGACTGACATGCAATGAAGCAATTGCCTTTTAAGTCAAAACGATAGTGAGCCGTCTCGTCTCTGAATGCCCCACTCTGCTGCAGTCTGAAAGAGATTTTGGAAGTTCATGCTAGAAGTAAAATATATTTAATTCCAATCCAAATGCTGGACGTAATAAAACTCAAATTAACACATTTCACAATTTTGTTTAGATATTTAATGAAAGCAATGTCAAAATAATAGCTTTCATTGCAAAAGTTGCTACTGAAAACCTTCAGTCTGAAACTGCTGCAGTAAACCTATGGGGAGGATTAGATGGATTCTAGTTCTAGTTTCTATTGATCAGTGCCTTAATGTGAAGAACTAGCGACTGCAGGGCAGCTGGTAAAATATCATCACAATGCTGCTGGAATTTCTTCCAGCAAATGAAATCACAAACCAAGCTGATTTCATGACAGAACAGACACCTGCAGTACCCAGGGGTGAAAGTAGTTTTAAATTCTTGGGGGTACTATGAAAAAATAAATAAATAAATAAATAAATAAATAAATAAAAAAAATAAAAATTAAAAAAAAAAAATTAAAAAAAAAAAAAAAAAAAAAAAAATATATATATATATATATATATATATATATATATATATATATATATATAAGCTGACTGTATAGCTCAATAGGTAAGTCACCAGTCTTCCACCCGGGAGACCCGGGTTCGAGGCCAGGCTGGGGGCTGGGGCAAACGGTTACAATGGTGACATTGAGCTGTCAGTGTGGGTCCTTAGGCAAGACCCTTGGAGCTATATAGCCTACCTCATACCATGAGAGACACAAATAAGCACGACATGCCGGCTCAGACGTCGCCCGGTCAAACAAGGTCTGCGTCAGGTGCTGGGGAACCAGAGCACCCTGATGAAAAATGGGCTACTGGAACAAGACGGAAATGGGCGAGAGGTGAAAACATGGATCTGTTGGAATGCTACTACTCAAGTAATCCTAGTCAGAGGGGCTACATGCAAAGACTGTGGGAGGAATGGTTAGCTCGACATCCCCAGTCAACACTAACTGCCAAACAACTAGTAGCTCAGTGTTCCAACATCCGCAAACGGCAACTGCTGTCACAACTGGAGATTGACGAGGTACGACACAAGTGCTACGGGAAGGAGCCAGGACGCCAGGTCAGAAGGGAGTCAACTACAACTCCCCGCCCAGAGACTGGGTATGTAGCCCCAGTAATGAACCAACCATCTGAGCTGGACGAGGCAGCAACTGACCTGAGAGAGAGAATCATGGCCCGAATGAACACCAGACGACCTCGACGCCAATTACAACGGCTGAGTGAAGTACCATCAGAAAGTCTCATTGAAGATGTGAATGCAGCATTGAGAACGATCCCTACCAACACCATAACAGAAACCAATGAGCTGATATACAATTCAGCATCAGTGATCCTTGAGATGCTTGGTTATAAGAGCAACCATGAGACCCAATACCCACCATGGAAAAGACGGTTAGAGGCTAAGATCAAGATAACAAGGAGGGATGTGAGTCAACTGTCAGAGCTCCAAAGGGGTGCAATGAAAAGATCAGTACCCAAGAAGTACAGCCAGATGCCCATACCTGAAGCACTCGAAACTGCCAAACAAAGGCTCCAAGCCTTGGCCAGCCGCCTAAAGAGATACACGAGAGAGAATGAAGCCAGGAGGATTAACCGGCTCTTCGCCACCCAACCAGCTAAAGTGTACTCTCAATGGCAGGGTAATAACAACAGAGCAGACCCACCCAGGCTGGAGACTGAACAATACTGGAAAGGCATATGGGAAAGGGAGGCGTCCCACAACAGCAATGCACAGTGGCTAACCTCTCTACGAGAGGACCACAGCAACCTCCCTGAACAAGCCCCGGTAACCATCACTGTGGCAGATGTCCAAGACAGAGTCTCGGGTATGAAAAACTGGACAGCACCAGGACCTGACATGATCCATGCCTACTGGCTTAAGAAACTCACTGCCCTCCATGAGCGACTGGCAGCCCAACTGAACCAGCTGCTACAAAATGGGACTCACCCTGAATGGTTAACTGAAGGGCGCACAATCCTGATACAGAAGGAACCCTCGAAGGGTTCAGTCCCATCCAACTATCGGCCAATAACCTGTCTCTCTACAACATGGAAGCTCATGTCAGGCATCATAGCGGCTAAGATAAGCGGGCACATGGATAAATACATGAGCAAGGCACAGAAGGGCATAGGCATAAATAGCAGAGGAGCCAAACACCAACTCCTTGTAGACCACACAGTTGCCCGAGACTGCAAAACCCGACACACCAACCTGTGTACCGCTTGGATTGATTACAAGAAAGCCTATGACTCAATGCCACACACTTGGATCATTGAATGCTTAGAGATGTACAACATCAATAGGACTCTAAGAGCCTTCATTGCAAACTCGATGGGGCTGTGGAAAACCACCCTTGAAGCCAACTGCAAACCACTTGCACAAGTGTCCATCAAATGTGGCATATACCAAGGAGATGCTCTGTCCCCACTGCTGTTCTGCATAGGCCTGAACCCTCTCAGCCAAATCATCAACAAGACTGGCTACGGATACCGACTCAAGAATGGGGCCACGATCAGTCACCTCCTCTACATGGATGACATCAAGCTGTACGCCAAGAGCGAGCGAGACATCGACTCACTGATCCACACCACCAGGATCTACAGCACTGACATTGGGATGTCATTCGGACTAGAGAAGTGTGGTCGGATGGTTACAAAGAGAGGGAAGGTCACCCACACAGAAGGGGTCTCACTCCCAGAAGGAACAATAGCAGACATAGAGCACAGCTACAAGTACCTGGGAATACCACAAGCAAATGGCAACCTCGATGAGGTCACAAGGAAAGGAGCCACAGCCAAATACCTCCAACGAATAAGGCAAGTCCTGAGAAGCCAGCTCAATGGCAAGAACAAGATCCGTGCAATAAACAGCTATGCCTTACCAGTAATCAGATACCCTGCCGGAATAATTAGCTGGCCAATGGAAGAGATGAAGGCCACGGATGTTAAGACTAGGAAGCTACTAACCATGCATGGAGGGTTCCACCCCAAATCCAGCACCCTGAGACTGTACACGAGCCGTAAGGAAGGAGGCAGAGGACTAGTGAGTGTGAGAGCCACTGTCCAGGATGAAACATCCAAGATCCATAAATACATCAAGGACAAAGCGTCAACAGACGATGCGCTCAGCGAATGTCTCAGGCAATGGGGAACAGAAGACAAGGTGCTGGAAGTACCATCATGGGAGGACAAGCCCCTACATGGGATGTACCACCGACAAATAACTGAAGTGGCTGATGTCAGGAAAACCTACCAATGGCTGGAGAAAGCTGGACTCAAGGACAGCACAGAGGCTCTCATCCTGGCTGCCCAGGAACAGGCCCTAAACACCAGAGCAATAGAGGCTCAGATCTACCACACCAGAGAAGACCCAAGGTGTAGGTTGTGCAAGGAGGCCCCTGAGACAGTCCAGCACATAATAGCAGGGTGCAAGATGCTGGCAGGGAAAGCATACATGGAACGACATAACCAAGTGGCGGGCATAGTGTACAGGAACATCTGTGCAGAATATGGACTGGAAGCCCCGAGATCAAAGTGGGGAACACCCCCAAAAGTGGTGGAGAATGACCGAGCTAAGATCCTGTGGGACTTCCAGATCCAGACAGACAAGATGGTAATGGCGAACCAACCGGACATTGTGGTGGTGGATAAAGAACAGAGGAAAGCCGTTGTGGTGGATGTAGCAATACCAAGTGACTACAACATCAGGAAAAAGGAACATGAGAAATTGGAGAAATACCAGGGCCTCAGGGAGGAACTGGAAAAGACCTGGAAGGTGAAGACCACAGTGGTGCCTGTGGTCATCGGGGCCCTCGGGGCAGTCACCCCCAAACTGGAGCAGTGGCTTAAACAGATCCCAGGAACAACATCAGACATCTCAGTCCAGAAATGTGCAGTTCTAGGCACAGCCAAGATACTGCGCAGAACCCTCAAGCTCCCAGGCCTCTGGTAGAGGACCCGAGCTCAGAGGATGAAACAGACCACCCGCGGAGGGTGAGAAGGGAATTTTTTTATTTTTTATATATATATATATATATTGCTTCTTTGTGTGCTTTGGAGTTTCTGTGCTGATGAATTATTTTGCAAAGCGCTAAAAGCTGGTAGCTCTTGAATTGCTACAAAATAAAGCTGTATTTCCTCCCTCAGCCCACTGGCTGCAATGTTGACACCTTGAGATGCCATGAGACCTAAATTCTGAACATCATGGCATGGAGAGCATCCCAGTTTTCCATGTCTGGTTTATTACCATTTATTTTAGCTTTTAAACTGGTTATATTGATCCTGTGTCCAGACAGAGGGATAATCAGTAGCCCTGTTTGTCATGACCTGTTGGTTCTGAAGATCCTGCAGCTTCCATTTCTCTTCCTAACATGGCGCCTCCTCATCCTGACTCTTATACTGACAGGAGGAACCACAGAACTCTGTTAGGTTAAAGCTCGTCTTCTGAAGTTGGGATATTTTTCCTCCAACAGGTTCCAGAGGAATCACCTCAAACCAGATGTTGGACTGGATTTTATTTAAATGTCATTTGTGAATGTTAGAGCCTAATTTTCAACAGTGAAGCTATAAAGGTTGAAAAGGTTATCATTTTGGAGAAAATCTCATCAACATCAATATTTCCACTAAAATATAGGCAAAACAAAATTGTTAAAGGAAAAGCCTCTCAGATCCCGACAACACCAAACTATTGTTTTATATTAGACAATTTAATTTCACATAATTATCGCGGTAGCTGCCATTTGTTTGTTAAATACTTAATGAAAAATATATACCGTGTTTGATGTTTGTTGTAAATGATGTATACTCAAAAAGAACGATGTAATTAGTCCAAGTTTGTCGTTTATTGAACGTTCAGAAACGGCTGTGATGAGCCACAGCAAAGGTAAAACAACCCGAACAGATGATCAACTCTAAACCATTCACACTTTTTTACTCTCCGTCTCTCTCTGTCATTTAAGCACACCCGTTGCCATGGCAACCTCATGCGCTCCACAAGCCGACCAGAGATTACGTTAAAAACATTCAGTCCGTTACTATATTAGGTTTTCAGGCTTGATATTTATTTTGCGATCATTAATAAGCCTCTCATGAACACAGCGGTGGTTGATTAGTTCATTTTAAACTCCTGCTCTGTTATTTTGGTAATGGAACCGAAACGCACAGAATTGTGCAACACTTTGTTGAAACAATAATCACTGAGATTATTGTTGTTGTTGGGTCATTAATTTGAGCACGTTTTGTTGATTTTTGTTGTTGTTGCTGTTCTAAAGTTACGAACGCTTTCATAAGCCAATCAGAGGAGGACGTGCTGCTCTCATCGTCCTGACGGCGTTCAGTTTGTCACCTAATGCCGAGATCGACTCAAAACCTTCCGCAATCGACGTGTTGCACCGCTGCTCTAGTAAAGCACGAACAGTTCAAAAACAGTATGAAATGAGAAAAAAGCGATTTATTAACTGATTAAGTCGTGTTTTAGATTGTTCTTAAAAAACTAATCAGTCACGGCTGATTAGTGAGTGAACTCACGGCAGCACAGTGAACCCGTTGATTTTTTACAGCAGCATCCGGTCCCCTCTCTTGCAGGTACTACATACCCCCACTAAATCTTTTAGGGGTACGCAGTACCCTGCCGTACCCCCTTACTTTCACCCCTGGCAGTACCTCACTCTGCATTGCTCAGCAATGCAAGATAACATTCACTCATATCAGTGAAGTGAGACATGTTTAGGTTTTTAAAAGTGAATTACAAGCATGAAACAGAGATTTTGAAAGTGAACAAAAGTACAATGGTGGTTATTATAACAACCTTAAAAATACAATAAAGGTTCAGACTTTACTCAAACCTAGAAATGGAACAGCTACTACTAATGTTAGTAAAATGTCAAAAATTGCTAAAATGTAGTTGCAGATTAAATAATTCCTTTTATTGAAAGTAAAGCGAGACTGGACAGAACCAAGACTTCCATGTGACATCAGGCC